>NC_034608.1:62487808-62508076 GCF_900095145.1 Mus pahari | reverse complement strand
CACACACACACACACACACACACACACACACACACACACACACACACCTGGCAGAAAGGCATCAGGTTAGCTGCTGACTACTTCCAGTCACTTGGCTGGGCTGCCTCTGATTTACTAACCAAGAGGACACCTAGTGACAAAAACCGATAAATGACCAGAGCAAATGACCTAAGATCTTTTCAGGATCTTTTCTTTAACATTTTTGCAGGCTATAAGATGAAATGCCTCTTATTTTTATCCTGCTGCCACTTTTAGAGAATTAATCTCCCATTGCCATTTCTAATGCACTGGATCTAGAAGTATTTATACTAAAAGCAATAAGGGTGCATATGGTGGCTATGCAGGTAAATGTACTTGCTGCCAAGCCTAAAGACACAGGTTCAATTCTCCAGTCTGCACAAAGGAAGGAACTGACTCCTGTGAGCTGTCCCCTGACTTACACAAGCTTGCTGTAGCCAGAGTAACTCTCACGCCCCCCCCCCACACAAAAAGATTCAATAATAAGACAATGGTGGCAGTGTGCACTTGTAACACCAGCACTCAGGAAATTGAAGCAAAATGATGGAGAGTTTGAGGAACATAGGAAGCCACTGTCTCTGTCTCATAATGATCATCTAGACTCTTACTTTCTGCAGGCCGTGGTAGTGCCCGCCTTTAATTTCAACACTCCAGAGGCAGAGGCAGGCAGATCTCTGTGAGTTCAAGGCCAGCCTGGTCTACGTTTATGAGTTCCAGGACAGTGGACAGCCAGCCAGGGCTAATAGAGAGAGACTTCTGCCTCAAACAAAGAAAGCCTCATACTTTCAAAGTTCTCTGCCATCCCATGAACGATGCTCAGGCTTCTCGCTCATTGGCGCTGGGATTTTTGTTCAGTTATGGCTATTGGAGGGAACACTGTATAAACTATGGAGACACGGACTTTTATGTATTTTATATAATTTTAGGTACATCGATCATCTCTATATGATGTTTCAGGCATCCTCACTGTTAGTTTCTCCTTGGTCTTAGTCAGTGTTCTACTGTGGCGAAGAGACGCCATAACCCCGGCAACTCTTATAAAAGAAGGCATTTAATTAGAGCTGGCTTACAGTGCAGAGGTTTAGTCCACTGCCACGATGGCGGGGAAGCATGGCAGCCTGCAGGCAGACATGGTGCTAGAGAAGTGACAAGTTCTGCATCCGAACCCACGGGCACCAGGAAGGGAGAGATGCTGGGCTTGTAATGAACGGCCTTTTTTGAAACCTCAAAGTGACACGCCTCCTCCAACAAGGCCACACCTCCTAATCCTTTCAAAGAGTGCCACTCCCTGGTGACGGTCACTCAAATCTGTGAGCTCCGGCGAGGCGAGCCATTCTCAGCCAAACCACCACACCAAGTTCAAGTTCATGATTCTGTTTGTCTCCTCATCACAACTCACTGAGTTCATTCTGACAGACTTTCTAGAACAACCTGATAGAGACCTTGGTCCTTGGTCCTCTTGATTCCTTTTCATTTTTGCTTTTCAAGACAGGGTTTCTTTGTGTTATTTGTGTGGCGTTGGCTACAGAGCCAGGCTAGCTCTGTAGACCAGGCTGGTTTGGTACCCCCCCCCCCACACACACACACAGAGAGAGAGAGAGAGAGAGAGAGAGAGAGAGAGAGAGAGAGAGAGAGAGAGAGAGAACCACATGCCTCTGTCTCCCGTGTGCTGGGATTGAAAGCATGCACCAGCACTGCCTGACCATCTTGGTGATTCTTGATCTTACAATATTGTTCAAACACCTATACACACACGTATTGATTACATTGCTTGTCCAGGGCACTGAAACTTTTTCAGCTTTTAGATATTACTAGGCTGCAAATAGTAAGAATATTCCTGTGTTGGTTCTCACAGTGTGTATATACCACATCTCGTTGTTCGTTTGCCAGTTGTTGGGATTTTAGCCTGTTTCTGTTTCCTAGATAGTTTGAATTCAGAATCAGAGACCATGGCTGAGCCAGGCTCCGAGGAGTGCCGCGTTGAGTCCTTTGGGCAGATGCCAAGGAGTGGTAAAGCTGGGTCATGGGGTAGATTTGTGTTTAAGTCTTTTGGAAACCACCCTGCTTTCTCTAGTCGCCATAGCAACAGCCTTGCAGAGTCTCCTTTCCCCACATCCTCTCCAGCGTCTGTTGTTGGCTATTTTGTTGATCTTTACATTTCTCTAATTGTGAGGACCAATGATCATTTTTTTTTTGGAGACATTTATTAACTATTGTTATTTCTTCTCTCGGAAACTCTGTTCTCCAAGTCCCAAGCTGACTTTTGAACGTGTCATTTTTATATTACTCTTCCCGTTTTTAATTCTTTACATATTTGGATCTTCATCCATCCGGAAAGATTCTCTTCCATTCTTTTACTTTCCTCTTCACTCGAGTGATTTTTTTTTTTTAACTATGCAGAAGCCTTTTAGTTTTGTGAAGTCTCACTTGTCAATCATTGACCACAATTCCCAGGAAAATGGAGTCCTACCCAGAAAGTCCTTTCCTACGCCTATATCACGTAGGCATTGCCTGTGTTTCCCTCTAGTGGTGTCAGTGCCACAGATTTCACACTTAGGTCTCCCATCCATGAGGAGCTACTTAGTTGTTGTACAAAGTAATAAGTGTGGGTCTAATTTTATTCTCCTACATGTGTATATCAAGTTGTCCCAACATCATTTGTTGAAAACGCTGTCTTTTCTCAAGTGCATGGTTCTGGCCTTTTTGTTGGGTATTAGATGACTGTAGTTACATGTTGTGGTGGTTTGAGCATGCCTAGTCCAGGGAGTGGTGCTATTTGGCGGTGTAGCCTTGTTGGAGTAGGTGTGTCACTGTGGTGGGCGTGGGCTTTAAGACCCTCATCCTAGCTGCCTGGAAGCCAGTCTTCTCCTAGCCGCCTCCAGATGAAGATGTAGAGCTCTCAGCTCCTCCTGCACCATGCCTGCCTGGATGCTGCCATTTTCCTGCCTTGATGAGAATGGACTGACCCTGTAAGCCAACCCCAATTAAATGTTGTCCTTTATAAGACTTGCCTTGTTCATGGTGTCTGTTCACAGCAGTAAAACCCTAACTAAGACTCATGTACTCATGTTTGGGTTTTTGATTTTTGTTCCATTAATCTACATGTATGTTTTTATGCCAGTACCATTTTTATTACTATAGCCTATAATATATCTTGAGGCCTGGAATGCTAATGCCTTCAGCCATGTTCTTTTTGCCCAGGATTATTTTGGCTGTCTGGAGTCCTTTATGATTCCATATGAATTTTAAGATACTTGGGTTTTTTTTTCTGAAAAGAAAGAGATGAGGATTTTGATTGTGATAGCATCAAATCTGTAAATAGTTTGGGGTAAAATACTTATTTTTACAACATTAATTCTACCAATCCATGAGCATGGGATATCTGTATTTTCTAGTGTTTTTCTCTATTGCTTTCTGTAGAGATTGGAAGTCTTCATTGTGAAGTCTTTCATCTCCTTTAGGTTATTACAAGATATTTTCTTTTCTTCGAGGCTATTGTAGATGGGAGTGTGTTCGTGAACTCTTTGTATGTTTGTTGGTGGGCTGTGGAAAAGCTATGGATTTGTGAATATGAATTGTGCATTCTGTCCCACTGTTGAAAGTATTGATCATTTCTTTAAGTGTTTTGGTAGAATTTGGGGGGGTCTCTAATGTCTAGCATCATATCATCTGCATACAGGGATAGTTCCAGTTCTCCTTTCACTGTCTATATCCCTTTAATTTTTATTCCTGTCTTACTGTCCCAGCTACTGCTTCAAGCACAATATTTAAAACAATTTGAGATAACGAACTGCCCTATCTCTTTACTGATTTTAATGGGATTGCTTTAAGTTTTTCTCCATTTAGGGTGTTGGCTGTGGGCTACTCATGCATAGCTTTATTTTGCTGACGTATGTTTTAGCTAGCTCTGTTCTCTCCAGAACCTTTATCACGAAGCGGTATTAGATTTTGTCAATGGCTATTTCTGCATCTTTTGAAATGAGCATGTGAATGTTTTTTTTTCACAGACCATTGGTGTGGTTTATCCCACGAGTTGGCTTTTGTATGTTGCGTCAGCTTTACATCCTCAAGATAAATCCTCCTTTTGAGTTGTTGGTCAGGATCGTCCAAAAGATTCCCCAAATATAGGTCATTGCTGCTGCCCTCGGTTGTCCCCTAGAAGTGGAAGGTTAAGTCTCTGTTGTTGAAGACACCATGTACTTCAGACCTAGAGTCCAGAGGCCCTGAGCTAGCCCTGACCCAAAAGCCTCCTTCGTGGTACCAGAAGATTCCATGCCAGCTTCCAAGAGAGCGAAGCAACCAATGTCTTACATGGCTATGATACCTACAAAGCCAAGCAGTGGCCAGCATGGCACACGTGCCTTGGCAATCACCAAGACCTCTCTAACTGGTTTCAAAGCCAACTCATGGGAGGGAATTGATGCCTGGTCCTGGAAACCTTGCCAACTTCCCAGGGCTAGTGAAGTCATGAATATCAGGGAGCTTACAGTCCCCCCTTTTCTAAACTATCCCGTTCCCTAACTACATTCTGAATATTTATCCTCACGGACACGGAGGAACGCGATAGTTCTCACCCCTCACCAAAGCAAGTTCTCTTTACAACAGATGGAGACCATTACAGAAAGCCACAACTGATCAAAATGCAGAGAACAAGAGATCTTGTGGTACCCAGCCCCAGCTGATGCAGCAACAGTACAGTCTCTGCACCTGAGGCTCAGGGATCATTTGGATGAAGGGGCAGAAACATTTTAAGAGCCAGAGGACCAGACAGTTTGCTATAAGATGGTTTCTCCTAGGAATGTCAGAGAGGCTAGAATGTCACACCTGTGCTTAAATAAGACATGAACCACGATGACATCGCTGGTTAGCAATCTCAGAGCCTTAACCCTAGACAAAGAGCCATGGTAGCTGGGGAACTCTGAGAGTGGGAGAAATGCCATCCTCAGGGAAGAACCCCCAGCTGGTTACCTCATACCAAGCAGTCTTACCTGGGGTCATACACATAGAGGTAACATTGTATGGACTGAGCAGGTTGTATCTATGTATTTGGAAATAAATATATATTTATGTAACAACAATGAAAGAGAAAGAGGCCATGAGCCCCAGCGAAAACAGTATGGGTGCGTCAGGGCGATAGGAGGGAAGTGGGAAAGTATTGTAATTATAATTTCAAAAATAATTATATGAAAAGCACCGAAACCTTTGAATTTATGAGTTCTCTGTCATTCCCTACCGAATATTTTTGGCCATCTCTTGTCTTATGAGGTAGAATATTTACCAAAATAAAAGCGAGGAGAGGGAGAAGGGGAACCTCACCCAGAATTTAGGGAATGGTCTGCTACCCCTGTCTTACGTCACTTTGGGAAAGTCATTGACCCATCTGACTCTCCGTGCCCTCAGACTCTAATCTGGGTAAGCACACAGTATACTATACGCTTCACTGCTAGACAGAATCCCCGGAGGCTGGTAGAAGGGAGAGGGCAGAAAACTACAATCTGTCCTTGGAAAGCTTTCTGTTTGCATACTAGTCATCTGGAGTTGACGGGACTCAGCCAAAGGACATACTGTTCCCATTTTGCTAGACCTCCTATGAATTATTCATGCCTTACACGAAGGCAGAAAGCATGGGTAATTGCTCATTTGACCTCTGCTCAGATAACATTAGGAAGCTGGGTGGTATTCCTTGGAGAGAGAAGGTAAGATTTTTTTAAATGCAAAGTATCTTTATAGGTTACCAAGTCCACACTCACCCATATTCCAGAACAAGAAACCAACATTTCACTGACTCTGGAGTTCATGGTTAGATTTGCAAAGTCATAAGAGTCTACTGAGAGAAGTTGGGCTGATGAGTAAATGGTGGGGCTGGTTTTTCACTTGTTTACAAGTCACAGGAGGCAACCTAAAAGTATTACAACTGGAATAGTGTGTGCTGCTCATAAACAGACCGTCAGTAATCCTTAGAGAACAGAAGAGAGTTGGGACCTATGTCCCCAGAGAGAGGTGGAGACACTTCTCAATATGCTATTTGTTTTGTGGACACAGAGATTAATCAATAAAGGCACCAGTCCTTCAACAGTTTGGACCAACTTTTTTTTTCATTGAAAATGTTCCAATATTTTTAATTTAATATATAAAATGAGTACACCATTGAAATTTTTTTTTACAAGATTCTACATGCTGACACCTCATTTCTCTAACTCCCGTCCTCTTCCTTCTTCCCATCATGCTGTTAGAAAACTTGTTCTTCTCCAGTCCTTGTGGACATTGTCTTACCTGGTATCTCTGCCAGGCCGCTACTCTGTTTTGAATTCCCTGCGGCCAGAATCAACCTGCCTCATTTCCTCTTTCTTAGAGGCCCACCTTACCATCCTCTCCAGGATACAACCCCACTCCTTGTTCCATTTGTTTGGCTGATTTTGACCTTAACACTCATCACCCACCACCATTCTAAGTTATCCATCTCCTCTCTAATACTCGGCTCGGTGAGGCCAGTGGATTTTTGTCTGTCTCATTCATTAAAGTGGCTCTAGGCTTAGAACAGTATATGGCACGTACTTGAGTGCATACTAGTTATGATGCACTTAAAAAGTATTTGCCTTCAACTCCACTCTTGGCTAGGCCTCTTCGAGATCAACTCCCATGGAGAAATAGATACTGTCACCAATCTCTAGTGCATTCACGTGAGTTAACCAGAAAGGTTCTAGGCCTACAAATTGGACCTCAATCTTATGTTGAATCCTGCCTGTGACTCTTCCCAAAGTCCCACGGTGTCACCAGGGGACACACCTCCCTGCTCAACCTGGGCTCGGGCAGGCCTTTGGATGGCTCATTTGAACATACTGCTTTCTCATTATGCCAGGCTGAGAGGTGGAGTCTTGGTTCAAATCCTTAACAATTTCTGCCTCCCACTTTCTCATTGTGATACGCACCTTCATAGCCGTTCACACAGATGGAGAGGGGTGGAGGGGCCTAGCCCTGTTTTCCAGCTTATGAAAAGATGGGCTTCTTCTCAACGGGATCCTGACCTTTCTCAAGCAGTTCTGCCATCATCATTCTCCCCAAGGCCTACCCTCCCAGAAGAGCTGCTTATGGAGGTAATGTGAATTCTACAGAGGGGGTGCAGGGAGCAAGCCTCCGGTGTGAGGGAGCCACCTACTAGGCTTAACTCGGGGATTTTTGGACCTGGAATCCTAGCTAAACTTGACCAGGATGAATGAAGACTGAAAGAGGCAGGGGACAGAAGCGGGGGTGTGGGGGAGAGATAATGTGTTCTTCTCACAGGCTGCTTTGGTAGTAAACGGTCCTAAAGATAATGGAGCAGAACACTATTCCTGAGTGAGCACCATGACGAACATTTTCTGGTTTGATCATCAGTATTCCTGTAATCTTTAAATGGGACTGTTCTGTGACTTCTTAAAGATTTATTTTATTTTTATAATCTTGTGTGTGTGTGTGTGTGTGCGCGCGCGCATGAGAGCAGATGCCCTCAAAAGCCAGAGACAGCAGATTTCCTCTGGAAACTGGAAGTACAGGCAACTGAGAGTCACGTGCTTTGGGAGCCAAACTCTAGAAGAGCATTGCATGCTCTGAACCACTGAGCCATCCCTTCAGGCCTCCTGTGATGTTAAGACAGTCCCTCAAGTGCTATTAGAGAATTATCCAAGTGTATGTGTTCAGAGCCTTTCTCACGCTCTCCTGCATGGTGGCTTTCCAGAAAGAATGGAAGTGTGCATACTATAATGTGGTTTTGGTTTATAATTATGCCTGTCTACAGAGTTGCTCTTATATCGCTGGGTAATGAAAAGCTCAGACAAGCACACCAATGTTAGAACTACGGAGCTGAGCCTAGAAAGATTGAGTGGAATAGGAGCCAACATTGTGACGTTTTTTTCCTTCCATACATGGCATTGGGGCCAGTAATGGCTTTCAAGTCAGATCAGCCCTTTGGGGAAATCTTACTACAAACAAATAACGCACTGGGACACACTATAGTTGATGAATATGTAGACATCAAAAGTGTGTGTGTTGCGGGGTGTCCCAGAGCAATACCTCTGCAAGATAAATTCTCACCTAGCACAGGTGAGTGGTCCCTACAAGCCCCCAGACAAAACATAGCTCCCCTTACCAGGTTTTTCAGGTTTCCCGTGTTCCTGGGAACAGTGACACACTTGAGACATCATGCCCATGTGGCAGGCTTACTGTCCCCAGTCTCCAGAACTTTAGACTTTTAGTTTCTATGTCAAATGGACTTTGTAGCTATGATTAAGGGGTTTGCAATGGGTAGGAGGGTGTTCTCAATTACTTAAGTGGGTCTAGTGTGATCACAAGTAGTGATGATGGTGGCGTCTGTAGTGATGGAGGTGGTTGTGGTGGTGGTGACGATGACAGAGATGTGCTTTGGAGAAAGGTACAAGGGTTACCCCAAGAATATAAATGTCAAAAACAAAACAAAACAAAACTCCTATGAAGCCTTCATAGGAAAGCAGCTCGGTAGACACCTTGACATCACTGAAATTGATTTAAAATTCTAAATCTGGGTCATTTGAAGCTATTACTGGCTTTAAATTTACCGCAGTCTTTTACAGAAACAATGGAGAATGAATATTTATATGACGAGACCATCCTTGTTAACTAGGAAAAGGCTGGGCCACCAAGATAGGTGAGTGCACTGCGGGGCATGACCGACTCCCTTGCAGCCTGGCCATTCAATATACTGTTGGGAACTGTGCAGAGGTTTCTTTGGAGCAGTGTCTTCTGGTACCACTTGATTTGGAAGGAGTTGGGGAAGCCAAATCCTGTTCTCAGGGATAAGGACATCTGCTGCTTCTGTGGAGTCTGTAGAAAATGCGTATACATTGTGGGAAGCAGAGAGAGCCCGTGAGGCCACACCTACCTGTATGGCTCCCAGTGACTTCTTTCTTTGGCAATAGCACAACTTAGCCAAAATAGAGTCAAGTCAAGCAAGGGAGGGCTGCCTGGAAACCTGATACACTTGTTCTTATGAAACATTGCAAAATCTCAAGGGTGTGTTTTCTCATATATTCTGGAACCCCTTGATCAAATTTCATTAATATGGTTGACATAGCTAGAACTTGGGCAATTTAACCTGCGCCTCAGGTTGAACCACCAAGGCTACTGTTGATGGCAGACCCTGCTCTCTTAACACCCACTTTGGACCACCACAGAACAGAGTTGCATACAGCAATGGTATCATAGAGCTTGGACTTTTGTCCAAGTATCTTAGTTAAATATTACCCAATATTTTACCTACAAATAATGAGCAGCAAAGCCAGAACCAATGCCATCAGATACCCTGGCCTCTAAGAAGTCCATGAAGATGCAAGATGTACTGTTGAGATTGCAGGGTAAAATAACTTCCTGGTCCTCCGTGTTGACAGTGAGGTGCTGTCACCCGGTTGACAGTGAGGTGCTGTGTGTTAGATGACAGTGTAGCGTGACAGGCTATGTGGATTTGATCACTAAGTCACAGACCCTGCATCTTTCTTCCATTTGTCTTCAACTTAACCCATGCCTTTCTTGAGTTCCATAATTCACCAGTTTGTTAAATAGCTCATCCAATGGATGCTTCGCTTACGTTTTATGCAAAAGAGCAAGACCCTCAGAGCCTCACATGTGGACAGAAGACGTTGACATTTGATGAGCAGGTTACAAAATGGGCGATACACAAAACAACCACTTTCAAAGTATGACTCTACTACTGAGTTATAACTACAGGACCACTGAAGAGATCAGAGCCTGGCTAACTTGATAAACTACTCCAGGCAGTGAGCCAATCTGTACAAACACATCTGGATTCTAACAAACACATCTGCATTCTAACAAACAGCCATAGCAATATGTAGGTGCGCTGGTGGTTGGCAGAAATATTCATTGTGAACAGGTGAGTGCTTTCAAGGGGTTAAGGCCTCCTGATGTTATTATAGAAGACAATATGAATATTGCCTAAAATTCAATGTACCATATCATAATAATAAAACAATTGTGACTATAGAGTCAAAATAATTAAAATGTAAACAGACAGCCGTACAGGGGGCTAGAGAGCTATTTTAAAAGGTAAGGGCACACATGCTGCTTTCACAGGACTCTCGTTCAGTTCTCAGCAGCCATGCGTAGGGACTGACAACCACCAGTAACTCCAGCTCTAGGGGACCTGACACCCCACACACCCCTTCTGGGCTCTCTGGGTGCCTCTCCTGCACATAGCTTCCCCCCCCCCATACACAGAGACATAATTTACAATCAAAGAAATATTTCTAAAAGGTTAAAATACAGAATAAGAACAAAATAAGAATTAAACTAGAAATGATGGGAAAACTTGGTATTATACAAACATTTACATTTTAGTATGGCCATTAGAAATTACCAGTGGGGACTGAGAAGGAAGATAATTCCACAAAAAGTTCTCCAAACTAAAGTGGTATTCTAACAGGAATTTTCTTTCTCATTTAAAATTCTAAGGTAGAGTTCCTGATGATAAATGTGACTTATTGGGTTTTAAGTATATTCATTCATAAGGGAACTTTACTACTTCTTGCCTGATAGCTTTTAAACAAAACTGAAGCTAACTCAGGGGTCGTAGTAACCCAGGTACACGCTTTTAATCCCAATAGTTAGAAGGGAGAGGCAGGCAGTCTCTGTGTCAGGACAGCCGGGGCTGTTATACAGAGAAACCTGGGTTTGGAAATATTAATAAATGAAATGAAATAAAATAAAATAGAAATAAATTGAAGCTAACATAATAAATATTATGAGACAAAACTGAATCTCAGTTAATGAAACTTTGCCAGAAAACTCTGCTTGCAGCAAAAGACATCTTGTTCAGTATGAGTAGCAAATTTAGCCAACTACAAAACACGGTAAATTTGATGAATCAATCATTAGGCAAGTTGCCCTTCTACAAATGAAACATTGACCAAATGGTTTTCATTAAATTGCCTGAAAACCTTCCCCATCCTTGTAAACACAAGAGATCTGATTATAACGGGGCGCTGCCGGCAAAGAACTAAATACACTTTGTATGAACCAGCCATGACTTACCAACAATTGCTGTACTAATGATTACTAGCATTTCCTTTATATGGAGAGAGCCAAAATGGGGTTAACAGACACAGGCAGCTAACAGAAAAAAAGCCAAATGAGCCTGTGTTCCACATGCAGCCTTGGGCAGGCCATCTGTGTCCCTGGTTCTCAACCTGTAGGTCTCGCCCCCATCGGAGGTGGAGCAATCTCTTCACAGGGGTGGCCTAAGACCATCAGAAAACACAGATATGTACATTACGGTTCATCACAGTGGCAAAATTACAGTTAGGGAGTAGCAACAAAAATAATTCTATGGCTGGGGGTCACCACGACATGAGGGACACTTCCCAGACAGGTTGATCAGTGAAAGTTACTTTAGTCAGTTCTCTTCTACCTTGTTAGTTTTTCTTTTCGAATGTACTTTAAAACTATATTTAGGGTTCAGTGGGTAAAAAGTACTTAGGGCACAAATATGGAGGCAGGATCTCCTCCTCAGAACCCATGTGTAGCTGGAGGCAGCTGCCCACGTCTGTGTTCTTAGCGCCCCCTACCGGGAGATGGGAGGCAAAGACATGAGTTCATGGGCCTCTTGGCCTAGCCTAGGAGGCATCGAGCATGAAGACTTCATTTCAAGGGAGCCAAGAAGCAAGAACTGACACACCCAAGCTTGTCCTCTGACCACATCCATGTGTCTACACTGCTCGCACAACGGCATATGCATGCATGCGAGCAGACAAACAAAACAATTAAGATTTAAAAATCTATGCTTTTGAACGATAGATTATACATACTAACACAACTTACTAATGCAGAAGCAGTTTCATCTGATTAAGCTTGGGGAAATCTGGTCAAAATCAGGTGTATCATCAGAGCCCCATCCCCTTTACTAATCTGCTTGTGGTCTAATCCTATAGTCCTTATTTTCTAAGGGGAAGCGGGGCACTAATCTACTTTTATTGTTTTTCAATGAAATTCTGTGGCATCCTGGAAACGCACACAATTACTACAATGTTCTTCAAGGCTCACTGCGCAAATAAACTCATGGGTGAGAAGACCTTTTCCTCAAATGTGTCAATTTGGGGGTGGGAAAATTTTCACTGACTGGCAGAGCTAAAACGAAGGCTATCATGAACTTGGGTGGAAAGGTCTGTAGAGGGCTCTGATTTCTCGTGCAAAGCTGGGGTTGAGGATGGGGATAAATATAGAACTGAGTAGAAAGAAGACCCAGCCCATTTTCCTGGCACTTCCAGGAAGTAAGAGGTAAGAAGGGGATGAAGATTTCATAGGAAAACATTTTCATAGAAAGCTGGCAATTGAAGCCAGAGATATCTTCACAGAAAACGGTCCTTCCTTCTTTTCTTCCATGTAACTCAGTGACACAAGAAGAAACCTGAAACCAAGACCAGAAACAAAGGAGCCAGCCCAGAGTTGGCACTGGTCAGCTAACATCCCCGAAGCCGAGGAGGAAGAGCCAAGCCAGGAAATGTCGATTCCTGGCACCATCTTCTCTCCCGCCTCGTCTCCAGAACAGGGAACAGCGCCCAGAGCTTTAGAGTCCATTTTTGAAGAACAAACCAGTTGTCAAGAACATATAGAATTAAGAAATAGTCGAGACACGAAGAGACTTCTCTCCTACAAGGAAGGTGTGTCTGAGATGTGTAGGAAGAGGTGAGAGACTGAGGGAGGGGAGGGGGATGTAGACAGCCCTGCAGGGAACCTGAACAGGAAGCTGTGCTCACAACAGCAAAAGAGGAAAAGCTACCGACGAGTGTGGGACAGCAAGAGAATCTCAGGAACCATTACATAAGGATGATCCTGATGGGGGAGCTGGAGGGGATCGGGACTCCGCAGAAGACCGTCAGAGTCAACTAACCTGTACCCTGGGGGGTTCCCAGAGACTGAACCACCAACCAAAGAGCATACAAGGGCTGGACCTAGCAGTCCCCAGATGCAGATTATTCTTCATGCAGGTCCCAATAACTGGAGCAGGGGCTGTCCCGACTCTGTTGCCTACCTGTGAGTCCCATTCCCCTAACTGGTCTGCCTTGTCTGGCCTCACTGGGAGAGGATTGCCTAGTGGTGCAGTGACTTGAGGTCACAGGGTGGGTGGTACCCACGGGGGGGGGTGCTCCCCATTCTCAGAGGTGAAGGGGAGGGGTTGGTGGTGTGAGGGGGGACTGGGAAGAGCACACTGAGATTCAATCAATCAAAAAAAAATACAAATGAGTTGAAGAAGAGGAGGAAGAGGAAGGAGAGGAAGAAGAGGAGGAAGAGGAAGCAGAGGAGGAGGAGGAGGAGGAGGAGGAGGAGGAATTGATGTACCCAGTGCTGTTAGAAACTTGGGCCATACATGTGAAATGATGCTGACTGATAGCTTCATAAGGACTGACAGGGATATGCCATAGATAGTTTGAGTTATGACTGAAGGACAGGGGCCCTATCCATGCATAAGAGCAGAACCTTGACGGGAAAGGAAGAACATAACGGGAGAGACAGACAGGAAGACTGTTCTCACACATCCAGGCTGCCCAGCCAGGATCTCCAGAAAGGACCTCAGGCCCATTCAGCTTTGTTTGGAGACCAGAGGGGACCATCAACAAACTCTAGGTAGGAAAGGGATAGGATCTGAGGTATGGGACACTCCGCTCCATTTGGACCCTTTTTGGACATGAAGGGGAAGAAAATGGATGTCAGAGGTTTGAGGACGGATGTCGGAGGTTTGAGACAAGCCCGCTGCTCCGTTGCATCTGAATGGAGATTGAGCAACAGGACCAAGGCAGGGGAGTTCATTGATGGGAAGGGTGAAGATGTGTACGAAGTAGACAGGGGTGGTGGCAAACACCTATAATCCTAATATTTAGGAAGTAAAGGCAAGGCAATCTTGACTTCAAGGCCAGAATTAGTTATATAGCAAGGCTGTTTCTCAAAAAATAAAAAATTAAAAAAAAAATCCTAGGCTGGGAATATGATTCACTCAGAGAGCACTTGACCTGGGTTCCATCTACAGATTTATTTATTCTATGTATATGAATCCACGTCTCTGTCTTTAGACACATCAGAAGAAGGCATCAGATGCCATTACAGATGGTTGTGAGCCACCATGTGGTTGCTGGGAATTGAACTCAGGACCTCTGGAAGAGCAGTCAGTGTTCTTAACCACTGAGCCATCTCTCCTGCCCCACATTTTTTTTTAAATAACAAGAGTGAGTAGCTCTTGGAAACTGAGAAAAGGGAGCCCCTTGTTTCTGCCTGCACCCCCACTGGACATCTGCATGTAGAACCTCAATTCACTGAGACATGAATGGAAGGATGTCAACACTTAATTATCACCAGGCATAGGGAGGAGGAGGCTAGACCCAGCCTTAAATGGCTTGGGGTGTGTGGCTGATCTCCCTCAAGCATACCCAAGTGGAGAGGTAGAGATAGCCGTCTGCTAGTCAGGGAAAACACAGGCAGGGAGCAGAAGCTGAATGTGCTGAAGCAGAATGAGGAAGGGCGTGTCAGGTGAAAATCTGTCATGCACAAAATCTCGTAAAGTGGGGTCTGGAGAGATGGCTCAGCAGTTAAAAGCACTGACTGCTCTTCCAGAGGTGCTGAGTTCAATTCCCAGCAACCACATGGTGGCTCACAACCATCTGTAATGGGATCCAATTAAAGAGAGTGACAGTGTACTCCCATACATAAAATAAATAAAACTTCTTTTTTAAATTAAAACCTCTTAAAATGAATGCAAAAGTAAAAGAGGACCCAGGTAGCTTGAGACAGAACTCTGGAGGCACACGGAAGACCAACAGAGAAAAGAAGAAAAATCCCCCCACAGAGATCGAGAAGAGGAGAGAGAGCGCTTCTCTGTGATGTCATGGAAACCAAGCAAGCAAGGACCTTCACGTGACACATGCTAAAAGATGACAAGTGTCCACTGACCACAAGGATGTTTAGGACATACCTTCTCTGTTCTATCTAATTTGGGGTTAACTGGACATCCAGACACCACGGCCTAGTCATGGGAACAAGCAAGCTTAACCATCCTGCTAACGCAGAACAGGTGCTTGGAGATGTCTGTGGAGCGCACTAGTGAAACCCCAAGACCCTTCACCTCTCATTTCTCTTCCTCCCCACGCCCCTTGGCCTGCTTCCTTCAATACCTTCTTACTTCCCCCTTCTCAATTCTCCTTCCTTGGTGACATGTGTGTCTTTCTTCCTGTGCTTTCTTCCAGCATGTTCTTACCCTGGGAGACAACCAAGGAGAGAATATGAGCACATCGACCCCTGGAAAATTCTCACGGGTGAGCCCATCAGGAGGAAGGATTTGTTAGGGCCCCCCTAAGCTGCATCAGTTAGAAGCCTGAGCCAGTACCCAAGCCTCTTTGGCCATCAGTACTGTTTCTTCTATTCACTGTGCAGACATACTCAAGAAGTTCTTCCCAAAGGGAGGGCCTGGTGTGGAAACCCATCCTGATTGGCTGCAGGGCCCTGATCTCTACCCTCCTCCTGCAGGCCGAGTCAAAGAATCCAGGTTGGGATGTCAATACTTCATCTTGGCTGTCGCTTGGATCTAGAACCAACAAGCAGACACACGTTTGGGCTGGGGTGTGAGGCTGTTTTCCTGGAAGGGATAACTTAGGAGGAACGATTCTTCCCCGGAGTGGGCTGCACTTCCACCAGAGACCCGGGTGTGAGAAAGGTCGGCGCTGCCCTCACCGGCCTGCATTTGCTCTTTGCTGCTGAAAGTCTCGCCCCTGCTACCACGTGGAACAGGACAGTCACTGAGTTCCCAGTTTCTCCATCACTGGACCCTGCGCTCTGAGATATGTGGGACAATGTAATAAATCCCCATGGAACGCGTATTCATCCTACTGTCTTGCTCATCTCAGAAAGCCTAACACAGGGACCAAATGCCTAACATCAGAATCTGGGGAGGGGGTGGGGCCAGCGTGACACCATGTCCAGTTATATTCAAAGAGATGCAAAGCAAAGCTCTCATTCAGAAGGCTTTATCCTGGCCTGTACCCTCCTAAGCCACTAGAGTCAAAAGCCACCCACTCCCCCACCCGCTTTGCCTCTCTTATTTCAACAAACATTTATGAACATTTTGTGATGCCACACACTGATATATATATAAAACAAAGATGGAAAACTAAAGTCTCCCATACCAGGGGAAGGCACAGCCTGTGTGACCTGTGACATAGCCAGGCTTTGACAGAAGGCAAGCAGGATGAATAACTCAGCTCCTGGGAATGTGATGGCTTCCCATTCACTAATACCTTCATCTAATGCTTCCAATTATTACGCATCCAGCATAGACAAGGTGTCCCATCAAAACAAAGCCATTCTTAGACAGTGAGACCCAGGCTCTTAACACAGTTTATGGGGTAATTTCTTTTCTTAGAAGTTTTTTAGTTTCAACCACAAGAGGGCGCCAACCAACCCTCAATGGGTTCAAATCGGCCACATCTTGAAGTGGCCTCAGCACTGATTGAATCACTAGGCTAGGCGATCCGTGACTGTATTGATAACTTTCATCTTATCTCAAAGCGAGCCTTGCAGCTCAGGCAAGCTTTAAATTGGCCACACAGACTTTTACTCTTGATTCAGTAAGAACTGAAGAAGAGTCATGGGGAGTCAGTTAGGCTAATGTAAAGAAAAGACAACAATGATGGCTGTGGTAATAGACATTAGAACCAAATGACATAAAAGACTCAAAAATAGAACCTTTGGCTAATTATCCCGTCAATTTATAACTGCAACATAGGTTTTAATTAGTTACAAGTCACTGTATAGTAATGGTATCAAATAAATAGAGTCACAAACCTATATATCAGAATTGCCTGAGGGCTTTTCTTTAAAGTTATAGACTCCAGTGCATCACAGGTTTCTGCTTTCTTTTGTTTTGTTTTGATACAAGGTCTCAGTCTGAATTTCAGGATGGCCTTGAACTTGAGATCCTGCCCCTTCCATACCCGGAGTGCTGTGGTTACAGGTATGGGCCACCATACCCGGCAAAGGTTCTTTTTTAACCGTGAGTTTGTGGTAGAATGCAGGACCTAATACTTCCAGAAGTTTTATGTTCTCAAAGAGTTCAGAAGCCATGACCTGATAATTGAAGCATGAGAAATATGCTTCACGTTTCCTTCATGTGTGAGCTGGTGCGTGTATGTGCGTGTAGGTGTGTGTGTGTGTGTGTGTGTGTGTGTGTGTGTGTGTGTGTAAGCCACACAGAGCACATGCTGGAGGTCAGAGGACAATTTGTAGGAGTTGTTTCTCTCATCCCACCGTGTTGGTCTCGGGGATTGAACTCCATTCCTCAGCCTTGAGGGCGGGTACTTCTCCGGCAGAGCCATCTGGCCAATCTCACTGGTAGGTACAGAGATTTTTCACACTCACAGAGAAGCTCTGGAGCAGTGGTTCTCAACCTGTGGGGCAGGGTGTCAAATGATCCTTTCCCAGGGGTCACCCAAGACTGTCAGAAAGCATAGATACTTACATCGTGATTCATAACAGTAGTAAAATTACAGTTTCAAAGTAGTAATAATTTTATAGTTGGGGGGGGTCACCACAACGTAAGGAACTATATTTATATTAAAGGGTCACAACATTATGAAGGTTGAGAACCACAGCACTAAGGGGACCAGGAATATTAAACACATAGAGTTGTCCCTTCAGAGGGAGGCATATAGAACCTGTCTTCTGGCTAGAATTCTGCTAATGGACATGGCTAATAGCCTGGTGACCTTTGGTCCTATCTGTGTAGCCAAGAGAGACCATACTAGATCCTCCCCCAGACCCTTATGAGAATCTCAATCTATAGAACCTACCTCTATGGGCGGAGTCACATGTCGCCAATCTTTAGCCTGATCTTTATGGAAGAGGTCACTTGTACTTTACAGAGTTTTAATGCAGTCACATCTTAAGCTTTATTGTGCGTGTGAGCTTGAGTTAATTATCACCAGGGAAAGTTTCACCAGATTTCTCTGTGCTTGAATATGCCCAAAATAAACTACTTGGGGGTCGGACTCCCGATGTTTGTACAAACACCACCGATTGAGTCTTGTTGGACCAAACTACCTTCTTGCCTCCCTTCCCCATGGGCCATCATTCTGCTGGCCGTGGTGGTCACAGAGACCCCCCCCCCCCGAATCTCCCGGTTACTTTCTTACAGCTACAATCAAATACCTGACAAGGAGGAATTTAAGGGAGGGAGGTTTGGTTGTGGGTTACAGTTTGAGGAGATCCAGCGCTTCATAGAGGCTGGTCACATTGTTTCTGTGTCGCCAGCCAGAGAAACAGAGATAAACAACCATGCTTCCCTCACTTTGTCCTTTTTATTTAGTCCAGGAACCCAGCTAATAAAGTGATACCAAACATATAGAGCGTAGGTATTTCCACCTCATTAACTCAATCTAGAAACTCCCTCCTAGATGTGCCCACAGGCGTGAGGTTGAGATGCCTCAAGTCAACAGTATGTACCATCATAGTAGGGGGGGGGATGCTGTGTAGGAGTAGTTAGTTAAACCACTTTGTGCTCCTGGGGGGTCTTGCTTCCAGCCACCCTCTAGAGCCCTCTGGATTTGCAGATGAAACATGCGCACACATGCGCGCGCGCGCACATACACACACACACATACACACACACACACACACACACACACACACACACACACACACCCCAGTTAATTTTAATATGCCTTGACTAGCTCAAAGGCTGGGCAGTTCTAATCCTTCCCACTGCTAGCAAACACTCCCACCGGTTAACATTTTTTTAAAATCTCTATTTCATCTCTGCTTCCCCAAACACAACTGGAGAGGTGGCCTGTGTGCCCACTTTTCCTGATTCTCACATGTCAGCGGGCCTTTAGGTCTAGTCTTCCTTCTTCCCCAGCATGGTGTTCTCTCTTCCTTTCCTCTCTTCTAGTTCCTAGCCTGCACAAATCCAAAGGTCTTGCCTCAATCTACCTGCCCAGCCATTGTTCGTTGACTCTTTATTAATGGATCAAAAACCAATTGGGGACAAGGACCTTCAGTGCTTAGACACACAGATTCCCATTTTGGGGGATCGGATTAATTCAAAGCATTAGAACCAGTCCCCAACAATGCTGTAATCAGTCTGTAATCACCCATGCTTTCAGGCATCCCCTGGGGAAATGCTTGATCTAACTCGGGTTGGAAATGGATGAGCAGAGAGATGCTCTTTTCCAGCCTGCCGTGGGCACTCGGCAGTGGAATGGCATCTACAATGCGAAGCCAAGCTTGAAGAAGGAGAGGGGAGATGTGGAGTCTTTCTGAGAACCTTGAAGGAGAGAGCAGCTCTGTTGACATCTTGATTTTAGATTTGGTAACCCCCTGTACTGTAAGAATAAATTCCCATTGTCTTAAATTCGGAAGAGAAAAACAGTTTCTCTTGAGGACTTAGGTCACACCACACCTCCTTCTGGAAGTCTCCTTTCATCCTTCCCGTAAGCCACATCTCATCGGCTTATTGTCATACCGTGTCTAAGTCACTCTATACTTCTTAAAGATAGCAACCCGTTCTGTCTCCACTGTGACACCAGGAACCAGCACCATTCTGAGAATTTAATAAGTACATCCCCTCGTAGTCCAGATACTGCGTAGCTTCACACATGGCTGTGTAGAGCAGAAAAGAGCAGTGGTTCTTAACCTGTGGGTCATGATGCCTTTGGCGTCAAAGGGCCCTTTCACAGAGGTCCGCATATCAGATATTTACATTACAATTCAGAGCAGTAGCAAAATTACAGTTATGAAGTAGCAACAAAAATGATTTTATGATTGAGAGTCACCACAACATGAGGAACTGTAGTAAAGGGTCCCAGCATAAGAACCACTGACATGGAGTCATGGCAACATGGAGTCATAGCAACAAGCCCGGGAGGTAGGCACATCCATTGCTGCTTTCCAGATCCAGAAACCAAGGCCCAGAGGCTTGCCAAAGGCCTTTCGGTGAACCGAGAGAACGTGTATTCAAATCCCTCTGAATCGCAGGCCCAGTGGGGATGTGCATGGGCCTTTCAAAGAGCTAGCAGTCCGGGTGGGCGAGATGGTTCAGCGGTTAAGAGCACTGACTGCTCTTCCAGAGGTCCTGAGTTCAAATCCCAGCAACCACATGGTGGCTCACAACCATCTGTAATGAGATCTGATGCCCTGTTTTGGTGTGTCTGAAGACAGCAACAGTACACTTACATAAATAAAATAAAT
>NC_034608.1:62472965-62487728 GCF_900095145.1 Mus pahari | reverse complement strand
AAAAAAAAAAAAAAAAAAAAAAAAAGCTAGTGGTCCACCAGGCTGATGGAGAAGACTGAGGGAAAGATCAGGTCTTAATTAGCAGTGTTGAAACAGTGTGTGTGTGTGTGTGTGTGTGTGTGTGTGTGTGTGTGTGTGTGTTCTCAAGATTTCTTGACAAGGGTAGAGAAGCAGAAAGTATTTTGTAGCACTACAGAGTTGGTAATACTGATGCACCCACCACCTTGGCTTCATGGCTGCAGCTCGCCTTTGATGGCTAAACCTGAGTTTTCAGTCTAGTGTCAGTAAAGCAAATTGTGGAACTGCTCAGGATGCAAAAATGATGGGGATGAAAATGGCGTTTCTATGAAAGTCCAGGTTTCCCGCATTCCTTGCGGGCCTGGCATAGGGTATAGACCCTTTCACCGTGTGACTTTGTGGGGTACTGGCTAGGTTTAAGTCAACTTGGCACAGGCTATCATCATCAGCGGGGAGGGAGCCTCAATTGAGAAAATGCCTCCATGAGACTGGGCTGTGGGCAAGCTTATAGGACATTTTCTAAATTAGTGACTGATGGGGAGGGTCTATCCCATTGTGGGTGGGGCCACCTCTGGGCTGGTGGTCCTGGGTTCTATAAGAAAGCAGGCTAAGCAAGCCATGAAGAGCAAGCCAGTAAGCAGCACCCTTCCATGGCCTCTGCATCAGCTCCTGCCTCCAGGTTCCTGCCCTACTTGAGTTCCTGTCCTGACTTCCTTTGATCATGAACTGTGATGTGGAAGTGTAAGCTGAGTAAACCATGTCTCAGTTATTGTTTTACTGCTGCGAACAGACACCATGGCCAAGGCGACTCTTATAAGGACAACATTTAATTGGGGCTGGCTTACAGGTTCAGAGGTTCAGTCCAGTATCATCAAGATGGGAGCATAGTAGCGTCCAAGCAGGCATGGTGCAGGAGATGCTGAGAGAGTTAGTTCTACATCTTCATCTGAAGGCTGCTGGGAGAAGACCGGCTTTCAGCCCATGGCCACACACTTCTTCCAACAAGGCCATACCTACTCTGACAAGGCCACACCTCCAAATAGTGCCACTCCCTAAGTCAAGCATATTCAAACCAATACAAACCCTTTCCTCCCCAAGTTTCTTTTGATCATGGTGTTTCCTCACAGCAATAGAAACCCTAATTAAGACGATGAGCAAGACTCCACTAGTCCCCAGGGCTCTGTTGCCTGTCCCTGATGGCAGCCAAATTGTTGTCCCTTCCTTCCTGTCAATGCCATTGTTGGGTTGGGACTACGCTTGGTGACCAGGGGACTATGATACTGGGTACGAAAAGTTTGCAGAGAGATCACCAGCACAGTGGGACTGCTGATGTCATGCAGCTAGGGTAGGCATGGAGTGACTGTCCCCTGAGGCTACTGTATTAATGTCAACCATAGACTACTTTCTCCTGTCTTGGCACACGAACCTGCGGAAGGTTCAAGCACTGGATCCTCATGGGTGCTCAGGGCCCGCTCTCATTATTACTAAACTCATCGGCAGGAGTTCGGAGAAGGCTCAAGGACGTGGCCATTGCTTCCTTACAGTGCTCACACACGTGGAAGGCAGACAGACACCCCCCAGAATATGCGCCAGGACTCAATCCCAGGGACCTGACTAGACTCTTCTTTACAGTCATTGAGGCAGCTGGCCTTGAAGATCACGTATCAAATCAACAATTCCCTTGGTAAAATACTTTGTGATAGCAGCTTTCTGTGGACCGAGGGACAGTTTGGTTCCCTCATTGTAACAGATTCGTGAGCCCTGACCTGAGGCACTGGGTCTCAGCACACTCCTGGGTCTTTCCAAGGGAAGCCTGGTGGTCCCCCTGCACACAGAACCCAGGGCTTGGATTCCTTGCTACCTTGCCTTCTGTCCCTTCAGCCACAGAGGAGCCAGCACATGGGTGCCTCCCTCCCACTGATGAGGCTCTCAGAAGACACTTTCTGCCTTCCTCAGTAAGTCTGAATCAGTGGTTCTCAACCTGGGGGTCTTACGACCCTTCCTCAGGGTCACCTAAGACCGTCAGAAAGCGCAGATCTTTACGCGACAATCATCACAGTAGCAAAGTCACAGTTATGAAGTAGCAACGGAAATAATTTTATGGTTGGGGAGTGAATGCAACATGGGGCACTGCATTAAAGGGTTGAAGCATTGGGAAAGCTGAAAGTCACTAGTGTAGAAAGATTACTATGTGTACTGGTAAAGACTGGAAGGATTCGAGATCACCCGGATACTCATGGCCTTAGAGAAATGGTAGAAATTAGCACACACACACACACACACACACACACACACACACACACACACCACATTCTCTTCTTTACATTCCTTTCCACTTTGTTCCCAAACCGTTTCTAAGTTGGACAGAAAGAAGAAAGAATCCATCGCCTGGCATTTGGAAACAATGTAACTAGAGGAATATTGTCTGTGTTTGCTGTACATCTTTCAACTGAGGACTTTAGCTGTTAGGAAGCTAAGCATATAACAACATTTAATTATCATTGCCTAATTTCTAAATAGCCTTGTTTCCAGTTTTGCTTTTTTTTTTTCATTTTTTAAAAAAAATGACATTAAATTGTTTATATGTAAATCACACACCATTACATTAGTCATCCTTGCCATAATAAACTACCTGGCTGAGTTATCCTAATAAAGAAAAAAAATGCTTATTTTACTCACAGACTTGGTGCCTGCATCTCCTCAGACTTCGTGGGAGGGGGTGCTCTCAGAACATCATAGCAGATGACAAGGTGGGAACCTGGACAGGAGCAACAGATTGCCATTGGAGACAGGAAGCAGCCCTGAGGGAAGAGAAGCTCAGCTTTCCTAACAGCTCCCTCCTCAGTTTCAGAATCGCCAAGGGACTTCATGAGAGCTACTTGGTACTCAGGCCTCCAAGGCCTCCCACTGAGCTCTGCCTCTGAAAGGTCCCACCCTCTCTTACCTCATTACCTTGAGGCAGATCGCTCTGATCCCTCTGACTCTTGGAAACAAGCCAAAAAAAAAAAAAAAAACCTGACAAGCAAACCTCTCAATATTCATGGGGCACCCTAGAAACCAAAATCCACAAACGCCCAAGTCCTCTTACATAAAACCGGAATAGTATTTGGATACCTGGTGCATGTTCTATTATTTCGGGGAGTAGGATCTTAAGTACCCTAGGTTGGCTTCAAGCTCCCGATGCAGCTGAGGTTGACCTTGAACTCCCAGTCTTCACCATGCACCATTTGTGTGGGAACGAACCCAGGGCCTCCTGCAGGCTACTCGAGCACTCTATCAGCTGTGCTATAGTCTCCATCTAAGTTTTAGGGTTGGTTGCTGTTTGTTTACAGTTAAAAGTTGGTCGTAGAGTGCTGGATTTCATTATGACATTTCCATACATAGGTGTCATATTTTATTCTTATTGCCCCCTCTACTCCCTGCCTTCCCTCATCCCCAACCTGCCCCCATCTGGCCCTTACTGACCTCTTTGCCCACTTCCTGTATACTTTAAACCATCTCTAGATGATTTATACTACCCAACACAGCATCTCGCTATATACGTGAATGTTACGTTAGATTGCTTATGGCAAAACCACCTAACAAAATAAGTCTCCAGAATGCTCAGTGTGGGCACATTCCATGCCCACTGTCTTTGACCCATTCTACAGTTGAATATAGACTCCTCAGACACAGTGGGAGACAACATACAGTATCGGTCCATGTAATTAACAATGTATTGCATCCATAGCTACAATAATCCTGTGATATGGACAGTGATATAGTACAGTGGTTCTCAACCTTCCTCGTGCCTTGACGCTTTAACACGGTCCCTTATGTCGTGGTGACCCCCAACCACAAAATTATTTTCATTGCTACTTCATAACTGTAATTTTGCTGCTGCTATGGATTGCAATGCAAATAACTGCGTTTTCTACTATTCTTCACAACCCCTGACTGTGAAAGTTTGGGAAGACTGCCCTAATTTTTTCAAATATACAATGTATCAATACTAACCACAGTCGCTGCAATGTACATTAACAGACCTCAAGAGCCTTCCTTCTCCCTCTCTCACAGTGAGCATGTATCATCTAACAACCCCTTTGCTCTCTTGTTTTCTGCGGGGGGGGGGGGTCCATGCATCTTGGTTGGATACCTGGTACCTGGCTCCTTTCGGAGTGAGGGCTATGATGAAAAGTTTCTAGTCTTAGAGCTCCTCCCCTAACCCCTGTCACACTGTCTAACCCTAACCACACTGAAAGAGCAGGGCCAGAGAATACTGGGTGATGCCCTCAGTGAGAGGGGAGCCCAAAGTCCCCTCCCCCCACATTCATTTACCTAATTTGGGTTAAATTTAACAGACTTCAGAAGGCGTCTGACTTTTTCTGGAGATTGCAATGCTTTTGAAGAGGGAGGAGGAGGAGGAGGAGGAGGAGGAGGAGGAGGAAGAGAAGGAGGAAGAGGAGGAGGAAGAGGAGGAGGAAGAGGAGGAGGAGGAGGAGTCATCTACTATGGAGTGGAAGCTCCTAACAGTTCCATAGTTCCCCTAGAACAAAATAGTCACTGCAGAGAACCCTGGTGGCAAAAAATAAAGATGAATGGCGTAGTTGGTCCTCCTTGAGTGGCTTGACACTAGTCCCTTATTTCACCCCAATGACAGCCTTGTAGCATATAATGGACACAATGTTATCTCCATTTTACAGAAGAGGAAAACTGAGGCGCACAGTCGAGGATCTTTCCCCAGCTTTGTGTCTGGCTCTGAGGGCAGGAGTGCAGTTGTTGCACAAACCGGCTCTGCATCTTCACCCCTTGGCTTTCATGTTGAGTGTAAATCACCCCGGAGATCCAGGGAGCATTGATCAGCATCCTAAAAATAGAGAGTAAAAGCAATATCTCGTAAGGCATCCTTTTTCCTTGGGAGTGTGGTTGAGACCTGCTGCAAGGAAGAGAAAAACTGGAAGCATCCCTTCCCCAGTCCTAAGAAGAGACCTCCCGGCTCTGCATCCTTCTTACTGTTGCATCCTGGCAGGGCTGGGCAAACCTGCGCCCTGTGCTCCGGGTCTGCATCCATCTACTCCGCACCACCCCAAGAAGGAACTTTTAGTTCTGGGCAAACGGTCCCTGGCTCCCATAAACGCAGGAAAATTAAACAGTTTGTGTGGGATGAAATTTGGCTCGAGGAACGTGCCTGCAGCTGCAGTTAACACCAACAGTAAGAGGATCAACTTCAAGTCCGCTGGCAGGGGAAAAAAGGGGGGGGTGGAGGAGGGGGCGCGAACTCCCGGCTCCCTTTTACCCATTCAAGTTAGCTGATCTGGACGATCAGGCTTCCTGTTTAATCCCCCTTGTGTGCGAGTGAATATACCGAGGCCGATGACCCACCCCTAAGAGAGCACGAGGCTGGCAGAGCAACCTGTAAGAAAGTACGGATCCTGCTCAATCTGGCGTGAAGTACGTCGAAAAACAAAACAAAACAAACAAACAAGACAAAAACCCGTAAGCACGACTGGGGCACCCTGGTGTGCTCGGTGCAAACCGGTTCCACACCCTCCAGGCACGGGAAGTTTGGTGGCTGCTTTCCAGAAGTCCTGCGTCTCAAGGCTGGCTTTGCGCCCCGGAGCTTCCTAGGTGCTGCTAGCAAGCAGGGACCCACCCTACCTACCTACCTACCTTTGGCAAGGGACTGGCACTCTCCAAAGGGATAAGCCTCTGGCCTGCTGTTGTCTAGCAGA
The DNA here is from genome assembly GCF_900095145.1 of Mus pahari. Taxonomy (NCBI): domain Eukaryota; kingdom Metazoa; phylum Chordata; class Mammalia; order Rodentia; family Muridae; genus Mus; species Mus pahari. The sequence goes on along the minus strand of NC_034608.1, from coordinate 62,481,999 downwards.
ATAGAGAGAATTTACTCCGCGGTGGGGGGCAAAGGGACCAAGGAGACAGTTGAAGGGAGGTTTTCCTTGTTCCCAGATGAGAAAGATTGGGAACAGATGAGAACTTGCTGACTCTGGAATAAAGTCATAAAGCAAAGATCATTTTTATTGTTTTTATATGAAAGAAAGCTCGCCCCCTCGACCACCCCCCACATGTCCAGAGGCAGCAAATAAGAGGTTGGTGGGTGGAGGTCTGGGGCTGTAGAGTCGGCTCAAGGCAAAGACGCAGCGAGCAAAGAGAGTTCCCAGGAATCGCCACCCCCTCCTTCCCTCTGGCCTGTCCAGTAAGTTTCCTTCTGGGTTTCTGTCCGTCTCTTCCCTCCCTCCCTCCCTCCTCCTCCCGCCCCGATATTTCGCTTTCTAAAACCATAAAAAAGAGATCAAATTCCCTAACTTCACGGGACCCTTTTCAGTGACAAATATTGATGCCCAAAGTGTCTGCGCTCTCCCGCCCCCAAACGTTAAGAAAAGGCGCCCGCGAGAGGGGGACATAAAAAGTTAACAATGCTGTGAAAATATGTTTGCAAAAAATAGACAATCGTTGGATTAAACGTATTCAAGTATGAAATAATGCCTTTTTGTGTCAAAACTTGGGCGATGGGCGGGTACAAAAGTTCCCTGTGGCAGCTACTTGCTCCCTTTGTGAGCTGTGCGCTTTGGCGTCTCCACTTGGGCGCATTACCCAGAGCCCTCTAAGCGCGATTGTTTCTCCCTTTCTAATGACATTTACCGGATCAAAACATGCTGTTAATTCGATCAGAAGGCTTCACCCTCCCTGACAAAGCCACAATAATTTCTCCTGAAGTTTGTTAAATTGACCAAAATTAGGCAAATGAATAGGGGTCTGTAGGCGCCCCCTCATGCAGGTGACGGCGCATAATGCTCGCCTGGGCCAGCTGCATTCTCCCTTTTCTTCTCGGCCCACTCTCCTCTGTGTTGCCCCTCAATCCTCCCACCCCCTCACACACACACACACACACACACACACACACACACACACGCCTGTCTGTCCTCCACCCCACCCTTGGCATTATTAAAATTTAGCCCAATGAAACTATTCATACTTTTCAATGGACATTTTCCTATAGGATAATAGGCTACAAATTGAGCCTCTTCCCCCCGCGAAGAGAGAGCCGGAGGGGGGGCGGAGAAAAGAAAGCAGACGATTTGGTCAGAGACTGGGGGTGGAGGGGGAGAGAGTCGCGTGCCAAAGGTCCGCGGGAGGGGCGAAGCGAGGCTGGAGCCTCGTGTGCCAGCCGCAGCCCCACACCTGCCGGGATGTCCGGACAAATAAAGCGGTGTAAACAAAAAGGGGGGAGACGGACGTGTCACCAAGTCGTGTGAGAAAAGCCTGGGAACAAACGGGGCGCCTCCGTCTCCAGAAGCTCTCCCTTGAACCCGGCGGAACAGCCTATTAAAGGCTTACTTAATTACTTTAATGACTCTGGACAGGCTTTAAAACGCACTGGGCGCTGGGACCGCGGGTTTGCTGGGATTTGTAAACAGGCGATCGTGTGAGACTCAGCGGTGGGACTAAAGGAGGCGACACTGTTTTGTGAGGGTCCTCGCCCCCCGGTGCCCGCAGCCACTGCGCCCCTGCGCTCTCCGCCGGCTAAGAGTGCAGGCGCTCGCTGGTCCGCCGGCTCCAGTTTCTCGCCTCCTCTTCCGGAGGTGCCTGTTGCCATGCAAATGTTATTCCTGGACGGATCACGTGTCCTTTGAAGAGCCACGTGGATTAACAAAGCTGATCTGCCCCCACCTCACCCCCTCGGCTGCTAATTTTTTTTTTTTTTTTTTTGTCTACTTCTTTAAAACTGACCTTGAATGCATACATGCTCCAAACGCAGAACCCCTAATCCTATGGAATAATTCAGCTCGTGAGAATGCACTTGCAGTCCTAGATGGCTGCTTTATAAAGGGAGCCCCCACGGACCTGGGAGGCTGCAGTCTACCTGGAACACTTGAAGAGGCACACGAGGTGGAACGTGGACGAGTGCCTCGCGCCACCGCCTCTGCCGAGGGCGCGCACGCACACCAGAATGTCTGACAGGCTCAAGGAACGCAAAGTGAGTTCCTTGCGCTCTGGTGGTGGCAGAGTGCGACTCGCCAACTAACCTGGCATCTGGCTGGATAGATGACTAAGATGTGCCACCCAGAACTTTAAGTATGGAGAAATCCAGAGTGGTTTGGAAAGGGGACAGAGACAAGAAGGAGAGTCCTTGACTGGAGAGAGCTCATTCTGGGAGGCTGGTGGCCACGTCCCAGAGCCCTGGCACTTAGCTTGGGCCTTGGCAGGGATGTGTAGGGAAGTTGAACAGCAAGCGCGCCAGCCAGCATGGACACAGAGCTCTGAGTCCGGGGACACAGAGCTCTCTTGGTCTGGTGTGGCGGGGCAGGGGTCTCTTCTCGGGTTGGCGAGTTAGTGAACCTTTGTAACACAGAGACTCTGTCTTGGATGACTCCTTGGACAAAGTCATCTTAAATGTAAAACTTTCTGTTTACAGAGAACCCCGGTTTCTCATAAAGTGATAGAAAAGCGAAGGAGGGACCGAATTAACCGCTGCTTGAATGAGCTGGGCAAGACAGTCCCTATGGCCCTGGCGAAACAGGTAACGTTTGTGGTGCTGGGTACTCCCCCCCACTGTCACTCTCTGCGGAGCCCCAAAGTCTCTGCAGACGCCGCTGGCCTAAGAGAACTCGCCCCACTCTGAGCAGTAGTAACCTCTCTGGCGCCAGCATCTTCCTGGCTGGTCCCCTGAAGAAGACAGAGAGCAGGTGCGTGGGTCTGCTGTCCGTGGGCCGCCGCTAGGTTCCTGTTTTGATTTTTTTTTGCAGAGTTCCGGGAAACTGGAGAAGGCGGAGATCCTGGAGATGACAGTGCAGTACCTCAGAGCTCTGCATTCCGCAGATTTTCCCCGGGGAAGGGAAAAAGGTGGGCATTGATTCAGGGAAAGGAAACCTGACTGGGGAGTGTGTGCCACGCGGGAACCTGGGGGTCTGAGAACGGAGGACAGTCCGGGAGCGGGAAGCCGCCAAAGCATCCTGGCGCATGACTCCTGAAAATGCACCTGCTGGATGCTATGGACCAGCACCTAAAGATGCAGGTCTATTACTCCTCACAGGCAGGGGGGTGGCGGGGTCAGGCTCTTGAAGAGACAAGATTACAGCTTTTCCAATGTCTAGACTGCGGAGTAGAGAATGCCAGTCTCAAATGAGAATTCAGCCCAAACCCTATAAAGATACCCTGCACCGTTCTAGGAAGGAGTGTGCCTGGACTCTTTTCTTTCCTTTTTTCTTACCATTTATGTTATGTTATGTTACGTTATTTTGCTGCCCCAGCAGAGCTTTTAGCAGAATTTGCCAACTACTTCCACTACGGTTACCACGAGTGCATGAAGAACCTGGTGCACTACCTCACCACCGTGGAGAGGATGGAGACCAAAGACACCAAGTATGCGCGCATCCTCGCCTTCTTGCAATCCAAGGCTCGCCTGGGCGCCGAGCCCACCTTTCCGCCGCTCTCGCTCCCGGAGCCTGATTTCTCCTATCAGCTACATGCAGCTGGCTCAGAGTTCCCAGGCCACAGCCCGGGCGAAGCCACAGTGTTCCCGCAGGGGGCTACCCCAGGGTCATTCCCTTGGCCTTCTGGAGCGGCCCGTAGCCCAGCACTGCCTTACTTGTCCAGCGCGACCGTACCTCTTCCCAGCCCCGCACAGCAGCACAGCCCCTTCTTGGCTCCAATGCAGGGCCTGGACCGTCATTACCTCAATCTGATCGGCCATGGCCACCCCAACGCCCTCAACCTGCACACGCCCCAGCACCCTCCGGTGCTCTGACACCCACTCACTGCCTAGAGTACTTTGCGATTTGGTGGCGGCTTGAGACGATGTATATGCTGTACGTGTGTAAATAGTGTGGTAACAAGAACGGGATGGGAGAGCCTCGGGAGCGAATTCGCCTTCTGAAGAGCTTCCCCTACCAATAAATATTTTTGTGCTAAAGATCAATAAATATTTTGTGCTAAAGAAATGGAGTTCTCTGTTATCTTTTGCTCACCCACAAACCATCTACTCTAAGTGTCTTACAAGGCTGCTAGGAGCCCAGGTGAGGGCATTCAGTAATTTAGCCGAAGAAAGAGGACCTTTGCGCAGTCCAAGGCAGACGGAATGGAAGCTTAAGCAGATATTAGAGGCATCTCTTAGGGGTAGGAGACTTGGCTCCTGGGGTGCTCAAGTCCACACCTTCCTCCTTTTATCCCGGCCCTGTGCAAGATGTGCAGAAATCTGGAACCTGACCTTAGGTTCTCAGAAAATGCAAATCAAAAAACAACCCCGGGAATGGCGTGAGCTCTCTTTTACTAGGTGGGACCTGGGGGGCCTTCCTACTTCGAGGCAGCCTCTCACTGGTCTGGGAAAGCGCAAACCTCAGGCCAGCCTAATGAATAGCTGAGGTCACAGCCTCAATATGTCTCTATTCAAAAATAAATAGATAAAATAAAGGCGCGGAGCAAGTAACATTCTAAGTTGTCTTCGAAGCATAGTTTGTTCTCTTTCTTCCGGTGACAATCACTGGACATCAGAGGGGTCCCGGTCTTACCCTTTTACGCACAAATCAACCCCTCTGCAGGGCTCTAGTCGACCCTGGCAGATGCCAGCGCATATCTGATTGAAAGATCTGTGACCCTCTCCCCCAGGGACTCCCCGCTGATTCTGACACTAGATCCAAAAGCTGAGTCCTCTGTTGGAGTTCTCAGGTCTGCAGAGAAAGGTTTAGCCGGGCTCTAAGATGAAACTTGCTTTTAATCTCCCTCAGAGCAGAGCTTGCTGAGAAAGGTTGTGTCTAGGGAGGGTGTGCCTTGTGCCTTTCACCCATTTACAGTTTTTCAGGAGACTGCGATTTTTCAAGGGATCATGGTTTTCCCTTCCAGAGGACATGGGCAGACCACACTCCCTTTTTTTTTTTTTTTTTTTTTTTGCTAAGATCCAAACAGCAAAATGGACTTTTGTGCTCTATTAATATCAACAGGTAAAGTAAAGCATCTAACCAGGTGAAATAGTGGAAATTAATTTTTTTTCACCATTAATCCCCCCCCTTGAATGTTGGTCCTGTTAAAATTAGTGCCCTTTAAACAAGTAATTTGATATTATGTATTGTTTTTCAGTTTCTAAAAGTCACTTAACTGAAAAAGGGCAAGGTGACTTTTCTCCCTGATTAGCTGGAGAACAGTAAATTGACTTATTCCCTTTGGAAGACAGGGTTTAAGAGAGCCCTGACCTACTCTATTTACCAAGGTCAAGGAATGGGATGACCTGCAATTTGTAAACCATCAAACTTCTTTACACAAAGGCAAACAAACAAACAAAGCCTTTGATTACATGGCCCATGCCTTGGAACTTGTGACCTAAAAATAACGGGGATGAAGGGAAGCTGTATAGTTTGGTAAGGATCTTGCATACAAGAGATTTTTTAAAGTGATTCATCTATAACATGTGAACCATTTTCTTCCTTTTGAGCTGGTAAGAGCTAGAGTGTGCACACTTGCAGGGAAGGAACAGGCCTCCCTGGGCAGCAAATGCACACAGGGCGATATATGGGATAAAAACAAATTATGCAGAAATACGAGAATGGATGGTGCCCATTATTGCAGCGCATGTCTTACACCCATTTTCAACAGTGCTGAATACGGAATATGAAAAGGGCCTTTCAAATGTCCCCCCTCCCCGGCTCCAGCATTAAGCCCCTCTGAGTTTCCCTTGGCAGTGAAGCATTAAAGATATAGTGTTACCCTGGAAATATAAATTATTAATATATTCAACATTTTTGTCACTTCTCAACTGTTAACCAAATTAGACAAAACTTTCTTTTGCTAAGTAGATTTTCTCTTTAGGATTAGCTTTGGGAGTGTCATAGGGCCACCGCAGTTTTATAAAAAGAGAGAGAGAGTCATTTACATATAATTTTGCAAACTTCCACTGGTCCATGACAGTCTTTGTACCTCTAATGTTGGTATTCGAGATTTTTTTTTCTTTCCTTCTTATTTAACTGTGGAGGATAAAAGCCTGCTTTGGATTTACAATGACTTTAGGATAAAAGTCTCTCTCTCTCTCTCTCTCTCTCTCTCTCTCTCTCTCTCTCTCTCTCTNTCTCTCTCNCCTTGTGTATATGTTGTCTTTTTTTTTCTTTCTGAAAATTTCATGCAAAACTCCCAATTCTTTAGGCTTCTCCAAAAGTCAACTGTGGAATACTACATCTTTGCAATAGTCTGAAAACATCACTTCAAAGTGGAATGAATATCCCCATTGCATAGTGACTTTAGGGCGCTCTCTCACACTTCTTTTTCTGGTCACATACTCCCCCCAGTGCAGCTTCTGCACTGCAGACCCACCCCTTCCAACTCTACCCCCCCCATCTGAGTTTCTTAGGCCCAATCCTACTCTTTCTTTAAGTAAGTTGTATAGTAATCGTTTCCAAGAGAGGCCCAACCAAACCCAGAAATAACAGAACACAAAAACCCCGTGGGTTTGGCTGGAGGTAAGCCATTGTGATGCCTCTGAAAGGGGGACCCTCTTGTTCCTTGGGCTTCATCCTTGAGTAGGCAAGAATAAATATAATCATCCCCATGAAATCAAAGGTTTTTCTCCAGAGGCTCGAGGGACAAAGCTCGTGGCTGGTGCTTTGGGCGGTCCCTTGGCTGCGAAGGCGCCCCAGCCACCCTGCAGAAAGGGTGGTAAATACAGAGCTCACTTGTGCTTCCAAGCGTTGTTGAACAAAGAGGGCCCATGTATAGTGGGGGAGCCCTTCTAGTCTGGGCTGCTGGATGCCAGGAAAGAAAGGTGAGACAAATGTCCCCAAAGAAAGGAACTTCTCTTGTTTGGGTTTTGAATGAGTGAGATGAGATAGATAGCAAGCCAAAATAAAAGAATAAATAGTAAGTAAGCCAGTTGATAGATGATAGAACACAGATAGCTAGATGATAGAACACAGATAGTGATAGATAGATAGATAGATAGATAGATAGATAGATAGATAGATAGATAGATAGATAGATAGATAGATTAGCATCATTAACTTAGGTACTCACAGCAACTAGGGAAATGGAAACTCTTAGAAACTGGCAATGGGTGTCTATACAGAGTCACATGCCAAGAAGACTGTGTGTGTGTGGATCATCCATGTATCAGGCACCTGATCAGTATTTGCGGAATGGCCGAAGGAATGAACTGCCCGGTAGAGCCGAATCTGTTAGAATTCTGAATCAGAACCTCTCAGATGTTGCACATCCATTTAGGCATCTGTGGCGTAGTCTACATGCACACTGAAGGTTATCAGAGATGGGCAATGAATTGATTCTGGGTCGTTTTTCTTTTCTTACCTGTGTCTTACTCCTGTCCTTTTGTGTGGAACAGCTACATGGCTGAACCGACCCAGACAGACTTGGCCCTCACTTCTGGTCCATTAGGTACGCAGAGGCTACTGTCTGGAGCCAGTCTCTCAATTTACACAGCACTATGGCTTTAGTGGGATGCGTAGCCTGTAAAAGTCTGCTGCATGGTCTGGGGCATGGAATACCCAAAGCGCATCTCTCATCATGTGGTTGCAATCGCTTGAATCTGAAATGCAGTCCAGGGCTCATATTTTGTACACGCACCCAGTCCTCAGCCGGGGTTACTGTTTTTGTTTTGGGAGGCTGTGGAACCTTCTAGAGATGGGCTCAGGTGAAGGAGGTGGGCTACAGGGGGCGGGTCTTTGGAATATGGTAACTTCCCCTACTTGTTATCTTGCACTCTGTTTTCTGGTCTGCCCCGAGGTGAGCAGCTGCAGCCACACACTACCAAGGTCATGACTCAGGCACCTCCGTCCTGCCCCACCCTCCTGTCACCATGTATGGGGCCCTCTGCAACAGTGAGCTGAACTAAATCTTATCCCTCTTAAGTTGCTTCTGCCCTCTATTGTGGTCACAGAGACACAAACTTAACTAACACGATTGCTATCGAGATTGAGAGGGTGAGTATATTCAAAATGCTCTAGACAGCACTAAAGATATAGTAGACATTCAGTAAGTGTTAGCTGTTGCTGCTGGCTTTTCCACCTGTGCCCCAGTACCCGAATAAAATCTCAGAGGTTTAATATTACTTATGAATGTCTAGGCTATAAGCTAGGCTGGTTTCCCAACTAATTCTTTTTTAAAAAATTATATATTTGTTTTATGTATATGAGTATACTGTAGCTGTCATCAGACACACCAGAAGAGGGCATCAGATCCCATTACAGATGGTTGTTTGTCACCATGTGGTTGCTGGGAATTGAACTCAGGACCTCTGGAAGGGCAGCCAGTGCTCTTAACCGCTGAGCCATCTCTCCAACCCCCCCCCCCATGCCCATCCCCAACTAACTTAATTTATTATCCCTTTTATTCTAACTTGAGTTCAGCTATGTGGCTGGTTTCCTCTCCTTGTCTTCTTGCCTTCCACTTTGCCTAGTGGTTGAAAGTTCCCCTCATGACTCTCTCAGCCAGAAGTCCCAGTTGGAAGTCTCACCTTCTAATATTGCCTCAGTTTATTGGATATTAGATTTTTATTGGCAAGTGGTTCTTCCTCACAGTACACAGAAGATTGTCCCTGCAGCAGTCCCAGTACTCCTGTCTTTTCTCTTTCTCTTTCCCAAAGAATCAGAGCCCTAGGGTGACCTCAAATTAAGTAACAAAATGTTCAAATAGTGAGGCAAATCTTTAGCTCCCCGCCCCCGCTGTTTCTTTAACAAACCTTTTCTTTGTTTAGGGAAAGTTGGCTTGGAATTTGTAAATCTACCTCTTAAACAATCTTTGGGCTATGGTTATGCACAAGTTCTAAAGGGCTAAAATTCTCCTTTAGGCAAGAATTGGTGCCGGGCGGTGGTGGCGCATGCCTTTAATCCCAGCACTCAGGAGGCAGAGGCAGGCAGATTTCTGAGTTCGAGGCCAGCCTGGTCTACAAAGTGAGTTCCAGGACAGCCAGGG
>NC_034608.1:62453379-62472340 GCF_900095145.1 Mus pahari | reverse complement strand
AAATCCGCCTGCCTCTGCCTCCTGAGTGCTGGGATTAAAGGCATGTACCACCACGCCCTGCAAATGTGACATTTTGAATACACCTATACAGTGCATAACTGTGAAGAGTGAATGAAGTCCCGAGCAAATGTGTATTATTTTCAGGAGCACAGCCATGTCAAGGACCACAGTGTCTCAGATCCACGGAATGGCAGGGCCTTCCCCTGGTGCGCGTACAGATCGTGAGGCACCGTGTGACCTTCAGCTAAAACCAAGGGTTGTGGTAACTATCAGCTACAGTTTCCTCTGTCCAGACAACCTGAGACTGCTCCCCCACAGAGACCTCCTACTGATCCTAGCTAACTGGACTCAGCTAGAAATAACCCACCTACCTTAGAGGTTTATAGCCAACAGTAGATAGTAAACATATGGAGTTTTCCAGGCTGCTGGTGTGAGCCCATCAGAGCACAGAGCCCACCTAATCTTGGTAGGAGCAGTCAAAGTAGGGGAGGAATCTTTAGGCAGGAAACACTCAGGAGGGAAAAGCTATGGTGGACATTTCGTACGTATGGTCGCCATCCACACACAGATCCAGAGGAGAGCTTTGCTATCCCCCTGAGCCTTAGCTGAGGAAAACTTTGCCACCTTTGTGTGTTTGAGGCACTGTGGTCCTTGGCAAGGCTACGCCCATGTGAAGCAATGGACATCTCCACAGGACATCACATACTTCGTACACCTGCTAATATTAGGTATCAATCTGTCTACATTCAAGCAAATATTCTTTATTAGGCACAGTTAATTCTTTATTAGCTTCTACTGTGCTTTTAATGGATATATAAGTTTGATTCAGAAGTGAATCACGTCAAGCCCACTGTCCCCATTTGTTGAATTCCATCCTGTCCCAAATCATGAAATGGACATTTTTTTTCTCTCTTCTTAACACTTTTATCTAGATCTAAAATGGTTCTGAGCACAGAGGAGCAAATGAGTTTTATGTATTGGGTCAGTGTAAACCAGAACCTGTAGTTCTTACAGCTATGATTAGAGATCAACCTCCAGACCTGTGTGCACTGAGCCGTATAGGCTTCGGAGAGCCGTGTGTGTGTGTGTGTGTGTGTGTGTGTGTGTGTGTGTGTGTGTATCTCTCCACATGCAGGTTTTCAGTCAGTGTATACATGGATGGAAACACTGGTGACAGAGAAAAGAATCACCCACTGAAAACGATAACTGGGTTGGGTCTAAGAGTCATAGAAGAGACCAGAAGAACCAACTAAGAGCAATGGGCATCACTGTCGAGATGCACCTGCATTGCCACAAATGATTTTTGAAGAGGCCTTGGTAGAGCTGAGAGTAAGGAGGAGCCAACACCCTCTGAAATGGTCTCCAGGCTCCACCCCCACCCCAACATATTGTTTGGGGCTGTCGAACATCAACAGTTCATTTATCTCCCAAGAGCCCCTGACGTGGATTTTATTGCCTGCACTGAGCTGGTGATGGCTGACTCGGAGAGCTGATCTGAAGACAGTGAGTATTTCATGGAAGAGTTTTAGTTTGAACTTGGGTCTGTTGCTTGCCAGTTCACTGCGCTTCCTTCTACATAGTATTCACACATTTTCTTAGTTGTTTTTTTAATATGGAATCTTATTTGCGTTGTGTAAAACTGTGGCTCACTGTGACTTCAACACAGGACAGCTCAATCTCAGTGTACATACAATAGAAAACTCAATCACTTGGTTTTTTTGAACATACTATATAAAACCAAAACTAAAAACAACAACAACAACAACAAAAAAAAAAACCCACGCACACATATACACACACACACAGGAATGGGCATAACCCAGACCTAGCCACAGGTGAAAGACCTTTAGACAGCCACTGAAATCAAGCTCGTGTTTGACATGGGAATGACCAACAATGATTTTAGGAATGTAAATTATGCATACCTAACAATAAAGTCCAGACATAAAGCAAATTGCAGCACTGAATCGTAGGGCAAGATCGCGTGGTAGACAAGCGAATCAAGATAATAAATACCCAAGAAGTCAATACTTGAGGGCAGGGGATATAGATCGGTTGTCAGAGTTCTTGGGCAGAGTTCTGGATTTGGTCCCCAGCACTGCATAAAACCCAGGTCTGGTGGGCACACTGTCTCGATCCCAGTGCCTGGGAGATGGTGATGAGAAGCTTAGAAAGTCAGGGTCATCCTGGGCTAATGAGACCATGTTTCAGAAAAGATTTAGATGCTTAACCATGGAATCTTTTATTGCTCAAGCAAAAGGAAGACCCTAAAAACCTCACACAACAAATAAAACAGAAGGATGCTGCCTCTCTTCATCCCATCCAGACACCCCTCTCCTAAATAAGTAATATAGCAGTCTTTTTCCTGAGCTGAAAAATAATTTTAACATCCAAATGAATCTTTAATATATAGTTTAGTTTTTGTCTCATTCATTCAAAAACATGTGCTGACTTTTTGGTCACCTGAATCAGCTGTCCCTTCCCTCCTTTGTGATGTTACTCTGTTACAGCCACTGCGCTCCTTCTTATTTTTTAGAGAAGTATTCAAAGTTCTCTAAAGTGTAACTTTGTATCCATTAAACACATGCATTTAAAAAAAAAACAGTCATCATGCCTTCTATTGTTAGTGTTTGTATTGTAGGTCAATGACAATTTTATGTATATTATGAGTTAAAACAAATGAAATTTGTTAAAGTTGTAGGGATGAAGAACTTGATGTGAAAAAAATAGACACAAAAGTGATAAGAAACAATGTACCATTCGATGTTAAACACCAAATAGACACTGAAGAAGAAGTCCACTTTTGAAGTAGTTTCTGTATACCTGATGTGTGCTCTTTCTCCCACTAGATAGCAATAAGCCTGATTCTGCTTTTCAGTTCTATAGATTTGACTCTCCCGGGGACTTCATTTAAGTGGATCTGTCAATATTTACGTTTTGACAACTGGTGTGGTATTTTCAAACTTCCTCCAGGTGTTAATGTGTCAGAATTTACCTCCTTTTAAGGCTGAACAATATTCCATGGTATGTATATTATACATTGTATGTATTTAGTCCTCTACGGAAAGAGGAATTAATTGAACATCTTTTTTGGTTAATGGTATTAATACTGGAGTGAACATGTATGCGCAACTGCTCAGATCTCTGCTCGCAGTGATTTTGAGTGTGTGCCCAGAGCGGAGTTGCTGGATCAGATGAGTCATTCTGTCTTTAAGTTTTGACAATCCATCATTCCAGTTTCCACAGGGGCTACACCACATTATAGTCACACCAGCATCAAAGAGAATTCCATTTTCTCATCATCCTTGCCAACAGTTTCTGTGGTTTTGAAAAGATTGATTCTAATGTGTATGGGATCATACCTCATGAAGTTTGACTTGCATTTCCCTCATGCACATCAAAACTCAATGGACGTTTCCATGTACATAGTCATCATTTGTGTATCATTGGAGCTACTATTAATATTCCAAATATCAATGCTCAGCCAGATACATGACTTGTAAATGTTTTCTCTATTCAATCAAATGTTTTCACTCTGTTGCTAGTGCCCTTGATATACGAAAACTTTAATTTTGATAAAATTCCTTTTGCCTATCTTTTTCTTTTATTAACTGGATTTTTGTTGTCATATTTAAGAACTACTTTCATTTCTAACTAACTATATATATAATTGTATATATAATTAGATATATATGTAACTTTAAGATGTTTGAGAAAATAGAGCAAGCACAACATAAATGATACAATGCAAATATCTATATCTATACCTATATCTATATCTATCACTTTCTAACTTTTTACAGAAAAAAATTAACTGCTTCAACATTACTGTCATTCCACTTCAGGCCCGGCGAACTTGTTTGACTTCATTTTTTACCAGAAACTTATTTAAGCAATAGTTCAGAGAAAACGTTGAGACTCCTCCCCTCGCGTCTGAGTCTATAAAGCCAGCAATGAAGAAATCTGCAGCTTAGACCAAGCAAACCCACAAGGGTTCCCGTAGCACCCTTTGGAACTAGTGTGCTTCTGCCAATTCGAATCGCAAGGACTTGTACAGTCAGCGGAGAAGCAGCAGGGGGCGCTCGTGGGGCTTCGCGTCGCTCTTATTAACCATTCTCCCTCCTACTTCAGAACACTGCATTAAGTATAAAAGTTAAAAGAGGACCCCAAAGGGAAGGGAGAAAGACAAATTAGAAAACGAAAACTCTAATGAGAGGAGAAAATGACTAAGATCGAGTTTGTAATAAAAGCAATACAACCAGTTGCCCACATCCACCGGCCCATTTCTCAGAGATTCTTTTGTTTTGCTTTGCTTTGTTTTGTTTTGTTTTGTTTTGTTTTTTCGAGACAGGGTTTCTCTGTGTAGCCTTGGCTGTCCTGGAACTCACTCTGTAAACCAGGCTGGCCTCGAACTCAGAAATCCACCTGTCTCTGCCTCCCAAAGAGATTCTTATTCTGTTGCTGCTGCTGCTGCTGCTGCTGCTGGTGGTGGTGGTGGTGGTAGTGTGTGTGTGTTTAAACACCTGCCTCACCTCCCACGTGTAATTGATCCCTTGGTTCCCCAGATCCCATCAGTGATCCCAACTCTAAGGTATTTCTCATGTGTTGAACTAGGTTGTCTGCTAACCTAACTTTAAAACAACTGCATCTACATTTTCTAAACATGTTTTAAAATAAGAAGTGAAAATCTTTCGGGGGGGGGGAAACTAAGCCGCACATCATAGAATAAAGGATATAGAAAATGCAATCCCTGGTCACTGGCGGGACTGACGGGAGGGCAGGGGCCATGCTCCTGAGTTTCAGAAGTAGTGTGAGAAGTCGTGGGTGCAGTGATGGAGATGAAAGAGAATTTCCTGTCTGGAAAAAGTCACAAGTGACTGTGTCCTGTTAGCCCTCTTCTACTTGGAACCTCACCCCGGGGGACGGAGGAATCAACACCTTTCTTCAGAGGTGTAAAGACAAGGCTCCTGAGGCTGGATCCCTCCTGCAGTTACCTGAGCCATTCACCCATCTACTCTGGGCTGGCAGGTCTTGTGCTCCGGTTCCGGATCCAGAGAATTCAGGAACTACAGCTGAGAGTCGAAAAGCCTGTCTCTTGAAGCAGCTGTCATCTCTCAGGGAGAGCTGATTTTAGCGTCTGGAAAGTGAGGATGTTTGGGAAAGTCACCCAAGTGTCTTACAGATCCAATGAAGTTCAGGGTCTTGTCTTTGTTTGTGATTAGTGTTTCCTCTAGACTTGATAGTTCAGGGAGAACATCAAACCTGTGGCTAGACTATATTGTGCTGGAATTGTGCTGTGTCATGGGAAGTTGGAATAGGCTGGACATATAAGCACACAGAAATGCATTCACAACATGGATTTATGCCTCTGGGTTCTTTGTTGTGACCGTTTCTAGGGCGTTACAGGTATTGCTGTGTAGCAAAGTCCAGGTTTTCAATGAATGCCACCAAATAAACACGTGCATCAATTGTGTGTGAATTTGAATTGTGGTGTTTGATATTTTTTCTCAGAATTCATGTTTAATAGATATTTAAAAAAAAAAAAAAGAATTAACAGGCTGGTTTGTGTGACTGATATAAGATGGTCTGCCCAAAACACAGCTCAGGCCATTACCAATAGGGGAAGAGAGGCTAACCATCCATCCCCAGCCCTGTAGGAAAGGCTTATCTGGGATCATGCCACATCATGTGTTTAAGCATGAACAGAGTACACGAGATTTTCTTCTGGCTGCTCAATGTTGCCTGGCAGAAAAAAAGGTCCAGTGCTCACTTCTGCTTGGAGAAATACTCTTTGCTCTTATTGACATCAGGCTTGGTGGTATCACTGCCAGGTTTCCAGCCAGCCGGGCACACCTCACCACATTTGTCAGTGAACTGGAAGGCCTGGACTAGTCAGATAATCTCATCCACAAAGCGGCCAACAGGAAGTTCATTTATTGTTATCTGGTGAAGGGTACTTTTATCATCAATAACAAAGAGGCCCCTGAGAGCGAGACCTTCGCCAGCCTTGAGACACCATCCATAGTCATGAACAATGGTGCGCTTGGGATCTGATATCAAGGTAATGTGCATGGGTCCCAATCTTCCTTGTTTCTTGGGTGTGTTAATCCATGACAGAAGTGAGAATCCACAGACACTCCAATCACTTGGCAGTTGCATCTCTTAAATTCTTCTGCTCGATCACTGAAAGCAATGATCTCCGTGGGACACACACACACAAGTCAAATCCAGCGGGTTAAGGAAGAACACAACGTACTTCCCTTTGTGTTCATTTAGGATGATATCTTTGAATTGTCCATCTGGCATAACAGCTGTTGCTTTGAAGACGGGAGCAGGATGCCCAGTGTTTGCATTTCCTGAAGACATCTTGCTATCGGCAGGGCAGAGCCACAAGCCTCACAAACAGAAACAACCATGCGAACGCAGGAAGAGGTCGCCCCCTGATTATTTTTTAAAATGATTTTATTTGTTCTCTCAAACAAGGTCACGTTTTAGTCATTATAAAGAGTACATCTAGACAGGAAGTGAAATGTTAAGAAAGGTCTTACAAAAAGACTTCAAACAAAGTGAAATTCTTCACCTCTTTATAAGGACACAGACATTTTCCTGCGTAAGGTGTCAAGTTCATCTTGCCTAAATCTTCAAATTATTTTGCTACAACCTGATGCTTTTGATAGTCAAATCTTGAAACTTATATTAAGTTATTTTAGGGATGAATAAAGAAAGCTTTGACTTATTTTCTAAGTAACCTGGTTTTAATATAAGGTGTCTCAGAAATAGTCACAAGGGTTGGCTTAGGTTTTATAATATAGTAGACTTGACTAGGAACCCAAAATGATTGTTACAACTGATGACACTGTTCTCGAGGGATCATGGGACAACAGTAAACTCAACATGGGAGCTTTGGGGTGGGGAGAGAGATTATCTAACTGTCAAAACAAGGAAGGTTAGAGCTGAGTGTTACCAGCTCTCTAGGTCTTGGTTTCCTCTTTAGTAAAATAAGGAATTTAGCAGGTGTATAGCTTGATCTTCATGTGGATTCGGAGCAAGGGTTATCCCAAAAGCTGTTGCCTGAATGTGGGGTGGGATACGGTCTTCTAGCTGCTGCCTTGTCTAGCCTCAGTGAGAGAAGATGCACCAAACCAAGTCTCAGATTTGATGTGCCGGGGGGTGGGGTGGTGATACTGGGGGCTCCCACCCACACAGAGAAGAAGGGAAGGGAGGAATAGGGGAAGGATTGTGAGAAGGGATGACTGGGAGGGAGACAGTGAGTGGGATGTAAAGTGAATAAGTAAAAAATAATTAATAAATTCATTTTGAAAAATAAGGGGTTTAAGTTCCATGACTCTAAATTTAATATCCCGGGACTCTGCTAGGGCAAGTGGTCACCTTAGAAACTCTGTTAGATCACATGAAACATAGAGAACACGGTTTAAAGTATCTACGACGACGACGACGATGATACCTTTTCTATCTACCCATTATCTATTCATCTTGGAGGCATGATCTCACTCCGTGAGAGAAGGATCCCAGACGCATGGTCCTCAGCTCTACTTCCCAAGTGTTAGGACTATGAGCACACACCACTATGTTTATCCCTGTGACCTGAACTTAGAACTGAGTATTATTTATTCTAGTTGGGCTAAGTCTTAAAGAAGCTATGGTGGTGATGGGAGAGCTGTGGGATTTGAAATATTCCTTAGTAACAAATAAGCAAGAAGTTAATAAAAACGGGCCATCAGTGTACATGCCGGATAAACAGCTCTTAACCATAAAAGTGTAATAGCTATGGGTCAATAGCAGTGGCCTGATGGCATATAGAAATACTTACATGCTTAATAATGTAATACTTAATAAAAATAGCCTCTGTCAGAGTCCTTTCATGTCACAGGATTTTCCCTGTCCAATTATATTAGCGCAGAAGAAGCATGTGATTGAACAGGGGAAAAGGGGGAGGCACTAAGAGACAGAGAGTGTCTCAGGTTAGAAGGGAGAAGGAAGATGGCTGCAGACATGAACCCGTGTGGCATTTACCAGCCACAAGTAGTTGTGGTATCGTAAGGTTAGATTAGTCGGGATAAAGCTTTTATCATTATCAATTGGCTCTGAAATTATTGTGTCGGCATTTTGTAAATTGTGATATTATTGATACATAAATCAGATTGGTTAATTAAGCTTTAAGAGTCTTGATTTTACAGGGTTACTGGATTTTGTGATATGCAACCCCGAGGTAGGCGGTTCCATTTAGTTACTGGAATATGGGGTTGTTGACTACGTGGGTTAATGGCAAAGGAAGTATTAGCCGCTCCTGGGGACAAGCGAGCCAGATGCTGCGGGGGCTCGCTGGAGAGAGTTACTGGCGGCATCAGGAGCAGAACACTTTAATGTGTGAACTCTTTACTATTGGCTACACCAACCACCAATTGAGCTGCTGCCAGCAAACTAACAGGCATAGCGGCTACCCGGCTCTTTGCTTTCTCATTGTTGACCATGCCTACGGCAAGGAAGAAGCCTGCGTGTGCCTACGTGTGCCGTGTGACTCTCCCCTGGGCAGGCAGGATTCCAGCCCTTGCTTTCCAGCTTTCTATGACTGTGACAAATAACTGAGACAATCAGCTTAGAAAGAAGAAAGGTTTGTCTTAACTTACATAGAGTTATCAGCCTGGGGTTGTAGTCTCACCGTTTCAGGGCCCATGGGAAGCAGTGCATCATGCTGGAACCACAGGATAGAGTAAGGTGCTCATGGCTCAGGGACAAGGGTAAACAGGGATGGAAAGAGGAAGGGGCTAGAGTCCCATTCTCTCCACTAGGGTCAGATGCCTTCAGTCACCTCATTTCGTCTCGCTAGATCTCACCTCTTAAAGGTTCTAAACACACCCCAATAGTGCCATCAGCTAATGACCAGGGCTCAGAGTAAAGACCTTCGGAGGCCCTTCAAGTCCCCAACGACAACATAACCTGTGCATACACACACTGTTGTCTTGTCACCATGTCCTCCAAATTACAGACAAGGCTGTTCCTGTGATGAAGCTCAGGTCTTTCCTCACCCACCTTCCTCTCTGGAAACTTTAGTTTCTTTGGAAAGTTAGTTAGGTCAAGTGATCTTTTGCTGAGGCACACAGGTGAAAGGATGTCTTGCTAAAGAAGATTCATGAAAGAATTTTTTTTTTTTCTGAAGCTGACACAGGGTGAAAGGATGTTTTTTTTGCTGGAGCAGACACGGGAAATGACTTGGGATGAAGGAGTGTAGCTATGACCCCACAGAGGCGTGGGAGATGAACACCGAGCCTTGGTTTGGTTTGCTTCTCCTTGCTGATCTTTGCTAGCAACATGCGCGTACTGGTTCACCTTACATAGCACTGCTGAGCTCAACCCGTGGTGACAACACCATTGAGAGAAACTTGGCCAAGAACTGCTAGTGAGGTTCCTGAGGCAGTTTACCGCCACCACGGCCAGATGTAGGCTGGTTGGTGAGTCTTTCTGTTTCTTCAGAATTGACTGACCTACAGCTGCTGGTTCATGCCTGGTGTCTGCCCGCCTAGAGGACTGCTCTGCAGCCCCTGGGTCATATTTGATGTTTGCTATGGGACGGAACTGCTGAGAAAGAAGATCAAGCTCGCCCCCCAAAGAATTCTTGCTAAGCAGATCCACTTCCCCCATATCCCAATAACCTTTCTCTTCTATGACCTCTGCTGAGTGGTGGGTTATAGGAGAAGTTGAACCCTTATTAAAAGTAGGATTCGAGTCAGGGAGGAGGCTTAGCATACAGATAGCAACCTAAATAAAACCAAGTGTTTTGTTTGTTTGTTTTTTTCCAAAATAAAATAAAAAAGTAGGTTGCAAAAAATTTATGCCTACAAAGGTATGTTAGTGAGATTCTCTGGAGTAACAGAACTTATAGAATGAATCTCTCTCTCTCTCTCTCTCTCTCTCTCTCTCTCTCTCTCTCTCTCTCTCTGCTGCCGTCCATCTAATCCGACAATGGTCAGCTGTGAACTGAAAGTCCAGGAATCTATAGTTGCTCAGCCCACAAACTGGACGTCTCATCTGTTTTTCTGTAGATGCTGGAATCTCAAAGAAGCAGACTCCAATGCCAGTAAAGGAATGGATGTGCTAGCAAGACGAGGGCAAGCAGGCAAAGAATGAAACCTTCCTTTTTCCATTTTCCTCCACTATACCTCCCAAGGACAAGAACCATCCTTATTGACTTTGAGAGCAGATGAGATGCTCTTGCTGCTGAATTAAAAATAAGTTAATACACTAAAGGCCTTTTGAAAAGCCGTATGGCTTTTCAAATCTACTACTGTAGAAACTTCTTAAAATATATCCATATACAAGATGAGTTTAAGTACAGTCACCATATAATGAGGGGGATGCTGCTCCAACTAAATGCCTTTTGCCAACAAGTAAACCTCCAATGCCAGAAACGAGTTATATCATTTTCAATCATTGGCCCAAGGGACCCCGCGGAAGACCCCCAATCATCACAGACCATTGCCAAGGTTGCTGGTTACCCTCCATTACCTGACTATAAGGTCCTGTGCTGAAGGACACCACTTATATCATTGAATGTGGACAAATGGAGCTGCTGCACAGCTGGAAGCTTCACCCCGCTGACTAGTGTTTGTGGTGCTGAGAGGCACATTGTATGCTACCAGGGGAGAAAGTTAATAATCGGTATCACCTAGAGACACATGACAGCCTGTGAGATATGCCAGTGCAGTGGTGGCACAAAAGTTATGGCAATAACCAACCATTTTTTAAAAATTGAATTTAAGGCCTACTTCATGAGATGGAATTCATACCTGACACAACATAAGTGGCCAAGAACCTGAGACTAAATAGGTCATAGGCCTAGGCGAAAATCTATTACTTATGAAACTAGACATACAATGGTCACTCAGCCTTCATCAGAGTTTCTCCTTAGTCGGGCACTCAGGAGGCAGAGGCAGGCGGATTTCTGAGTTCAAGGCCAGCCTGGTCTACAAAGTGAGTTCCAGGACAGCCAGGGCTACACAGAGAAACCCTGTCTCAAACCAAACCAAACCAAACCAAACAAAACCAAACAAAACCAAACAAAACAAAACCCCAGAGTTTCTCCTTGCAGTAGATGGGAATTAACACAAAGACTCATATCTAGACAATGTGCAGAAAGTGAGGGACTTTGGATAACTATGCCCTAAATGTGATGGCTTTATTAAACCCTTCTCCTCAAGACTCGGTTCTATGTGGAAAGGAGGTGGGAACAGTCTAAGAGCCAGAGGTGGTGGGTGATTTCAGGAAACATCTTCCTGACACGCCAGGGCTGATGCACATATGAACTCACAGAGACTGTGACAGCATGCATAAGGTCTGCATAGGCTCAAACCAGAAAAAGCAGAAAAACCCTAGCACAAAGAAAGGGAAATAGCCATCCGTAGCCAAAGGCTCTTTACAGTGGATACCTTCTGGGAAAATCAGTTTCCTCCGACAGAGTGTGATACGGTATACAGCAGGCACACTCCAGCGCAGACCCCATGCCCAAGAGATGCTCACCGCCAAACAGATTCCTTGGGTGCGCTTTTCGGTTTCTTTGTTTGTTGTTTGGGGTACTTTTTGTATTATTGTGGTTTTATATGTTTGTTTTGATTTTTACATTTTTTTGTTGTTGTTTTCTTAGAGAGGAAGAGGAAAAATACAAAGTTGGGGTTGTGGGGAGGTAGGAGAAGATTTTGGAGGAGTTGTGGGAGGGGAAATAATGTGATGAAAAGATATTATGTGAAAAAAAGGTTTAATAAAAGAAAAAAAGTAAGTTAAGGTTCCAGGTACCTAGGTGCAGAGCGGGAGGGTATGGTCAGGGTAGATGTTTGCATGTGTGAAATGGTAAAATAATAAGTATTATTCTTTTTCATTATGTGTTTATTGTGCATGTGAGTGCAGGTGCCCACAGAGCATGGGAGTGACCAGTTTCCCTGGAGCTGGAGTTATAGGCAGTGTGATCCATGCAATACGGGTGCTGGGATTTGAACTCAGGTCTTCTGCAAGAGCAGCTCATGCTCCTAACAGCTGGGTTTCTCTCCAGCCTCTAAAAACTACTCTTAAAAGAATAATTAAAATAAAAAGAAAAATAAATCCAACTGGACGTAGACAGAGTGACAAATTTTCAAGTGTTCAGGGAATGGCTAAGAACCAATTTGAGAAATACAAATGCCCTACTCCTTCAGATTATACTTTCCCCCCCAAATTCTGAGGGACAAAGACACACAGCAAATAAAGAACCCAACTAAATATGACCTCCTGTAAGCTATAGAGGCCCTGAGGTGTCTCCTGCTGAGTTTGTGAGACTGAACAAATGAACCAGGGAAGATGTGAATATCCTATACGTGTGCACATGTGTGGGCATGAGTGTGTACAGGCACATGTGTGTATGAGTGTGTACAGGTATGTGTATGTAGATGAGTATGTACAGGCATGTGTGTGTGTACATGAGTGTGTACAGGTCTGTGTAGATGAGTGTGTATAGGTATTATATGTAGATGAGTGTGTACATGTATGTGTATATAGATGAGTCTGTCCCGGCATGTGTGTAGATGAGTGTGTACAGGCATGTGTGTATAGATGAGTGTGTACAGGTATGTGTATATAGATAAGTGTGTAGTCTACAGGCATGTGTGTGTAAATGAGTGTGTATACATATTGTGTAGATGAGTGTGTACAGGCATGTGTGTGTATAGATGAGTATGTATAGTTATGTGTGCAGGTGTTGGGGGGTGCACATGTGTGAATGTGGAGGTCAGAGGTTACCCTCAGGTGTTGTTCTTCAGGAAGCACTGTCTTGTTTTTGGAAATAAGGTCTCTTGACTTGCCTGGGGCTTGCTGGTTTGGTTTGTCAGGCTAGCCAGCAAGCCCCAGGGATCTGAGTCTCCCCAACAGTAGGATTCCAAACTCTCGGGCTTCCAGGTTCTGCTCTGTGTGTGGGTGGTGGGAATCAAACGCAGGCCCCAGCCATCTCTCTCGTCACTATGGAATTTGCTGATGTACACGGTTGATGGAATCTTTAGGCTAATGATGCTCATTGTCCAGGAACTGGTGTCCATTAGTCGGGTTATATTTATCCCTAACTGTTTCCCTGACAACTCCCACTTTTTGTCCGAAGAAGTTATCACAAAGATACCCTCAGGACACAAGAAAATTAGAGGACAGAACTTATAACAAAGTAGAAGAAAGCTTATTTACCCTTTTGTCCACAACCAAGGAGAAAAATATTCTTCGTTTCTCTCCTCCCCTCCTATAGCAGTGTTAGAATTTGTGGGAAAGTTCAAGAGTCGCTCATATATGGATGTAGCTGGCAGACAGGTTATTCATCCTTTCTTAGTGAACGTCGTGTAACCTTCCTGTCACTTGAATTGTTTCCATTCTCGGTATTGAGCTCCAGGGGGAATTTTAATTCTTTAGAGACCATGGTTAAACTAGTCTTAGGATATGGGTGAGAAAGTATTTTAAAGTGCAATGTTGTATCCATAATCTATAATCTATTCTCTAATGATTTAGCCAGCAATAGTCTAGTCATTATCTGTCATTCTATTTATCTATCTATCTATCTATCTATCTATCTATCTATCTATCTATCATCTAATCTATCATCTATTATGTATAATTTACCTACCACATAACTATTATTTATTAACTGTTTCAGTTTTGCTTTCTGTTCCTGAGATAAAACACGACAAGCCGGGCGTGGTGGCGCACGCCTTTAATCCGAGCACTCGGGAGGCAGAGGCAGGCGGATTTCTGAGTTCGAGGTCAGCCTGGTCTACAAAGTGAGTTCCAGGACAGCCAGGGCTACACAGAGAAACCCTGCCTCAAAAAAACAAAAACAAAAACAAAAAAAACCAAACACAACGATCAAAGACATTTAATTAGGGAGAAAAGGTTTCTTCTTGTTTTTTTAAGCCATAGTCCTGGGTTATTGTCCGTCATTGTGAGAACCATGTGTAAGCCCCGTCACAATGTAACCAAGAACTTGGCAGTCAGAGCGGTGGGAAGCTTTACCAGAATTGTTGGTGGCCCGGCAGGTTGGGGGGATTTGGGGGGCATTTGGAGAGACAGCTCAGCAGATAAAGGAGCCGCAACACCTAAGGCAGACCCCTCAGAACCCTCATGGCAGGAAGAGAGAACTGCCACTCACAAGTTGTCTTCTGACCTCTGTATGTGCTATGACATACCATGCGCCCTCACACCCACCCACAAAATAAATAAAATTTAAAAAATATGGGATGAGGAACTGTGAGAGGGTGGACCGGGAAGGGGTAACAACTGGACCTTAAAAAAAAAAAAAGTAATTTTAAAAATAAAAATAAATAAGTAAAAGGGGAAAAAATTAAAAATAACCAGTGGGGAATGCTGTACAGCTACTTTAAATAATCATGAGTTTTGTAATAAAATCAGAAGCGAAGATTTTAGCTCCCGTCAATTCAGGTTGTTTTACTCAACCCAGGTCTTACACATTTTTGTTTTTCCATTTACAGACCTGACATTTTGGCTAGGGGTGGAGAGTAACCAGTGATGAGCAATATTTACACAGGGTGAGGCAGGCTGACTGTAAAAGGAGGACTCAATCTAGACCTAGGGGGTCCCAGACACTGGAGAATTAGGTAGGATTCCGCGGCTACCTAAAGAAGAAATGAGCCTAAATGAGCCTTCCTCCCCACAGAGACCAGTACCCTTTGCCAAAGAGCACAGAACAGCAGCCATCCTGTGGGTGGCCAGGTGCCAGGGCCTGGTGCTGTTATTGGCAAGGCTGCCCAGCAAGGTTAAAGGAAAGATGGCTCAGGAGACCTGCTGCAGGCAAACTAGATCAAGAGGTTACAAAAACAGGGCATCCCTTAATGAGTTATTTTTGCGCTTGGTTAAGTCAAAAGCTGTCTCAGGACGCTGGTGACTAAAAATAACCTTACCATTGTATGGAGCAATGGCAAGTGCTTTCCTGGGGATGCTTAAAGAAAAAAAAAAAAAAAGAAGGCCTTCCCAAGTCTTCATGAGAGATGTAGATTTTAGGGTGACCCTAGGTCATACAGAACTAATCAAGTGAAATCAATAAGAAAATGACCCTGACAGTCAGCAAGTATTTGAAGACTTTATCAAAAAGAATTAGCAATGGGAAAACCCACTGGGTGCTTCGGAGGATCAAATCTGCAAGGTGGCATTGTGTGGCTGGGATTAAATTATTTATTCATTGTTAATTTATTTATTTATGTATGTGCAAATGACTTTGCTGCTGCAGGTGCTCCGGGGCCCACTGAAAAGCCTGGGTTTTTATGTCCAGGCCTAGAATATTGGTCCATTTAACTCATTCATCTCTTAAGGCGATCAGGACTGACTTTTATCTATGGGGAGAGGAGGGAAACCATATGTGTGCAGGGAACGATGCAGGACCTGAGCAACAGTAAGGACCCACCCAGTAGTTCAGACTCATACAAAGTCTCTGGGGAAAGCGCCACACAGTGTAATGTCCAGTGAATTAGCAAATGAATGCTTGTGTCAATATGAGAAAAGAAAAAGAAAAAAAAAGAAAACAACCCTGATTAGTTGAAACAGATAAAAACCCTCCAGGGAACTCTAAAAAATTCAAGCTCTTTTTCTTTGCCTTTCAGCTAATTTAATTTAATTTTTCAAAGCGAGTCCAGTGTATCTGAACTTCCATGGAACTTACACATACAATAAAAAAGAGGGAGCCTAATGGGTCCTTGATCTTGTACATGGGTTGAAATTGTCTCGGTGGTTATGGGGAGAAACAAGATCATTTCAGGCGTTCTCTGGCGACGTTCACTATTCAGTTGTGGCCTGTCCTAACTGAAAAGCAAAGAATCTATCCTTACCTTCTAGACACGCCCAAGGAGTAAAACCAGTAAAGACTCAATACGAATAACAACAACAATGTCGCATGTAGGGGAAACCTAGAGGTGAAATCAAATAATGCTCTTATTTTCTCTAGGTTTAGGCAGATAATGGTCACCCCATGTTCTTGCTGACCCAACACCATGGGACCCTTTAGAGTGGGATGGCAAGATGGCTCAGTGGGTAAGAGCACTTACTGCTCTTTTGAAGGTCCTGAGTTCTAATCCCAGCAACCACATGGTGGCTCACAACCACCCACAATGAGATCTGACACCCTCTTCTGGTGTGTCAAAAGGCAGCTACAGTGTACTTATGTATAATAATAAATAAATCTTTGGGCTGGTGTGAGCAGGGACTGAGCGAGTGGAGTTGACCAGAGTGAGCGGGGCTCACCTGAGCGAGCAGGGTTGACTGGAGCGAGCAAAGGTCCTAAAAATGAAATTCCCAACAACCACATGAAGGCTCACAACCACAGTGCACTGTACAGCTACAGTGCACTCACATACATAAAATAAATAAATACATCTTTAAAAAAATAAAAAAGACCTTTCAGAGAAAAGTTTATTCTCAGAAAAGAGTTAACTAAGATGAAGTTACAAAGTCTCAAGTGCCAATTTGATCAATGACAAGCCATATTACTGGTGCTGTTTGTAATGTGTTAGTACAACCTTTCAAACAATACTCACAGCCTGAATCCTTATTATTACCATTAAAATATTTTGCTTTCAAATTGAATATTAGAGGGTCTTCTCCATTAACTATTCATACAGAACACCCAAAGGTGCTCTGACTTTGTCATCCTTATCAGATGATTCAAGGACAGCAAGGAAACTCAAAAGCTGTCCTTTGTGGACCCTGGCATGACACAGAGCATCTAGGACAGGAAACCTACCAGGGTAAGTGTGCCCACCCGGTTCAAACCCTCACAGTGCTCACCTTCTTTATAATAACGGCAGTAAGCTACATCACCAAAAGATATTGAAACCTTAGGGTTGTGCTATGCAATCTCTATAGAGCAGTGTTTCTCATCCTGGGTCATCACTCCTTTGGAGTTCAAACAACCCTGTCACAGGGGTCACCTAAGACCATCAGGAAACACAGATATTCGCATTATGATTCATAACAGTAGCAACATTACAGTGACGAAGTAGCAAAAACAAATTTATGGTGGCGGGGGGGGGGGGGTCACCAGTACCTAAGGAGCTGTATTAAAAGGTTGCAGGGTTAGGAAGGCTGAGAAGGCTGCTCTAGAGTGTCTCACTTCACATCTGTCCCTCCCAGAATACTTTGTATCTGTGAGGTGGGTGTGATTGTTTCCATTTCTCAGTGCAGAAAAGTCACTAATAAGGCAAAGTGACTGGTCCCCAGCCAGTAACAGCAAATAGCCCGATGAGGCTGTTCTTGTCATCAAGGGAAGGGAAGAATTCCGTAGAGAGACACAAAGACAGTTTAAGCAAACCTCCCTCCCCCGCCCCCAGCAAAACAAAGCATAAACTTAAAAAATAAAAATAAAAAAAGTGTTTGGAATGAGCTGCCCCACAGCAGGGGCACTCCAGTGGTTCTGTGTTGTAGATGCTACAGTACCCCCTCCCCGCCCCCAGACAGGTCTTCATGCCTGGCGAAAGCCATTTTTGTTGTTGTTGTTGTTGTTTTGTTTTGTTTTTATTGAGATGCTGTTACTCAGATGGAGTGACTCAGAGAATCCTTGCCTAGCTTATGTAAACCCTGGACTTAATCCCCAGCACCACAAAGTTTAACAACAACAACAACCCACTATTCCTCTTTCAGAGGCAAGACCCTATCCCTTCATTGGGAGCACATGTAGCAAGCCTGCTCCCTCCTGTCCCTGACTGACAGCTCTCTCCGCTCAGCATCACCTACTCCCCTTCACCTTCTGCCTCCCTAGGTCAGTGCATTCCATTTGGTTTCCACTGAGCGCCTCCCACTGCTGATTCTGCCAAACCGGCACCTATAAAGTGGGGGAGCAAAGTCAGAGAAGAAATTTGGTATGTGTGAAACAAAGGATGAAGGAACCAGGAAGAAATCAGGCTATGACTCTTTCTAGCCTTGTCCCCCAGGGCCTCTTTGTTGATTCTGCCTTTGTTGTGGTGTGTGTGTGTGTGTGTGTGTGTGTGTGTGTGTTTTGTTGTTGTTACTTACATTATGCATAGCACTTCCTTTCTCTGTTCTTTCTCTAAATTTTCACAGCTTTTCTGTCTTTTTTTTTTGAGACCTGTGTAGCCCTGCCTGACCTGAAACTCACTCTGTAGACAAGGCTGGTCTCGAACTCAAAGATCTGCCTGCCTCCTGAGTACGGGGATTAAAAGCCTGCACCACCACCGGGGAAATTATATTAAACTCACGTCTTTGACTGACACACCAACATTCATGTTATATGTATCTCTGAGGTAGGTGATGATTCAGTACACGTGCATATCGTATAAATCAGGGTGAGCATACCTTCTTAGAATCTCCATTGCTGTGATAAAACATCATGGCCAAAAGCAAGGAGGAGAGGAAAGGCTTTGCTTTAACCTGCAGCATGTGGTCCATCTGGGGAAGTCAAGGCAGGAACTCCAGGCAATGAACTCCAGGCAATGAACGGAGGCAGGAACTGGAACAAAGGCCATGAAGAGTGTTGCTTTCTTCTTGCTTCTTCTGCTTCACTCAGTCTGCTTTGTTACCCCACCTAGGACCACCAGCCCAGGGGTGGCACCACCCACAGTGGGTTGGGATCTCCCACATCTATCATGGATCAAGAAAATGTCCCACAACCCAATCTGATAGGGATGTTTTCTCAACCGAGGGTCCCTCTTCCCAAATGACTCTAGCTTGTGTCAAGTTGACAAAACCCTCAGCAGCTCACACATCTCTCTGGTTTATCTTTTCTTTATGGGAAAATGGTCAAGATCCTTTTTGTAGTGTTGAAATATGTGGTGTATTATCATTATTTGGAATTATTCTATTATGAAATAGCACATCAGAACTTCTTTTTTTTTTTTTTTTTTTTTTTTTTGGTTTTTCGAGACAGGGTTTCTCAGTATAGCTCTGGCTGTCCTGGAACTCACTTTGTAGACCAGGCTGG
>NC_034608.1:62446767-62453369 GCF_900095145.1 Mus pahari | reverse complement strand
TCACTTTGTAGACCAGGCTGGCCTCGAACTCAGAAATCTGCCTGCCTCTGCCTCCCAAGTGCTGGGATTAAAGGCGTGCGCCACCACGCCCAGCTACATCAGAACTTCTTATTACAGTCTTTTTGTAACTCAGCACCTATTGATTAACTTTACCCCATCCCTCCCCTATTGACCTTCCCCAAGTCCCAGTAACCACAATTCTACTCTCAAATTGAGAGGAAGATGGCAGGAGGCTTGTCCTCCTGTTTTCCATAACATAATAATCTGGGGGGTATTCTAAACCATATCATCAAAATTAAAAGTCATTTAAGTGTGTGATCTTGTTGGCATTCTTCACGTTTACAATATCAAAACGCAACATCACCACCGTCCATTTCAGAATCGTTGTATAACCTCCAAGAGGTTTTCCGTACCATTAAACATTCTCTTCCCCCAAGCCCTGTCATCTCTATCTGATCTTGTGTCCCTGTGGTTTACTTCTTTTTATGCCCTCCCATGAATGGAACCAAACAGCTGTCCCGTTGTGTCTGGGTTATTCCTTTCAGCACAACGAGCCCAAGGCTCTTTCACATAGCACCACGTTTCAGAAGCCCGCAGCATTTGAAGCAGAAGTAATACTGCACCGGGTGGATACACCACACGGTGCTTACCTGCTCACCTGTTAATGGACACTCGAGTGGTTTCCAGATGTTGGCGTTGTGATGAGTGATGCTATGAATATTGATCCGGGTGAATCGATTAAAGTCTCTCCTTTCAATTCTTCTGGGTATGTACCTGGAAGGATAATCGCTGGGCATACGGTACGTCTCTGTTCAATTTTTGAGAAACGACTGGGTGGCACCCTCTACCTATCATCTTACATCCCCACCAACAATGCTCAAGGGATTCGCTCTCTCAGCGCCCTCACCAACGTTCGTGGGCTTGCTAACTTTCTGTTTCTTTTTATTTTCATGATGGCCACTTTAACCGGTACAGCTTCCCCCTCCCCACCAAGATCGAGTCTCCAGATGTAGCCCATGTTGCCCTGGAAACTCGCAGGCTGACTTTAAACTCACAGAGATCTGCCTGAATCTGCTTCCCAGGTGCTGGGACTAAATGAATATCCATCATGTCTGACTAAGTGTTTTTATGGAAAAAAAAAAAACACTTCTATCCAGGTCGTTGATATACAATAACAGCAATATCTAAAGGGTGTAGCTTTATCAGGTTGACATGTACATAATAATAATAATCAGGATTATTAATCTATTTCCTCGAATGCTCCTCAAGCCCCATCATGGTTCACCCTACCTACCTACATCACTAAGCTTTTCCATAGGCAACTGTGTCCGTTCTTTGACCCTCTCTGCATTTTTGGTTCTCACTGTCTAACTTGTTCTTTCCCTTCCATCCACGGGGCTGGTTTCTTACAGCAGAGGACTAGAGCAAACCTGACTAGCAAGTGCCTTCAATCTGCTTTTATACTTATGAAGTCGTCTGCCCCAGCAAGCTGGCTATGCATATTAAAAAGCTTAACACTTCCATGTGAGCTGTAAACTGAATTTGATTATCATGTTACTGGTTCCAAACAGATACAGAGGACTTAGAGCTAAAAATTTCTGAGTTACAAATTTAGAGGGTCAGGAAATTAAACAGAGGTGTGTAGCAATGGGATGGGGAACTGGGGGTAGCAACCAGAAAGTCCCAGTTGCCAGGAATGAAAGAGCCTCCCAAGATCCCACAGGGATGACATCAGCTGAAATACCTCGAAAAGGGATGGGGAGAACCTGTTGAAACCATATCCAGAGGTTAGGGCATGCCACCCCCCAGTTGAGGGATGGGGTTACCCACCCATCTCCAAAATTTTAACCCAGAATTGCTCCTGTCTAAAGGAAGTACAGGGACAAAGAGTGGAGCAGAGACTGAAGGAAAGACCATCCAGAGACTGCCCCACCTGGGGATCCATCCCATATACAGTCACCAAACCCAGACACTGTTGTGGATGCCAAGAAGTGCTTGCTGACAGGAGCCTGATACAGCTGTCTCCTGAGAGGCTCTGCCAGATCCTGACCAACACAGATGTGGATGCTCACAGCCAACCATCGGACTGAGCACAGGCACCCCAATGGAGGAGGAGTTGGGGGGAAGGACTGAAGCTGAAGGAGCTGAAGGGGCCTTATCTGGCATCACTGGGAGGGGAGGCCCTTGGTCCTGTGAAGGCTCAATGTCCTAGTGTAGAGGAATGCTAGGGAAGTGAGGCAGGTGTGGATGGGTGGGTGGGGAGCACCCTCATAGAAGCAGAGGGAGGGGGAATGGGATAAGAGGTTTGCAGAGGAGAACCCGGGAAAGGGGATAACATTTGAAATGTAAATAAATAAAATGAAATAAATAATTTTTAAAAATAATTCTATTTTAATAATGTCATAGATAAAGGAACTGAGTGGTGGAGGATACAACTTGCTTAAAGCCATGTAACTGGGGGTTTGTTGCAGAGGAGCCTCAGAGGTTAAAAGCAACACACATACACACTGGACTTCATATGTACTTACATCAAACCTCTAACTGAATATGAAAGGCACAGCTCGACAAAAACTACTAATAAGAGCTCATCAATATTTAAGGCTCTTGCTATAAGATAGAGTGCTCTCCTGTAGTCACTTATAGAAGACGCTGGACCAATGATCATATTAGAAAAATATGTGAATGGACACTAATTTCAAAAGAAATATGAATGTCTTATAATTATATGAAAGACACTTTAAATAATCATCAGGAAATTGTAAAGTTAAGCTAAATGAGATACTACATACACTAAACTTATAATTAAATAGTTATACAAGTATAGTGTTTTTAAGGAAATAAAAAAATTTAAACCCTCATTCATTGATAATGGGAATGCAAATACTGATATTCCCTTGATATTCCAGCAAACTTGCTTTTAAAAGTTATGCAACTTAAAAAATATAGTAGTAAAAAAATGTGAAGAAAATTTATCTTTAAAGACCTGTAATTAGATACAACGTTTGTCTCTTTCTGCTCTTGACTGTGGATATGAGTAATTGCTTCCTGACAGTGATAGGCTGTAACCTGGAACTGATACACAACATACGGTAGCTGATACAGTGTATCCCAATGGAGTCACGCTCTGTCTGGAGCTGACAGCCAGACTTGGCAGTATTATAAGTGGTATGGTACTGCTTTGAAGGCAAAGGTGCAAGATTGAGGCCAGGCACTATGCGACAGGGTTGGAGTCCCTGCAGAGAAAATCTGAAAGACCATTGTGTGACATTGTGAAGACAAAGACTTCAGGAGAGAAATACTTGGATTGTGGGATATCTAGCAAGGAGTGCTATAGGCATAATGTGGAGCTGACTGAGGCTCAATAGACCAAGCCATGTGTAATGAGGTGGCAAAGCTGGAGCAGGGAAAGGTTCCCAAGCCTTTTGGAGCCCAGTTGATTACATACAAGCTCCAGATGCTGGACAAGGAGGGGCAGAAGTTGACATTTCCCCATGCATTTCAAGTTTACTTTGGTGCGGTTGTTTTATGCTCGATTCTTCCCTATTGAAATAAGGCTTACTCTGTGACTGTTGGAAGGATCTAATTGCTTTTTCTTTTCTTCATTTTATAGGAACTCACAGTTAAAAGACTTCGGACTTTTTAAAGAAAGATCATTGAGACGTTTAAAGTTGAACTGCATTTTATATGATAAGATAAATGAGAAATTGGGAGCAAATGGTAAAAAGTTACAACTTGAAGTGATGTAGTTGTGTGTCAACTTGACAATAGTTGATTAATGCCATGATTAGTTTTAATTATCAAGTTGACATACTGTAGAGTCACCTGGGAAGAAAGTTTCAATGAGGGATTATCTAAATCAAGTTGGCCTGTAGGTTAAATCTGGTGGGAGGAATGTCTCGATCATGTTAACTGGTGTGGGCAGACCCATCCCAGTGTGGATAACATCAATCTGTGAGTTTGGGTACTGAGCTATATTACATACAGTGGAGAAGTCAAGCTGTCTTAGGGTTTCATCGCTTTGAAGAGACACCATGACCAAGGCAACTCTAATAAAGAAAACCATTTCATTGGGGCTGGCTTACAAGTTCAGAGGCTCAGTCCATTATCATCATGGCAAGAAGCATGGCAGCGTTCAGGCAAACGTGGTGCTGGAGGAGCCAAGCGTTCTACATCTTGATGCAAAGGCAGTAGATGGGGAGTGTGTGGAACTTGAGCATAAGCGACCCCCCCCAGCCCACCCCTACAGTGACACACTCCCTCCAACAAGGCCACACCTGCCCCAACAATTCCAAACTTCCTAATAGTGCTATTCCCCATGAGCCAAGCATTCAAACACACCAGTCTATGGGGGCCATAGTCATTCAAACCACCACACAAAGTGTGTATAGTCATGCATGCATTCATTCTCTCTGAGCATGTGACCTTGGATGTGACTAGCTTCTCCAAGTTCCTGATGTCTTGACTTCCCCTGCAATGATAGGCTGAAATCTGGAACTGTGAGCTAAAAATAAGCACTGTTTCCTCAAAGAAATAAAAGTCTGTGGTTAGTGTATTTTTGCAAAGAAATGGGAAATAAAACTTGGCACTAAGGTTTGTCAATCTTCCTAAAAACTGACAAGCTTATTTGAGAGCTGTACCAAACAACCATACGTAACTCCTTCTTTCAAAAAATTCATCATTTTAAGAGCTTTTATATTGTTCTCTGGATTTTATAGATTTACTTGTGTCTATTATGTCCCTCAAAGTTTTGTTAAATGTACAAGGTAGATGTCTTTTTTGTGAGTTTTTGCTCAATTTTAAATTTTAAATATTCTAGTAGTATCATGGCAGAAAGTGGTCTGTGACTGTGTTCAAATGACACAGGAACAATCTCCGAGTTTCCCTGAATAAATCTCCATGGTCACTTCCTGAGCTAATTGTGTTTGTTACACAACCACAGCTATTGTTTCTGCTGAGGAGTGGTGACTCAGAAGAGTGAAAACTTTGTAAATGTGAATGGAACATGTTGCAAATTACAAACTAAATATGTTACAAGTTGGTAACTACTTAATAATCCATCACTGTGGTCATCACCATAGATGAGGAACTTCTTAATGGGTTTAGCTTATATCTTCTATAACTGTTCATGTTCATTGTCAACTTGACAGCACTTAGATTCAACTCACAGACAAGCCCCTGGGCATGCCTATGGGGACTATCTAGATTATATTGAGACGGAAAGGCTCACCTTAGCTAGGAGTGATATCATTCCATCTAGGATCCTGAAGACACACACACACACACACACACACACACACACACACACTCAGAGAGAGAGAGAGAGAGAGAGAGAGAGAGAGAGAGAGATGAACAGACAGACAGAGACAGAGACAGAGACAGAGACAGAGACAGAGACAGAGAGGCAGAGAGACAGAGACAGAGACAGAGACAGAGACAGAGAGAGACAGAGAGAGCATGAGTTGAGCATAAGTATTTATTCCCCTCTGCTTTCCGACTGCAGATGTGACCATTTGGCCTCCTGCTCCTGACATCATGCCTTGATGGAACGATCCCCCCAAATTATAAGACATAATAAACCTTTCCTTCTTGTCTTAGTTAGGGTCTCTATTGTTGTGAAGAGACACCACAACCCTGGCAACTCTTGTGAGAGAAAACATTTCATTAGGGCTGGCTTACAGTTCAGAGGTTCAGTCCATCATCACCACAATGGCACACAGGCAGACCTAGTGCTGGAGAGGTAGCCTAGAGTTCTGGATCTGCAGGCAGCAGAGAGAGACAAACTGAGTCCCTAGGCCTGGCTACAGCTTCTGAGACCTCAAAGCCCACCCCACGGTGATACACTTCCTCCTACAGGGCCACACCTTCTCATAATGCACTCCCTATGGGCCTATGGGGACCATCTGTATTCAAACCACCACATTTCCTTAAATTGCTTCATGCCATGTCCTTGGTCACACTAACACAACAAGTAACTCACACACATTGTAATAATTCTTGTCTTTATTTTGGGGATCCTTAAATGTGAACCAATTCAGAACTATTTACAGTTTTCTGGAATGGGATCTCTTCAAGGGCAGTTCCAGAACCCTTTTAAGACTGATGCGTAGCCTAGTGTATTTTATGTNTTTTTTTTTTTTTTTTTTGGTCTATTCTATACATACATGAGTAACCATGCCATATCTGCACATGTCGGATTTTCTGATGTCTCATTTGATATGCATAGTTTGCTGCTACTTTACTGCTGTGTGTAAATGGATGTTAAAGGTTTTGGGTTTTTTGTTTTTGTTTTTTGGGGGGATTTTTGTGAGATAAATTCTCATTTCTATGCTAGTTTTCAGTGGTGATAAAAATGCAGATAAAATGTATGCCGCTGTCCTCAGAGGGGTACTGTTCTACATACAAATGTCTCACAAATGTAGGCTTAGAAAAATTCAGTAAGAAAAGAAAAAAAAAGAAAGATTCAATAAGAAAAGTGTTCAGAGTAGTAAAATTAATTCTAGACCACCTTCTTTCTTCTTTCTTCTTCTTCTTCTTCTTCTTCTTCTTCTTCTTCTTCTTCTTCTTCTTCTTCTTCTTCTTCTTCTTCTTCTTCTTCTTCTTCT
>NC_034608.1:62444571-62446687 GCF_900095145.1 Mus pahari | reverse complement strand
TCCTCCTCCTCCTCCTTCTTCTTCTTCTTCTTCTTCTTCTTCTTCTTCTTCTTCTTCTTCTTCTTCTTCTTCTTCTTCTTCTTCTTCTTCTTTTTGGAGCCAGGTTGTCACTCTGGCCCAGGCTAAACTCAAGTTCATGTAAAATTAATTCTATGTTAGAATTTTTCAGAAACCTCGCCTGCTGGAGCCCCAGATTTCTTTCTTCTGCCAAAAATAAAAAGGCTCTTTCCCGTTCCAGCCGCTGAAACTGTGATTTGGGACCAGGAATGTCACTGAAGCAAGCAGCTGCACAGTCAGTGTTGGGACAAGAATACAGAATGTCACCCACAAGCTGGTGCTGTCATGAGTGGTCCCCTACTGGTATCACTAATTTGGAAGGTGGTAGGCATTAGCTGGAAGGTAGGCCACTGTGAACAAGAACCTGGGAGTAATTGTCCCTGGTCCTTTCTTGGAACTTTCTCTCCCTGATTCCAGTCTACTGTGTTTCCCTGCCATGATGAACTGAATCTTCTAAAACTGTGGGATTAAAATAATAATAATAATAATTCTCCCTCTTTCAAGTTGCTTTCAAGCATTTGGTGACAGCAACACAAAAGTGACCAACACATGGAGTGAATACATTGTCTTCGTATTTGCCAAAAAAAAGATTTCCTAGGAATAAACCAATATAGGAGGTTGAGGGTCATGAGTCTAAGGCTAGCCTGGGCTATCCTCTCCCTTCTCCAGACCCCAAATGAAAACTCCAACATATTTCAGGATGCCATCAGTGGAAATGATTTGGATACAGAAAGCAAATGAATGTTCCTTTAAGATCCTGAGTGACTAGTTATTTCAGAATTTTAAAGTTTTTAAAGTACTGTGTTAAGACTAAAATATGTGGATTGTTAAATGGACTTTCCGTTGAAGCTGTAAGCAATTGTCAGGCCCTGATACTTTCAACAGACCCCGTAGATCCAGATACTCTTAAATATCTGCCCTGGCTGAGAGACAGGTTCCAAGCTTACCCTAATGTTAAAAGGAACTCTGTGTGGAGCAAGATGGTCACAGAGACCCTTTTGCTTGAGGCCATTTAAACTTCTCTATTTAATACTTACTACGTGACCATTCCATTCAGTAATCCTAAGCTCAAACCAAACAGCCTAGAGGGATTTTTAAAATTAGGACACACGTCTGTGAGGTCAAAGGGAAGCCGTTCATATTAACATTCTGAAAACCTAAGTCTGTGTTTAAGACATTTCTTTTTTTTAAAAAAAAAAATATGTGCATGTGAGAGTGACCGTGTATGTATGTGTCTGTCTCTGTGTGTGTCTGTGTCCTTTTGTGTGTCTGTGTGTGTTCGCAAGGATGTAGGTACCCTCCAAAGCTAGGAAAGAACACTGGATCCTGTCTGACCTAGGGAAACAGGTAGATAGGAGCTGCCTGAGTAGGTGCTGGGAACTGAACTCAGAAGCCCCACAAAAGCAGTGGATGCTCTTTGCCACTGAGCCATCTCCCCAGCCCCAAAGGTCTTTGAATTCTCAATATCAATAATGGACCAGTTGTAATGAAGGTTACATAAAAGAAAGTGAAGAGAAGGCCTTGTGATTTCCCCCAGACAAGCTGTGGTCCCGGTGTGTTAGACTTCTCCTATTAATTTGCATAGCATATGTTTTTATGACTAAAATCATACAGGCAGACTCTGAGATGGGCAAAATTATGGGGACAGAACTTAGCCAGCAGTTGCCTATGTCTGGGGTTTGTAACAGAGGCTGAGGGAAATGGTGTCAGGTTGGATTTTGATAACAGCATGCATATCAGAGTGCATTGTACAACACACCAAAAATAGGAGAAAAATCGAATCCTATTTGGGATACTTATCTGAGTGTTTTTTAAAAACTTTTTATTGATTCTTCGTGACTTTCACATCATGCACCCCATATCAGCTGTCCACCTCCCCCCAAAAGAAAAGAAAACATGATAGGATTTTTTGAAAAAGCATCCCCTCCCAGTGTGTCATGCAGTATGCCCTTTGGCCACACATCTTTATTACTTGCCAATGTCCATTGGAATAAGTCAGTGGTCTGGCCATAAACAGATAGTGTGTGTGTGTGTGTGTGTGTGTGTGTGTGTGTGTGTG
>NC_034608.1:62410006-62443382 GCF_900095145.1 Mus pahari | reverse complement strand
AAAAAAAAAAAAAAAAACAAACCCACGACTCTTGGATAGTGATTTGAAAAAACTCAACGATATTGGCCCACGAGAACAAAGAGAACAAAATCACATGATCTACCTACAAATGTTTGATGCTGAAAGAGTTGATGAATGCTCACAATAGAAAAGACATAGGGAAATTGGTGTGTGTGTGTGTGGGGGGGTTACTCGGTGAAATGACAACACCCTACACAAATGCATGGTCTCTATATGGAGAATAACGGGACTTTTAAATGTAACCTTCAGGTGAAGAATTTCTTTCTACCCAGGCAACTTTCATAATTATCAAGAAATTCATGGCACTGCCACGGTGCTTTGATTCCAAACTTATATCTCATACTCATGGGCTGAAGGAATATTGTTATATATAATGCTGATAATGCTATTTTACCTTGTGTGTAATATTTGATGGGGGAAAAAAAGACCATGAAGACGCCCAGTGTAAAAGCACCCAGTTCAGATCCTATTGTTACAGATAAACTAGAGACTTGGCGAGGGATACAGGGTTGCTTCAAACCTTGGCTTGTCTATTGCTGTAATAAAGACCATGACCAAAGGCATCTTGGGCAGGGAAGTTTATTTCTTCTTACAGCTTAAGTCCTTCATTGAGGGAAGTCGGGACAGGAACTCAAGCAGAACAGGAACCTGGAGGCAGGAGCTGATGCAGAGGCCATGGAGGGGTGCTGCTTACCGGCTTGCTCTCAAGGGCTTGCTCAGCCTGCTGTGGGTTGTAGTTTATGGTCGGTGCGATTGAGAAATGCAGGAGACTGAAAAGGATCTTATCATTGAAAAGGTACCAAGAAAAAGGTTGTCCCAGCTCTGTCAGAAGCTAGAATGGACTTCAGACATTGGATACAGAAAAAGTAGCGATGTGTTTTGTTTTGTTTAAAAAAAAAAAAAAGGCTCTCCCATAATCCAAATCCGCGATGGCCTCAAGCGTACTGCGGCGCAGCTGATGCCCTTGAACTTTGGTTCCCACCTCTGAATCCTGAGTTCTGAGATCAGAGTTTACAGCACCGTGCCTGCATTTATGTGCATTTATGTGGCGCTGAAGGTTGAACTGTGTGTGCTAACCCAGCCTTCTACCAACTGAGCTGCGTATCCGGCCCATGCAATTTAAAAAAAAAAATCTCTAAAAATCAACAGGACAGATCAGTGTGGTCAGAATTAGTTTATAAAAATAAAGTTACCGTGATTTTAAAGGAAACAATGAAATAAATTCTTCTTAAAAGACTAGCTCTCTAAAATGATTTACCCATAAGCCTGTGGGTAAATCAAAGCGAGATTTCATTTCAAGAGGAGTATGATTATTAAAGTGTAGAGGCATAAATTGAACTGCTACAGTTTTTTGTTTGTTTGTTTGTTTGTTTTAGCGCTTATCTCCCTGCCTTTTTTTTTTTTTTTTGAAGAAGTGATTCTTATGGAATAAAATATGTTTAAGGCACACCAATCCTTTCCTGTCGTTTTCAAAATTCAATTTACTTGATCATTTTCTCCAGCCAAACCCCCACGATATGGGTGAGTTCACCAGGGTCTCACACTACTTCTAAACCTTTCAGTTCCCCCACCCCCACCCCACCCCCAGTGCTCAGAGCCCCTAGAAATAAAAGTTTGTCACCACCAGGGATATCAAGGAAGCCAACCCCTAGTAGTAATTAAATATGGATATCATTTGCTACCCAAGTCCGGATTTCAAAGTTAAGGGTCTTCGGCAAATAAACAGAGAAATTCTAGACAGTTGGAAGATACAAGCATGCCCCGTGTTGCCAAAGAAAAATAAAACAGACCTGACAATTGACAGGCCGGGGCGTTAGACGGACACATAGATAGAATTAATGTGCTTTTTCTCATGCAAAGGAAAAAAAAATAGATGCAAACTTTACATTTAAAAGTGCATTGTTCGCCTTTAATCTGGCCACCATCCTAGTGGCGATCTGATCTGTGTGTTAGAGTAGAGATGAATGGTCGACGTTGGCAGGGATTGAGGTTGGGGGATGAATGTGGAAATGTAGAAGGGATGTTTCTTTTTTTCCCCTGCTTTGGCTTTGAGTTGACTGTTGTTTCTGTCTGTTTTTCAGAACTGATCCGCGGGGACAGGGAAGTCAGTGTGGGCGGCTCTGCGGAGCCTCCCCTCTCTACAGCTGCGGTTCAGAGGATTACCGCGCCTCATCCACAAGGCAACACTGCACCAGTAGCCTTTGAACAAAAGTCATGGATACTATTAATGATATGATAATCCTTAATCGACCTGCCTCCCAGTAGTGATTATACTGACATGGGAAGAATATCTAAGTCGTGGAGGCGGCCCACAACAACACTGGGCCATTGTTCACCTCGGGCTTGACCACGACTAACTTTTACCAGTATCTTCTAACATCACCTTTTCCTCCTGGAGCGTCCCCCACCCCTGCGATTCTCCCGGGGGAGCCCAACTCAATCTCCCAACCTATCATGGCTGGGAAAAAAAAAAAAAAAAAAACATTGGCAAAGAAAACCCTACCCTTAAATCTTTTTTTAAAAAAAGATTTGTTTTTTTGCAAGTTCCCACACACATTTGGTGTCGTCTCAAAATCCATCCTGTCAACTGCCTCCAGGAGCCTTTTCCATCGGAGAAAGGGACCACACAAAGGTTCGCTTGGAGGGTCCCAGGGAAGATGTTTTAATTGTCTCACAATAGATTCTTCTGTCATTGTACTGGCAAATACTGCCCTCCTGCTCCTGGATAACATGTTCAGAATTAGACAATTTGTCAATAAATCTCCCCCGAACTCCTTATGAAACTGAGAGAATATGGTTTGTCATTTGATATGATTCAGATGCATGGGGAATTTTGATTTACTAAGTGATTGGACTCCCCTAGGAGACAAATCGACTTTGCTCAAAGATGATTCCCCTTTGTAAGTGACTCCCACAGGAAAAAACTGGTTTTATGATTTATGTAATTATGTCTGTGGGATAAACACATCCACATTCACATTTCAAATGACTTGCTATGAATATACTACACATACATACACACATAATATCCACCACTGAGTTAATTAATTTTTCCTGTGACTTAGATATTTTAATAAAAATGGCATTTCCTTCTTGTCAAAGACACACCTAAATGAAAAACAACAGATAATATAATTTTATAGGTACTCAACTAGAGTATTCATCTAGAGTACACATAGATAATTGTCTTAAAATCTTTAATAAGCCATGCTTAACACAAAATGAAACTGTTGAAACTGTTGTGTGAAATAAACATTTTTTTTCCGTATAAGAATCTCTGAAAAGGGCAGAGATGGTGAACCAAGATGCTAAGTCACCTTCTCTTTAGCTTTTGCAAATATTTTTTCTTTTGGACATTTTACACACACTATCTATCTATCTGTCTATCTATCTATCTATCTATCTATCTATCTATCTATCTATCTATCTATCTATCTATCTATCTATCCCAACTTGAAGGACTATGAGAAGAGCACAGGTTGGCTAGCATATAACTATAAAGGACAAACAGCTACACATTGGGAACCTGCACCTTTTGTAGGGTGCCTTCTGTCCCAGACTTGAGGCAAATGGGCGAAAGCATGAGCTTTTCTCTCCCCCTTCATTTCCACATCCCTGATTCTCAGAGTTGGCGACAGCTGTGTGCCACCTCCTCAATTTAAAAACAAACTGGCAAAAAAACCCATATGACTTGTTCCCAGTATCGGAATCCACTTCTCTTGCAGGGGTTAAATCTTGTGAAGGCATTTGTACAAAAGTTCCGCTGTGGTTACTTCTCAACCCAAGCCAAGCGGAGTAGAGGTTTCTGGTTTCTGTCAAATGATTGCATAATTAATACATTATGAGATGAATGAATTAATTAAAGTACCGGAACCCTAACTCTATGTATGTGTGTATCTTCCAGTGGGAATAAACACCTGATCACCATCATACTTCAATGCTATCAGCCATATTTTTTATTGACCTTAAAAATACAATGTATTATAAAATATTAGCTTTACAGCCGTGTTCCCACCATGTTTTCTACCTAGCCAGGCATTAGGTATATGTTTGTAAATCTGCAAAGTGTAGATAACAATGCCTGCCTCTGCCACCTCAGAGATTAGTATTAGACTGTCATTGCTAAAATAAATAAAATAAAATAAAATAAAAGCACCTGTGAGTCAGAAAACAGATATTTATATTCTGATTCATAACAGTAGCAAAATTATTGTTGTGAAGTAGCAATGAAAATTTTATGGTGGGTCTCCACGACATGAACTGTGTTAGTGGGTTGCAGCATTAGGAGGGCGGAGAACCACTGGTCTAAAGCCAGAAATGATAATGAATTCTTCTTATGGCTTGAATCTGAAATGCCCCCACCCCCACCCCACAGCCTCGAGTGCTTGTTCTCAGCTGGTAGATCTATGGATGGGATGGGATGGAGCCTTCAGGAGGCCTTGCTGTGGAAGTAGATCACTAGAAAGCCAGCCATGAAGGTTATGGTCAGGCCATCTGCTCTCTGAACTCTGTGCTCGCTGGTCTGCTGTGGTGTGAGGAGGCCCCATCATAAGCTTCTTCTCCAGCCATGGACTCAGCCGTGCCTTCTCTACCGTGTTGGACGGAGACCCTGGAACTCATGAGCCAAAATAACGCTCTTCTCCCATATGCCATTCCATGAGATACTCATAATGGGAATGCAAAAGTGATTTTCACCGCAGACATGCTCCGTTCTGGGTTCAGTGTTTGAAGCTCAAAGATACACATCTATTTGATAAAAGAGAGTAACTCAAAATTCCTGTGTAATCTGGATTAGCTGGCCACTAATGGGGGTTGTGCTTTGGTGGGTAACTGGGTTCCCACCATTCAGAAAACACTGGGTTAAAGGGATTCAGAACTGCTTTTACCCAGTTTGTTACTCAAACTAAATGGGGGTGGGGGGACTGGAGTGGCAGAGCTGCCAGGGAAGGCCCACCAAGGCTTACTTGTCACCACAACGCTCAGAAAGGACAAGGAGAGTGTCTACACAGTCTCAGAGGGAGCACCACCCTGACGGATCCTTGATTTCACTCTTCTGTGTTCCAGAGCCACGAGGGAATAGAGTTCACGTGTGTATCTATGTTGCTATGGTACCTTACCTTCCTCGCCTTTCCTACACTGCAAATCCTGCTTCTGTTTTCATGTCATGCATGTGTGTGTGCATGTATACAGATTTCATATATGAAGGGAGAATCCCAACACTGTCTTCTCTTTAGATCTTTCCTCTTCTCTTGTTGTGAATCTAGGTTCTGCATATGAGAGGAGATATATATATATAAATGTGATATATATATATATATATATATATATATATATATATATATATATATCACATTTGCTATCCATCTATTGATGGACAGCTAGGCTGGTTCAGCTTCTTAGCTATTGTGAATTGTACAACAAACAACCCCGTATGTGCAAGGGATTCTGTAGTATACTGACTTAAAAGTCTTGGGGTAATATATGCCCAGGAGTGATACCGCTGGCTCGTTTGGTAGATTTTATTTTTACTTTCATGTATTTACTTATTTGTTCATTTGTTTATGGTTGAGGAGCCCGTACATATATGCTGACTGCCAGGATCGCACAGATCACATTCCCACCATCAGCAGGTGAGGTTTTTCTCTTTCCGCCACGCTCACCAGAATTTGTGATCACGTGTTCTCTTGATGAGATCACCATTCTGAGTGGATTGAGGTGGAGCCTTGACCTAGTTTGGTTGGTTTTGTTTTTTGTTTTTTTTTTTTAAAGATTTATTTATTTATTATATGTAAGTACACTGTAGCTGTCTTCAGACACTCCAGAAGAGGGCATCAAATCTTGTTAAGGATGGTTGTGAGCCACCATGTGGTGGCTGGGATTTGAACCCTGCACCTCTGGAAGAGCAGTCGGGTGCTCTTACCCACTGAGCCATCTCACCAGCCTGCCTGGACCAAGTTTTAGTTTGTGTTTCTCTGCCGGCTTGGAGGATACTGAGTCTTTGTCCAAACAGTATC
Organism: Mus pahari; assembly: GCF_900095145.1. NCBI lineage: Eukaryota > Metazoa > Chordata > Mammalia > Rodentia > Muridae > Mus > Mus pahari. The sequence goes on along the minus strand of NC_034608.1, from coordinate 62,437,347 downwards.
TCCAGCCATCTTCCAAAGGGTCCCTCAGCTGCTCCTCAACGCCACACTTTGGACGTCGGGAGGGGAAGCTGCCCTCACTGCGACATTCTTGTGGGGACAATTTCTATAAATGAGTGAACTAAGTCATGAAATCTGAGAAACCACTCATATTGCTTCCTCGGAGATTTTTAGTATCATGAGCATGTCATAAACCATACCATGACCTTTGAAGTTTTTATATAATTATTATCATCATCATCATCATCATTATTATTACTAAGGCAGGCGTGGTGTGCATTGCTCAGCAGTGCATGTGTGGGGTTTAGGAGAGAACTCCATGGCGTCAGCTCCCTCCTCCTTTCGCATGGGTTCTGGGGATTGAACTCACCTTGTTAGGCTCACACGGCAATCACTTTCCACTCTGAGCCACCTTGCTGGCCCTACCACATGGTTTTTAGAACACAGAAAACACTCAGTTAAAATATCGATTTCAATCTGATGATTCTAAAAATGTATTTATTATTTCATTTTATAGGGTGGTGACTTTTTATTTACCAGGAAAATAGTTGCTTCTATGAGAGAACATTATATAGGTACATGATTGACATTTTTAAATTTCCCATACTCTTTCTAAGAATCTGAATGGCTTCCAGGAAGTTAGACTTAGAAAGAGCCATGGGGATCTTCTGGTATACACTTTCATTTTGTGGAGGAGAAACCCCCAGGCCAGGACAGTTAGGGAAGGGATCAAGGCCCCACAGTTGGTAAGTGAAGGTCTGAGTCGTAACTTGTCATCCCGGCTGCCTGAAACATGACTCAGGAAAGAGCCTTTGCCACATCACTCAGCAAGAGAATCCTTCAGTCTGGCAGAGGAAGGGGACAGTTAGTAACGTCAGAGAACGGAGCCTAGAGATCTCCCGATTGCTAAACTGCACACAGTGTACACAGAGCTCCTAGCATGACGTGGGGCTCACAGGAAACGCCCGGTAAATGAAGTGCATCACTCCTGCTGCAGCTGAACTCAGGGGTGCGTGCCATGTGGATTAATGCTAGCCTGGCGGGCTTTCGAGTCAGGTACGCCTGCCTTGTGTTCTTGATACAAGACAGGAAATAACAGACTGTAGACTTGGAACCTTTGGGGAGAGCTCCCCTACTCTTTCAGTGGATTTCTTCCCAACGTGGCAGATACCTTTATGCTTTTCTTTGCATCCACTAATCCCTTCCGAGTCTCTGTTTTAGCAGTTGAGACATGGAATGTCTTAAAATGCTCTTCTCTGGCTCAACTGAAAAGACGCTACTAATAAATAAATAAATAAATAAATAAATAAATAAATAAATAACCGTGCTAGTCTGAAAAATCTTTTGTCACATAAAGTGATAAAACGCGAGCTACAGGAGCAGGGAAGGGAAGTTGTGAGTGCCTTTTAGGGGCACACTTTGCAGCAAAAGCAAGAACAAAAATTTACAAAGGAAGGAGAAAATGCGGACTCAAACGTGGGCATGAGCTGGGGTGTCTCTGACATTTCCATCTTCATCAGGGGAAATCTGTCAAGTGGCGAGTGAAAATCTTCATCAGTAATCTCAGCTCGGAACCTGAAAGAAGCAGCAGCTAGTCTCCCACCCCCGACAAGTTCACATCTGGGTCACCCATACCCACAATGCCCTGAGCATATGGCTGCCATTAACGCTTTGTTACTGCTGCGGGTCCTCACGATCAAGAGCCCCCACGTGAATATCAGAGGTTAATCGGGGTTTTGATCGTCCCAGCTTTCTCAGAGAAAGAGATCCTACCACAGAATCCCTGCATTGGTGGAGCACAGAAATAGAAATACCGGCATGTTGAATTGTGAGTAATTGTGCTCTCTAAAAAGTTATTCATTACGCTAAAACACTGGTATTGCTTAAACAAGTTCAATCTGAAAAGCCTTTCAATGGGACTGCTTAGCAGGAAAGAAAGGCAGAAGTGGGGGGAGGAGCCTTTTTTTTTGAAAAACCAGCTTCCTAAGGCTCTGGCATCTCAAATGGCTTTAAGGGCATTCCTCATATAATTATTTTAAAAGGTGACCGTGTTTATTCATCAGCAAGAAAGTGTTTTCATCTCTCAAGAACAATCAAAACATAATCCTCGAATCACAGGCGTGAGTAAGAGTGACCAGCAATAAAAACGAACAAGGCGTTCATTCATGGTCTAGCAGGGCTGCAGGAAACGCAGCTGACTTTGGGGAAAGAGAACGTGTTTTCTTTGGCAGCGCAGTGAAAGAAGGAACTCAAAACCTTTCATCTTCAGGATTATTTCCTCGAGAATTGTAAGGCAAATTATATATATATATATATATATATATATATATATATATATATAAATAACTTACCATCAACAAGGTAAGAAATAAAAAATATGGCTTTTCCCCATGGTCTGTGAAGAATTAAATTATCACATATTTGTATCTGGGCAGTACTTGAACATCTGTGTTGGATATTCTCTTTTGCACTTGTGTAAAGTTAGGGTAAAAATAATAAAATCAATTATTTGGTGTCACACTTAAAGCTGTTTTTATCATATTCCCTTTCCTTCTCATTTCTTTTTCTTTTTTCTTTTTTTATTTATTATTTATTTATTTATTTATTTATTTTGGTTTTATGAGTCAGGGATTCTCTGTATAGCCCTGGCTGTCCTGGGACTCACTCTGTAAACCAGGTTGGCCTCTAACTCAGAAATCCGCCTGCCTCTGCCTCCCAAGTGCTGGGATTAAAGGCATGTATGTGCCACCACGCCCAGCTTCCTTCTCATTTCTTAACAGTGAAGTTACTGGTACTAATTAATAAATGTCTACCATTTTGCCTGAGAAATGACGATCAATTCTCAGGTTTAATTTAGATTTAAACATCATGATATTTAATAAGAAACAGGGTTTTTTTAATGCAGATACTGGCAAAATTAATGTCTTAAATGTCAAGAGAACCCAATATTGTTTATGTTTAGATTTTAGTATTTTCATTGTCTGGACTCTCAAATGGTCTGGATAGGCTCTGGCTTCTTTATTTTACTAAATAGTCCATAGATAGTGGGATAAAAAAACAAAACAAAAACCACTCACTGGAGGTGGTGGCACATGCCTTTAATCCCAGCACCCAGGAGGCAGAGGCAGGCAGAATTGAGAATTGGCCTATACCTGTCTCACCCAGACCTATAGTTCACATGGAGAGCAGGGGGAACAAACATGCAGGCTCTACCCACAAAGGCTTGACCTGCAGCTATTTTAAAATACAGACTTTATTTGAAAGGCCTAGAAACTATGTGATTTTTTTTTCCTACACATCAACTTGGTTTAGCTGACGATCCCCAGTTTAACAATCCCATCTGTCAATCCAATCCTAATCTAGATGTTGCTTTGGATAGATTCTGTACAAATGATTAGGGTTCATAATCACTTGACTTTGAGGAAATGGCTGACCTGATGTACTGAATGGCCTCAAAACAGAGGGGAGGCTACCATGAAGAGGTCCGACCATGGATGGGAGCTTCCACTGTTGGGAATTTTTCCCACATTTAGACACCTGGACCAGTTCCAGCAAGAAGGGCAACCACAGCAGAAAGAAGGTGCCCACACCCACACTGCAGTGGGCTGAGGAGCAGAAGCTGAAACAGCGGAGACAGGAAATATGGTGTGCCTTCTTTCAAGAAATGTAGGAAAGATAAAAAAGGAGACAAACCGGGAGGGAGACGCAGAGTCCAGGTTGTGTATTTTCAAAAGATGTGGAAAGTGACTATTGTTCAGCACTGGGTTTTCCAGAGGAACAGAACCAACAGAATAAATATATATTACAAAGGGGATTTATTACTTGGCTTACACAGCAGTCCAACAATGACTGCCTGAATGCTGGAGAGGCTGAGCCCCTGAAAACTGTTTAGTTCAGAAGTGTGGTGTCTCTGAGGTCACAATCCATCACCAGAGGCCTGGAAAGTTCCTAGAGAGCTGCCCTTTGCCCATGTTGGAAGCCCTGAGAAGTCCATCTCATGACATCAATAGCAGTAAAGACAGAGACATCCATCAGCAAGAAGCACAGGAGAGACCGCAGAACATCAAGACGGCTTTAGAATTCTCTAAGACCTTTTTATAGCCACCACAGGAAAGTGTCTTTACCCTGGGGGAAGGTCTTCTCTCTCACCCCCCACCCCCAGGATATTCCTTCCCAGAGACCAGTCTCTACACCGCTTCTAGATCCATTCAAGTTGACAAGATGAACCATCACAGGCAGTGTCAAGGTTTATAAGACAGGAGTTGTCCGTGGCCCTTGGAAAGAAGAGTCTGAGAACAGAAACAGGATGGAGAAAGAACACTTTTCCCTCTGAACCAGGGAGATGAGGGAACCATGACACTTAAGTATCAGAAGGTTTTCTTTCTCTAATTTTACCATGAAGTAAGCTGCACCCTTGGGAGTTGAAGAAATCGAAGGGTGCACAGTATAGAATGGACTATAGAGTTGCCTAAGAAAGCGGAGCAGGAATTGAGAGGGTGTGTTGAGATTCCTATTCCCCCACCCCCGGCAGAGTGTTAGGTGGCACTAAAATCATGGTGATAGAAAGCTACTGAGGAGAAAACAGACATGGTGTCAAACTGTGCTCTAAACCCCTTCTCTGAACTCATGGATTAGGACAGCTTTCAGACCTCATCAGAGCACTGTCTCTGGGGAGCCTCCGGTCTTTAGGATGGTGGTTGACACAGAAACTCACAACTGGCCAAAGGGCAGAGAATACATCCCACAAGTGGGACATCTCTATTACCGGGCCCCACAAGGCTTGGGTCCCATCACAGAACAGGCAGGAAGTCTTAAGAGCCAGTGGTCGGTTAGGACCTGGCTGTGCCTAAACTCACAGCAACTGTGCTACCTGCTCAAGTTCAAACCAGTCAACATTCCAGCATGGAGGGTGGGGGGAGGGGCATCAGGGGGAGGCTCACCAGCCTCTGTGGTGTGTACTCCAGTGGAGTGAGTGTACAGGCAGCAGAAACTGGACTCAGTGGATTATCTAGAAAACTAATGAGGACATGAAGTTGGGCGGCGTGAGAGTTGGGGTGCATGTGGGAGGAGTTAGCATGAAGAGCAGGGAATGAATCAAATCAGAAAGCATTTGTATGCATTTTATAATTAATAAAAACATCACCTTACTAAATAAAAAAAAACTCTGCTGAGCTGAGTCGCTCTCGCAGGTCTAAAAGGATGATGAAGGAAAAATGATGAAGGTGAGCAGTTGGGCTCATCTAGCTTTGGGAATTTCCCAGGCAGATGTAAGTGAAAGAAAACACACCCACAAGTTCAGAGCATTGACGATGATTTCATATTGGGAAACAGAGATGCAAGAGGGGAGGTTTAGGGATAGACCGGAGAGAAAGCAGAGAGGTCTGTGGACTCCACAGAACAGCTAGGAGACGCCAGTGAGGAAGAAATGTGTCTTTCTCAGGGTCTGTATTCATGCACCAAACATCATAATCAAGAAGCAAGTTAGGGATGAAAGGGTTTATTCAGCGTTCACTTCCACTTTGCTGTTCATCACCAAAGGAAGTCAGAACTGGAACTCACATAGGGCAAGAACTTGGAGGCAGGAGCTGATGCAGAGGCCATGAAGGGGTGCTGCTTACTGGCTTGCTTTCCCTGGCTTGTGTCAGCTTGCTCTCTTATAGAACCCGGGACTACCAGCCCAGGGATGGCACCACTCACAATGGGCTGGGACTCTCCCCACCTGATCACTAATTGAGAAAATGCCTTACAGCTGGATCTCATGGAGGCATTTCCTCAAGGGAGGTTCCTTTCTCTGTGATAACTCCAGCTTGTGTCGAGTTGACACACAGAACCAGCCAGTACAAAATGGGATGTCTGATTCCCAACTGTAGGGATTTGGGTGGCATCACAGTTGGCCTCAGGCTTTATCAAAGAGGATTCATTTTTATAAGTACCTCCCAAGTTCCTTTACCTGGAAGGCAGATAAGAACGGCTAACACTGCTGGGAGTTTGTATGAGATTACTCATGGGAGTTTACTGTGTTCTTAGCATAGTGCTGAACATTTTCTAGGCATTAATCATATATCAAATATAGCCTCTAATCCTATCCTTACACTATCTGTGTGCTCACTGAGAGGACTGAAGAAGATTCCAGAAAAGGAGTCTGGAGAAAAGAGTAAGGAGATGGCCACTTCCAAGAAATCATCCACAAAGAGCCACTATCTCGCTGAACTAGACAGTAACTTGGAAGAATCCGAGACCTGAGCAGGAGTCTTAGAGTTTTTATTGTTGTGATTTTAAAATACTAAGACCAAAAGCAACTTGGGGAGAAAAGGGTTTATTTCATCTTACAGCTTATAGCCCAGCATCCGAGAAAGCCAGGGCAGGAACTCAAGGCAGGAATCTGAAGTAGGGATCTGATACAGAGACCACGAAGGAGCACTACTCACTGGCCTGTTTCTCATGGATTGCTCAGCCTGCTGCCTTATCCAATCCTGGATCACCTGCCCAGAGATGGCCCCACCCACAGTGGGCGGGGCCCTTTTACACCAATCATTACTCAAGAAAATGCTCTACAGAGCTGCCTACAGGCCAATCTTATGGAGGCATTCTATCATCTAAGTAAAACTCAAGCTTGTGCCAAGTTGACAAAAATGTAGCCAGCACCGTCAGTTTTGCGCTTCTCAGTTGGGATTCTGAGAGGGCACAATGAGAAGATTTTGAAAGGGAAAGTATAATGGTTAGAAGAGAGAATAAGAAATCCCGATAAACATTAAGGTAGAGGGGTCTTGGACCGCAGATATTCATGCTCTACACTTGGGAGGTGTTTATCACAGGTAAAGTAAAAATAAATGTGTGTGAGGCCAGATGGATTTAGATTCTTAAAGGAACTTGAAGCATAACTAGCCCCTGTTTGAGGTTTATTATTTACTCTGTAGGTCATAGCAAGCAGCTGAAGGTCTCAGCTATAAGAACATACAACGGTTATGGATTGTTTACCGCACTTAAGACCATTTTATGCATGATGCATTTGGTCCTCACAAGACAAGGTGGGGACCTTCATACCATTTGGGAGAGGTTGACTTTGAACCCTGCCCGTCAACCCTTGTGCTATTCTTGCTGTTTGTTCTCTCTCTTTCCTGTGATAGACACCTCCGAAATGAGATTGTCAGGACAAAAGTGGGTGGCTGACTTGTCCTCTCTACTGCCCTTATGTGATTCCGACAGTAACAATCTGTTTCCCCAGACTTCCATCCCACCTGAGTTACGGGGAAAGGAAATATTTAGCTTTGAGTAACAGCTGGAAGCTCATACAAAGGCCTGAAGAGGGGAATCTCTCCATTCTGAGCAGGCGTTTCCCCTAACCTGAGCTAGCAGACTTTGGAAACTTGGCTTGCTCCCAGCAGGTTTGCCTTTGGGGGGCCACACTGGTTTTTCAGGATGTTGAAATTCACTTGGGATGCCGGAAAGGCATAGGTAGTTTCCCCCAAGCATTCAGCGTCCTGGTGGAAACCCAACCTTAAATAAGTTCTGTTACTGTAGAGCAAGGCCCCTTCCTGACCCAGAGGCCTGCATCTCCCAAGGGTGCATTTGAGTAGCCTGGGCTCTACTGCTCAGAGAGAGGGGCTCACGGGCTTCTTCTGTGAGTGCTTAGCCGTGAGATCAGCTCTGAGCATGCTGGTTAGGCAGTAGGCTGGCTAAAAGAAGTGCTAGGAGCTTAGTGGAAGCACTCTGGGAAGGTCTGGGGCATGCTGGGAAGGCTATGGCAGCAGAGAGGAGGATGTGGGAGGAAATCGGGGACCTCTTGAGCACATGACTAAAAAGTAGGGAGTACGCTCTGATACCTTTAAAGTAAAATTTCCCCATGGCGTCGGTCTTGTAGCCTCTTGTAAGAATAAGTGAGCTGGCCAGGCTTGGTGGTGCACGCCTTCAGTCTCAGCACTCGGGAGGCAGAGGCAGGCGGATTTCTGAGTTCGAGGCCAGCCTGGTCTACAAAGTGAGTTCCAGGACAGCCAGGGCTACACAGAGAAACCCTGTCTCGAAAAACCAAAAATAAATAAATAAATAAACAAATTAGCTTGCATTCTTTCTAGACAGTATCTCTTCTCTATCAGAAGTATTTCCATAGCTGGATTTTTCTAGTACCTCAGTTTAGTGCAGATGGCACAAAGGGGGCCACTTCCGGTTTCTTCGTCTCGTCACACCGCCTTAAGTACAGACTTCCACTTCCAGATATTTTAGCTCTCTGCCAGTCCTCTTATTTGTTTGTTTGTTTATTTATTTATTTATTTTAGCTCTTTGGGGAGAAATATCTCAGAAGTTTGACTTTTCTTCAACCTGGAATAGATACTATGGGCCTTCAGACGTTTCCACGGATATATTTTAAACCCCCTGTACATTTTTCCATCTTAGGCAATTCATTTTATGCTTGTGTTGATTTAGCGCAAGGCCCTGGCTCTGTATGAGTGGATTGTTGATGAAATCCTGTTAAACAGAACTCTATCCGACCGGAGGGCAGCAAGCAGATTCGTTGGAACTCGGTTTCAGTGACATTTTGAACAGAACGGAGTACTACACTTCTTTTGTGCATGGTTGTAATCAGACCCTCAGTCTGATTTTGCATGGGAGGTGCTTCTAAATCATACCTGGAAAGACATCCAGACGCCTACGGAAAATTATTATCTTGTTTTTCACAAGGAAAACTTCAAATTAGACTACATGATATGCTAGATTTGTTTTTCTGAAGCTACAACAAATGACCCCATCAAGAAGGACCACCTATGTGGTTACTTTAGCTTCCACGGTCCGTTATTTTCTAAAGACATGATTTAAAATATTCTGTTAATGTTTTTCTGTGTATTTCCAAATTTCCTGTTCTCTTCCCTCTTTTTAAAAATATTTATTTATTTCCCATGTATGAGTGTTATGTCTGCATGTCTGTCTGTCTGTCTGTCTGTTGCCCTCTGAAGCCAGAAGAGGATGCCAGGTGCCCTTTGACTGCAGTTACAGTAAGTTATAAACTAGTGGGCTCTGGGAATCAAACCCTGGTCCTCTGAAAGAGCAGCCAGTGTTCTTAACTGCTTAGCCTGTTCTGTAGCCCCAACCCCCTTTCCTCTGAGTGCTTTAAGATGTCCTTATGGGGATGACTGGCTTCAAGTTAAAAGCAATTAGAATAGTTTTTTAATAATTTACAATATATAATAGTAATACCTTCAGCTTTTTGTTATTAGCTCAAGTTATTCATAAGAAAATCACCATCAAAAAGAACTAACTACACCAACTGGCAAATTGTTGTTGTGGATTGTTAATCTGTTTTTTTTTTTTTTCACCTAATAAAATATGTCTAACCACTCATTTATAACTGCAATTACCAATCTATTAAAGAATTTATTGCTTATGTTATTTTAACACCATAAACATCTCTTTCGTTTTTTGTTTTTTGTTTTTTTTTTTTTTTTGAGACTTGGTTTTATGTACCCCATACTAGCTTTGAATTCCATGTGTAGCCAAGGATGACCTTGAATTTCTGAAACTCCTGCCTGCCTCTACCACTCACCTGGTATGATAAGTGTGCACTAGCATCCTGCTTTATATTATGCCAAGATTCAAACCCAGGCCTTCCTTCACACTAAGCATGCACCCTACCATCTGAGCTGTATCCTGAGCCCCGCCTACCATCTGAGCTGTGTCCTGAGCCCCGCCTACCATCTGAGCTGTATCCTGAGCCCCGCCTACCATCTGAGTGAAATCCCCAGCTGCTCAGTTCTTTAAATGGTTGAAATGTTTACTTTGGGATCATCAGCTCAGGAGGCCAAGGTTATGACACACCTGTGCACAGATTACTTCACTCTCAAGTTTTTATTGGCAATTATGGTTTGCTTGTTTGCTTTATTGTTTATGATGTTTATTCTTTGCAATGCAACTTATTTCCAAAGTTGGGGTTGACTAATGTGTCAACACCACTTGGTTTTTCCTAATGTGTAACAGAAACCATATGAATCTTGTAGATGTTTTGAGTAACACAAAATTCTGCAGTGTAGATGCAAACCCCTTTATCCTCTGTACACTCTGTAATCTTCTTTTTTCTCTCTTGCCCCCAGGGTGCTTAGTGCTTCATTTTCTAGATATTTTTCCATATACTTACTAAAATGTAATTTAAAAAAAAACAAAATTATAGTCTTAAAGTATCCTGTCGATTTATTTGGCTCTAAATGAATCATAGATATATATGCCAGTATTTATATAATTCATTCCTTTAATGATATTCTATTTTGTGAATGTGCCATATGCTGAGTGACTAACCTCCTAATGAGTGAGTAATATATATCTGGGTTGCATCCAGTTTCTCATTATAACTTAGCTTCTCAAAGTGTGACTTTTTGCTTTTCCATTAACCTTTACATTGCCTTCATCAAAATGAACTGAGTTCCCTACTGACCCAAAGGCTACTTTCTCTCCTATTCCTTTTGTTTGTGGTATATTTTCCGAAGTGTTTTTCCCCCCTGCCTTTTGATTTTGTGCTTTCTTTTTGAGCCTTCTCTCTCCACTCTCTCCTTTCTGTCTCATCACAGGCAAAAGTGGTCTCCACACATTGATAACAATGTATCCTCCTTGCTTGTGCAGTCCCAAGGCTGAAGAGAGCAACTGTAGCCAGCATTAGGTTTCCGATAAGAAATAAGAGTCCCGCTGCTGGCAGGGAGCCTTGTTAAGGTCTCCTTAGTCTGAGCACTCCATTCCCACATGAACGATGAATGGCGATTTCACCCGCCCACCCCACATTGTTCCAGTTGTCCTTTGCCCTTTCTGTCAAATCTTGGCACCCAGGAGACAGCGGAACATGTTCTGAATTCAACCCTGGGGAGCCACGGATCAATATCACTTGACTCTTCTTACCCGTGAGTTGTTCTCTTTCTATGTCTGACGGGAGTGATGCCTGGGCTATTCTTTGCCATGACCCCGCCTCACTTGGCCCTGCTAACCTCTCTAGGGTGGGATGGCTACCTCCGGCCTCAGGACGGAGGAGCCGAATTCGGACAAGTGCAAGGATTGGGACGGGGACAGGATTCTGACTGCTTCAGTGATAGGCTCAGAGGACATGGCGAAAATGAAGCTTACCTCTAGGATTTGAGATGTCAAATGCTAAGACTATTAGCTTTCCATTAATACACGGAATACTGTTAGAATGGAAATGTGGGATATATACTTTGAAAATAAAATGACAAGAAAACAGAATAGATTATTCTTCACTTTTGGAACATATATTTTAAATGACTTTTCTTTATATCTGCAATACAATTCATTTTCCTGACAAACCCACATATTCTTCCCCATAAATTCGTTGTTAACCATCAGATGCAGACAAGATTCTCTTAATTATCCATAATACCAGGCCAGATAGTGGTGACACATACCTTTAGTCCCAGTACTCAGGAGGCAGAGGCAGGCAGATCTCTAAGCTCCAGGCCAATCTGGTCTAAAGAATGAGTTCCAGGACAAGCAGGGCTACACAGAGAACCCCTGTCTTAAAAAAAAAAAAAAAAAAAAGAAAAAAAAAAGACATTCTTCTTTTTAAAATATTTATTTATTTATTATATGTAAGTACACTGTACCTGTCTTCAGACACCCCAGAAGAGGGCATCAGAACTCATTACAGATGGTTGCCACCACATGGTTGCTGGGATTTGAATTCAGGACCTTCGGAAGAACAGTCAGTGCTCTTAACAACTGAGCCATCTCTCCAGCCCCCTCAAAAGATATTCTTTTCAGACCAGTGAAATGGCTCAGTGGGTGATTGCTGCATAACTGGGAAGCCTCATAACCCATAAAAGGTGAACCGACAGGATGAACTCCACAACATTGTTCTCTCAGCTCCACATGTGTGGCTTGTGTGTCCACACACAATAATAATAAATTTTAATATTTTAAAACTTCTTGGGCCAGGTGGTGGCAGCGCATGCCTTTAATCCCAGCACTTGGGAGACAGCGGCAGGTGGATTTCTGAGTTCCAGGCCAGCCTGGTCTACAGAGTGAGTTCCAAGGCAGCCAGGGCTACAGAGAGAAACACTGTCTCAAAAACAAAACAAAAAACAACTTCTTTTAGCAGAGTAATTTGGGGGAGAGAGGGACAGTGTAAGGAAAAGGAAAAATGGTTGTCACTTTAAGAGGAACTTTTGTTTATTTCTTTATTTGAGGGTATGATATGTCTAAGTGTGGGTCATGTATGCAGTATGCACATGTGTGTACACAGGGTCTCCTCTGTCACTCTCCATGTTGTTCCCGTGAGATGGGGTCTCTTACTAAACCAGGATCTAGACTGGTGATGCATGCTTACCACCCAACCCAACAATTCCAGTTCTAGATATTTATCCAAGATAAAGGAAAACACATTTCTCTACAAAGACCTCTGCATGAATGCATATCAAAGTTTGGCCCAAACTACCTCAGTGCTAGAAACAGTCTCAGAGTCTAACAGTTTGGATAACCCACTTATGGCACAGACAGAGTCAAATACTGCAGGACACTGACTGCAGGCACTGCAACAAGACCTCAGGACCACCTGGTGAAAGGTGACACCAGGTAACAGCAGTTCTGTGGTGCCCACAGGGTCTCAGTTCTGTAAGAGGGAAAACAGAGTGGGCAGGAGAGAGCTGACTTCCAGCCAGCGGAGCAACAGCCCTTGCAATTAGTCTTGTGCGTGCCTGGGTTCTCTCTAACTTGGCAGTTGTCAAAACTCTCTAAAAGTTGGTTCTGAAGTCTAGAAAATTATGTAGCCCAATGAAGATCTTTTATGACTGAGAATGTATATGTAATGTATCTATATACACATACTAGAAAACTAAGATTTTGTGGGTGGTGTTATTTTGTTTTTATTTTTCTTCTCTCTCTCCTTCTCTTCCTTCCTTTCTTCCTTCCTCTTTTTCTTCCTTTTTCTTTCTCTTTCTTTCTTTCTTTCTTTCTTTCTTTCTTTCTTTCTTTCTTTCTTTCTTTCTTTCTTTCTTTCTTTCTTTCTTTCTTTCTTTCCTCTTCAGTGCTGGAGTTGAACCCCAAAGCCTTATTTGTGTTCGGTAAGTGCTCTACCACTGAGCTACGTCTCCAGGACATGTTTTTATACATAAGATTCTATGTAGCCCAGTTGGTCTCAGACTTGCAAACCTTCTGCCTTGGCCTCCAGAATGCTAGGTTTATCAGTTTTAAATACTGGGAAGGATTCTCTTGGCTGTGTATGGTGGTTCACACCTTAATCCCAGGAATGCACAAGTTTGAGTCCAGCCAGAGCTACATGGTGAGTTCCAGGCCACCCATGGCTGCACAGTAATGCCTGACCTCAAAGCACACAAACAAAACAACACCCCTACAACTCTCAAGTAGGCACTTTTGGAACCTGTAGTAATGTTTTATGTTTCTATTATTAATGTTATATAAATTAAATAATGAGGTCATCATACAGTATTTGAAAAGATAAAGTAATGCTGTTTAGTTAACATTATCTAGGCAAAATGGAGTTATATAACACAGATTCTGTTTATTACTCTCTATGCATATCATTTAAGTGGTAAGACATTTTTCTTTATGTTTTCAAGCTAATAAAAAAATGAGTATATTACAAAAATTTATAAAATTTTAGCTTTAGTCCTAGGATTTCTTTCTTTCTTTCTTTCTTTCTTTCTTTCTTTCTTTCTTTCTTTCTTTCTTTCTTTCTTTCGTTGTTGTTGAGAAAATGGAATGAACTAAAAAAACAGGAAGAACACTGGGAGGATTTTTTCCAGGGGGTTGTGTGTGTGTGTGTGCTCCCGCGCGCGTGCGTGTTTCTGTCTGTCTGTATGGAGGTGGGCTGGGGATTGAACCCAGGGCCTTACTCATGCAAGCGCTCTACCATGGAACTGTTATTCCCAAGGCAACTATGATCTCAAGAGTCTTAGACTCTTCCCGTCATCTCTCCAACAGTAGAGTGACTCCTTCCCTGCCTTTCATTTTCTTTTCTTTCCACAAACATTTGTGGAGGCTCACACTCTGTGGGGTCCTGCAGCTCAGCTGTGTTGGTTTAGGAACAGAGCAGTCTAGCAGCTCCTTGTCCCCTGCCTACCAGATGTCACTCCCGGCCCCCAGCTGTCAGGACCTAAACAGTCTCCAGGCATTGCCAAAGCCACCCCACCCCTGGCTATGGAAACTCATCTCTAAATATTGAGTTTAAATACATCATTTTTTTCTAAACTTTTTCTACCCGTGTCATGTTAAAATTAACAAGCATTCCATATACTGGATTCTCTTTGCTTTTTCACTAGGGTGCTTCTGCTATTCAAAAGAAAGGCAGATTTTTTTTTTTCCTCATTCAGAATCTCACTGTGGACAGGGCCTGGGAGAGGGAAGGACAAGAGCTCCCCTAGAGGGAAAACTCCCCAATGTATCCTAGGATCCATTTCCAATTAATCGCGCTTTTCTCTCTATGACCATTTCTGAAAGGCGCAATAAGTTCAGGATAACAGAGACTGTCTCCCAGGGGCAAGACAGAGACGGCATCTTAAGGTCACAAGAAATATAAAACATTCAAGTCCATGTGTCCGGTTTTTTCTGTTGCTCCGTAGAAGCACAGTACAGAAATGTGTTATTTTGGTATGATTTTGTGGAAAGAATAGAATGGAAGTTTTTAAAGAGAAAAAGGAATTTTCAACTAGAAAAGATTAAATAATTTTGAATTGTTTTTCAAAATTATTTAGAGAGAGAGAAAGAGAGAGAGAAGGAGGAAGAGAAAATGAGAGAAGGGAAGGAGGAGAGAGGGAGAGAGAGAGAAAAACGATAGTGGTTTTCAGAGTCCTGAAGCTATTTCGCATTCAATTAGATTTTTTTTTTTTTTAAGTGTTGTAACTTTAAGAATATTTCGGTGTTTTCAACATGCCAGCCGTTTCCGTATCTCTTCACTTAGCTAAACTTACTGAATAATTTCACAAATACATTTACATTTGAAGGTGTGTGGGCGTTGCGCAGAGTTGAAGATAATTTTAGAATGCAGGAGTAAAGTTTTAAAGCGCACTTGGCCATCACGTGGGGTGGGGGTGGGCGCGCTGACTGCACAGCTCAGTCGGAACTGGGTACACACTGCCACCTAGTGGCTACGAGAATTGCATGCTCGCACAAGGGTGTGGGAATTAAGGGAGGGAGTATATAAAGTGTCTGTCATGTCTCCTTGTCCCCACTGTATGCCTTCCATCTTGCTCTAGCCACCATGGAAGTACAGGGACACTTGTTACTGTATGTAAAACTGAAGCACTCCAGTTTGAATGCTAGGTTGATGACTGGTGCCTGTAAGTTGAAAGACCAGCAGGGGCGGTGCACCCAGCTTCAACCACCAGGACTGGGAATTTTCAACCTGTGCTCAGGACCAAGGTAGAAGTGGCTTTATGGTCTTAGAGACAAAACCCAAGTGCCCAAGATCTACCCTGGTCGGGGTTCTTTCAGCCAAGATTGACCCCAACGTAGACAGACACCTGACAAGCTCTCAGGACTGAAACCCTTCAGGGGTATTGATGACATGTACACCAAACTGTGATTGCCCCCCCCCCCCACCCCGAACTTGCCATCACTTTAGCGGAAGTGCAAATTAAAGCTTATTTCTCTGAAAGAAACCAAAACCATAAAACAGAAAAGGGGGGGAGCATCTTTAAAACTGGTGCTGGCCTAACTGGATGTCTACATGTAGAAGGATGCAAACAGATTCATGTTTCTCACCCTGCACAAAACTCAAGTCCAAGTGGCTCAAAGAGCTCGATGTAGCCCACGTACACTAAATCTAATAAAAACAGACAGCTGCAAGCAGCCTGAAACTCAGTGGCATTGTGTCTCTGTGCAAAAAAGATTTCCAGTGTATCTGGTACTGTAAAGAATGACTATGCTTTTTAATTCCCCAAAGAAGAGAGAGTAATCAGTGTAGAAACAAAACTTAAAAATGAAGCTGGGGGGGAGGGGCTGGAGAGATGGCTCAGCACTTAAGAGCACTCGCTGCTCTTCCAGAGGACCTGGGCTCAGTTCCCAGCACCCATACCAGGCAGCGCACAACTGCCTCTATCTAACTCCAACTCCAGGACATCCAACACCCTGCTGACCTCCTCAGACACTATACACACATGCCAAGAAGCACACATACCCATAAGATAAAAGCAAATAAAGAACAAAAAAAGAGGACCAAACTGAAATAGTTGCCTTGATTGAATGTTTACTTTAAAATGGAAGGGTGAGAGAAGAGCAGACTAAAAGAAATTGGTGGAGTTGACTCCAACTCTAGTTACCACAGAGGGAGGGGTAATCTCTTATTACAAAAGCTATCTCTTATTTCAATATCATAGAAAAGGCCCATGAAATATACAATTTCATGTCTCAGGATAGAAAGTACATATAGGGTCAGGAATCTAGCCTTCGCTTTTATTCTCTTTTTCTGTCAGTTTGAAACCTCACTTTAAAAAGATAAATGTGGTAATTTGAATTTAGTGGCATCACTTGCAAGACTTTGAGGGGTATTTTTCACTTCTATCATTGTAAGTGATGCTTTAAAATGGATTTACTTAAAATACAATACAATGGTGTATTCATATGACTGTAATCTATAATCAAATTTTTAGGATATAGTCCAGCTTCAAATACAAATATTGTGGCTCAGCAAGACTGTTCCTATCAAGTCTAAGAGCCTGAATTCAGTTCCTAGAAACCACATGGTTGAAAGAGGAAACTGAGTCCCATAATTTGTCTTTGATCTCCTCACACAGGAAAGAAAAGGAGGAGAGGAGAGAGAGGAGGAGGAGGGAGGAAGAGATGGGGAAGACCTGGTATAATAAGCTAAGAGCTATTGAATTTATTATTAAATTGGGGCTGGAGATATGGCTCAGCAGTTAGGAACACCTGTTGCTTCTGAAGAGAACCCAGGTTTGGTTACCAATACTCACATGTGGTCCACAGCTACCCACAACTCTAGTTCCAGGAGATTTTGGCATTTTCTTCTGTGTCCCAAGACAACAGGTACACATAGGCTTCACATGCAGGCAAAATACACATACAAATAAGTCTTTGGGAAGTTATTCTTAAATCAATGGAATATGAGAGCTTTTGAACAGGAAACTGACAGTGGTCAACACTCACAGTTTAGAAGGATCATACATCTAGCAACAAGCACTGTCCATGATGGAAGAGGGCAGATAAAACACAGAGGCCAACTAAGAGGTATTTTTACCATCTGGGCAAGACAAAGGAGTGTGGAATCAAATGGAAAAGAAAGAGAAGGTAGGAATTATTTTTATACGACTCCGGTGGCTTACTGAGTGGTGTGGGGAGCATGTGTAGAGGACAGAGGTGGCTCTTCGCTTGCTGCTTTGGACCCAAACCAAGATGCAGGAGGTAGGAGAAAGTTTTAAACAAAGTAACTGATGTGAAGCTTAAGAGTAAGTGAATGTGGAGCTAAAAGAAAAGCAGTCTGAGCCAGACACACACAAAGGAGTGTCCTTGGTGAAGTTCTGGTGCCAAGGCTGCCGTCGTGCTTGAGGACATTTCTAAGACACAGAAAAAAGATAAGCCATTCACATAAGGAAACAAACAGAACCTCTGTCTTCTTTACTTTGCAGTTGCACTGATAAAATACCCTGGTAAAGCAACTCAGGAAAGGAAGGTTCAGCTGTGTGCAGGGGAGTGGGCCGCTCACCACTTTCTAATTTAAACTCTGCCTAGTCTGGGGGGTTAGGGGTGGGGCTGGGGGGGGAAGGTCTGGTATTGGTAGAAGATTAGCCTTAGAGATTGAGACAAGAAGGAGAGACTCTGTGCTGTGAGGTTGAATCCAGGACTGATACTTTCCAAGACACATTGTTAAGAGGATATCATTATGTAACATCATAGAAAAGGCCCATGGCAACAAAGGAACAATCATCACCATAGAAACATAAGAAAATGAACACACACACACACACACACACACACACACACACTATGCACAGACAGTTGGGCAACACAGCATTTGAAAGAAAACCAGACAGAAATCATCAAGGATGCAAGAAGCTCAAAGGGTCAAACAGAAAAATTAGCTGATAGCTTCAGCAACAAGTTAGATCAAGCAGAAGAAGAATAACAGAGCTTGAAAACCTATTTTGAATTGTTAGTGTCAAAAAGAACAAAAGAGAAGTAAAAATGGAAGAACTTTGAGATGCCCTTAAAAAATGAAATCTTTCGATCATTGGCATACCTGAAGGACAATAACTATCAGTTAGGGGCATAGAAAACCTCTCTAATAAAATAATTGCAGAAAATGTCCCAAATCTTGGGGAAGACATGTACATCCATGTACAAGAAGCAATTAGGACCTCAAACAGACATGA
This sequence comes from Mus pahari, assembly GCF_900095145.1. NCBI lineage: Eukaryota > Metazoa > Chordata > Mammalia > Rodentia > Muridae > Mus > Mus pahari. Next base: position 62,419,024 of record NC_034608.1, on the reverse strand, counting down.
CCACAGAAGTACATCACCACCAAGGGAGAAGTATCAAGTAACATTTAAAGGAAATGCATTAGATCGACAGCAGGTTTCTCAGAAGGAACTCTAAGTGCTAGGAGGGCACAGGATGATACATTTCAGGTCCTGAAAGAAAATGACGATCAATCAAGATTATTGTGCTCAGCAAGGTTGTACTTCATAATGGAAGAAGAGGTGAACGTCTTCTATGATAAGAGTAGGTCGAGAATTCATGACCACTAGACTAGGATTACAAAAAGAGAAAGAACCCTGTACCCAGGAGAGGAAGGGACTAGTAAAGACCATCATTAACAATGTGCATAAATCCTCTAGAAAAAGAGATATGACTCTGAGCATTCACAAAGAAATATTGCTAGTATGTTAAACCATCAAATTTACAAGACAGACAGGAAGAAGCAAACCATATTCAGGGCTACTTGAAGAAAACATCCAGAGGAGTTGTAAATTTATACAGTAAGTGTTAGAACAGCACTTCCTTTTATAAAAACAAAACACTACTAGACATAAAAAGGAGCTGCAATGTAATAGTGGTGATTTAAATGCCAAGAATAACTTTGAATAACTCTGAGAAAACACCCCAAATTTCGTAAGGGAGCACAAAATACTTCACGTTGCCAAGGAAACTGTAGCAAAACCATATTGGAGCCAAAATGAGACATAAGACAAATACCTGGATATTGGCACAGGATCCCTAGATAAAACTTCAAAAGTAGCTGGGCGTGGTGGTGCATACCTTTAATTCCAGCACTCGGGAGGCAGAGACAGGCGGATTTCTGAGTTCGAGGCCAGCCTGGTCTACAAAGTGAGTTCCAGGACAACCAGGGCTATACAGAGAAACCCTGTATCGAAAAACCAAAAAAAAAAAGTAGAAAACAAACAAACAAACAAACAAACAAACTCAAGAACTACCACCTGGAGCTACATTCAAAGGTTCTGCCCAGAAAGCAGATAATCTTGACTCTGGCAACTTACTTTGAAGGTCTGTGGTGGTTTGAATGAGAATGGCTTGTATATTTGAGTACTTGGTCCCAGAGGGTGGAACTGTCTGGGAAGGATGAGGAGGTGTGGTTTTGTTGGACAAAGTGTGTCAATGGGGGTGGGGTTTGAGGTTTCAAAAGACTCAGCCATTCCCAGTGTGCTCTCTGACTCCTGTTGATAGTTTGAGATGTGAGCTCTCACCTGTTCCTGCTGTCATGCCTTTGATCTGCCATCCTGGACTTAAAACCTCTGAGACTGTAATCCCAATTTAAAACTTTTTATATTAAAAAAAAAGAAAGAAAGGTCTATTTTGGCTCACAGTTCCATAGTATAGTCTATTATGATTGGGAAAACAGGGTGGCATGAGTCTGGGGCAGCTGTTAACATTGTGTCCACAGTCAGGGGAGATGAATCCTAGTATTCAATGTACTCTCTCCATTTATAAGAAGAAAAAGCCAGGATTGTGGCCCAGGGAATGTTGTCAATACAGTGGGTCCTCCGTGAGAGCAGCAAGTGCCTACCCTGTGACGCTGTTTACTAAGAGCAAAATAATGAACAGTGCAGACAGAGCCCTAGCTATCGTGGGTAGGAAAAATCAGCGATTACACTGCACCAAGTAGGCAGGAAGTCCATGACAACAGAATGGACCAAGAGGAATGAACATATAGACAAGCAGAAACCAAAGTACAGTACAATTGAGGGAAAACTTCCCTGAGGAAATGGAGGCTGCTCTGAGATCTGATGGGTAATAAAGGGGAAACACAAAAGAATGTAGCAGCGGGGACAGGAGAGATGGCTCAGCAGTTAAGAGCACTGGATGCTCTTCCAGAGGTCCTGAGTTCAATTCCCAGCAATCATATGGTGGCTCACAACCATCTGTAATGAGATCTGATGCCCTCTTCTGGTGTGTCTGAAGACAACAACAATGTACTCATATACATAAAATAAATACATCTTTTGAAAAGGAGAAGGAGAAGGAGAAGGAGAAGGAGAAGGAGAAGGAGAAGGAGAAGGCATCAGCTGTCTTCTGAAAGACTACATGCAAAACTCCAGAGAGTAGGAAGCATGGCCTTTAGAGTGGAAGAAGAGAACGGCAGAGTTGAGGTGCTGATGAGGGCCACAAATAGGGACTACAGGGCTCTGGCATCTTTGTCACTGACCCTGACCATTTCCAGGAGGCAAAAAGCCCTGAACCATGATAAGGACAGAATGAACTAGATCCCATCAAAGGACTGGCCAGATGGCTCAGTGGTTAAGAGCACTTACTGTTCTCACGGAGGATCAAGGCTATGTTCCCAGCACCCACATAGGGTGGTTAACCACAGCCAGTAACTTCAGTTTCAGAGGATTCAATGCCCTCTTCTGTGTACCTGTTCACATTTGGTGCACAGACACACACTCAGGCACATACACATGAAACAATAAATAAATCTGTAAATATACATATTCAAAAGTAGACCACCCCCTTCCCCAGCTTCAGAGTAGAGATTTGACTCAAGGGAGCACTCTTACTAAAGGAAAACATGCAGACAGCTTTTGAAGCAAAAGCAAGAGAAAGATGCAAGGTACGGGTGAGGTGGTTTATTGCTTTAGACTCATGTCTTTTCACTAAATGCTAATGGCAGCTGAGGTGGGATCTTTGGACAATGACTGGGCCATAGGGCTCTGCTTTCATGAGGGAACTAGTCTCATTACTGACACTGAGGGAACACAAAGGTTAGTCAGAAGTCAGGGTGTTACTAGAACGTAGTCCTGTATCCTGTGCATCTGAGAAGGCAGGCGTGTTCTTACACAAAAGTACCTTTATAACAGCAAAAAGTCAATAACAACAGAGTTGCACTCCTGCAGCACTAGCATTGGAAATCCAATGTCTCCTAGAGCAGCTGAGGCGTGAGCAACTGAAAGGATGATACATTGTGACAAGACAGGGTGCCTGTTAGTCATAAAGGCTTAACCAGCCCTCAGGAGTCCCTCACCGTGAGATGTTCTGTGCTCTGACCAGATAAGCTTGGACATTTTAGCTTCCAGAACTGCAAGAAATAAATTCTTTGCCATAAATTACTTAGCCTCAACTGCTCAGTTATAACAACAGTAAACACAATAAAGAACAATTTCATTTTAAGAAGGAGAGAAAAACTTCTTAGTAATTATTTTTAATGACTATGATGTTTCATTTTTATTTCTGAATATTATATGCAAGTATTTTTGTTATTCTGAAATGAGCAGGATTAATATTTCAGTAAGATGGTGCTTGCCCAGAGTTTAAACTATTTTCATAAATGTCATTTATGCCAACTTCATACAGAAGATGGCAGAAAAGATACAAAAGAAAAAATCATAACTCGGGCATGGAAGGTGATGTTACCAACATATGTGTGTGTACCCATGCACATGTGTGTGTGTATTTATGAGCAATTTTACTTTCTTCTAAGTAGCCCCTTTGCACTGCAAGTGTCCTAAAGAGAGTACAATTTAACTTTAACATAGGTCCCTGTGTAGCATGGACCGAGCAGGCTAAAGTTTACTCTCCACTATAAGGTCTCCTATCTAGGCAAAAGGTCAAATGCTCCAGAAGGCTGACACTAAAAATAGAGCCTGGCTCTTCAGGAGCTGCAGAAGTTATTCAGAGGGAGGTGACTCACACCAAGACCTGCACCCTCCATGCACTGGGGTAACCTCCTTCACCCGGGAAAGCAGGTTGGGTCTTGCAAAAATGGTTTTAATTATAAGTCTAACTTCATTAACCATGTAGGGCAGTTCCATTCCTATGCCACCTTCTGTCCCAAAGGCCAGCTTCCCCTGGACATCAGAGGCAAGGCTGCCTGCTATGCGTTGACATTGGGCCCCCAGGGAGAGCAGCCCAGAGACAAGGCATTTTAAGAGTCCAGTCTGTCTGAAAGCCTGTCCGGAATGTTGATAGGACTGTGGGACCTATAAGGATGGCAGTGGCCAACCCAGAGGGGCAGGACATGAGTGTGGGAAGGATTTGTTTCTGATCCTTTCATCATTGGCTTTCTGGAAGTTTCTCAGGAAATCCAAGGAGTTAATGCCAGCTGAACTGTTTACAAGCTTGAAGGTCTCCAGAAAACAAACAAACAAAAAAACACCAACTCACTCCATTTTTAATGTACACAGCATGCATTTGTCAAGACCAAAATGAAATATTACCTTTCAGCCTGAGAGAGAGGGTGAGCTGGACCATTACTGTACCAGTTTCCCACATAAATCACGTTTGGGTCGTCTTTACATGATGTTTTTCTTAAGAATCCCATGGGCTGGGATGTGGCTCCATTGGTAGAGGGCTTACACAGCATGCACAAAGCCCTCAGTTGGACCCTCAGCACTATATAAACTAGATGTGGTGGTATATGCCTTCTAATCTAGGCACTCCAGAGCAGAGAAAGGAAGACCAGAGGTTCAAGGTCATGTTTGGCTATATAGTGAGTGGGGCTACATGAGACTGGATCTCATTTCCCCTTCTCAGGAATGCCAATACCACTTAAGGACCTGCAAATACCTTGTCCCAATGTAGAAATGGTGTCAGGAGGTTTTAGTGTTACAAAACAAATTCATATGTCAAGGCATGTATCAAACACATCAGCTTACATCGAAGTGGGGAAATCTTTGCCTTGGTTTCCACTGCCATCTGCTGACATTGGTAGGGTTGATGGCAGCTATGATCTGTCCATACATTCAAGGGTTTCACATGATAGTCATAAAGATGTGAGTGTAGACACGGAGGTGGGCAATGAATGCTCACTAAAAAGATTATTGGTCAGGGGTCCCCCAGAGCAATAGTTCTCAACCTGTGGGTTGTAACCCCTTTGACAAACGTCTATCTCCAAAAATATTGACATTATGTCTCATAACAGTAGCAAAATTACAGTTATGAAGTAGCGCTGAAAATAATTTTATGATTAGGGGTTCCCCACAACATGAGAAGCTGTATTAAAGTGTCACAGCAGTTGAAAGGTTGAGAGCCACTTTTCCCAGAGGAACAGAACCAATGTGTATTTCAAATGGGAGTCTCAGGGTGGGCTCACACTATATAGACTGGGAAGTCTAACAATGGCTGTCTGCATGTTGGAGAACTCAGTAGTGCCTGCTCAGCCCACCAGCGTGATGTCTCTGCAGTCCAGATAGGAGATTTCCCGAGAGCCGCTGGTCTTCAGTTTATATCGGAGCCTGGAGCATCTGGGTTCTCCTGTCAACAAAGGAGCAACAGAGCTGGGGAAATCACGATAGACAAACGCAACAGCAAGCAACAAAGGCAGGAGCAGAAGCAACACTGTTTCTCCTCAGTCGTCTGGGCTGATCCTGGAGACATCCTCAGAGACATGCCAAGGGACATGCCTTTAGTTGACTCCAGACACAATCAAATCTTAGCTAAGATTGACTATCACAGGAACTAAAGACTAAAGATAATGGATCTGCAACATTCTAACTCTCCGCAATCACTAGGTTCTAATCAACCAGGTTTCCAGACTCTTTGATATAGATTAGGCTTCCATTCACTGCAGTTCACATGGTTCTAATTTTGTGCTTGTCAAACAAGAACAAAAGGGAGCCCCTTTGGGTAGGCTGGTGAGTGGTCATGAGGAAAGGTCCGAAACCCTGAAGCCCCCAAGGGAGAGAAGCAAGCCTCAATGAAGTGTGTTTAAGGAAGTGTGTTCCATGTCAGGAAGTAGAGACAAGAGGGATGCGTGATGTTCCTGACCATGAGATGCGGTGGCCAAAGATGGAGTTCAAGAAGTAGGGTTTTGACTTCCTGTACTCATTCTATTTCCTCCCCACTCTTTACTATTTTCATAAAGTGTTTGGAAATCCCTAGCCAGCTCTCAACAGTGAAACAGCAACCAAGGAAATGCCCTTAGACCTCTCTGGGCCCAGAATGCAAGCAGGAGCTGCTCCCTATGGGCCTGTGGAGGGATAGGAATATAGGAAGAGGGATCTATGGGAAGCAGGGATCTGGGGACTCAGGGCTGCAGCTCTTTCCCCTTATACAATCTCTTCCTTGGTGATAAAAATTAAGGATGCCAGTTGGGTAACTTCAGCAAAATTAGGTGTTTTCTGCAGTATCTTAAATGCAATGTTCAAACACTGTACTGTATCCTAGGAAACAGAAGAGCTGCTGTACTGTATTTACATCAATATCAATAACACCATGGTAGGGTGTAGGAATTGTTGCCTGATTCCACAGTCTGATTAACTTTCCTTTGAATCAAAGAAAAGTTATCTTAGAAATGTAATAGTTCAGCTCAATGGATTGCTTGAAATGAACTTGCATCGATAACCACCATACATCTTTAGCGTCTAAGTACAGGTGAGATGCTGGAGTAGACATAACACGATTGGGGGGAGGGTATTGGCAAGAAGTGGGGGACACTGCCTCAAGGTTACAGAATACACAAGCAAACTCCATCTGGAAGCTAATTCCACCAACATGGCAGGTCTGAGTGTCAACGCCGGGCAGACAGTCTGAGTCACAGGCAGGGGTGACTACTATGAGCCTCCTGCTAAGATGGCAGTCACATACAGGGCTTGGAAAGGAGAGGTCCGGAAGGCAAAAACCTCTTACATCACCCAGAGTCTTCAAGGGCTTGCTCCCTTCACAAACACATCTCTTGGGTTTTTTTTTTTTTTTTGTTTTTTTGTTTGTTGTTTGAGACAAGGTTTCTCTGTGTAGCCCTGGCTGTCCTGGAACTCACTCTGTAGACCAGCCTGGCCTCGAACTCAGAAATCCGCCTGCCTCTGCCTCCCAAGTGCTGGGATTAAAGGTGTGCACCACCACTGTCCAGCTATCTCTTGGATCCCTCAGAGTTTTGTTGGCCAGAGTCATTCAGATACCACTCCCTTCATAGCTCAGTGTGTGCCTACAAAATGTTCACTCAAATGTGGAGAAAGTTGAAGGTGGTTTTGATTTCTGGGAATGTTTTGATCTGTCACTTCCTTCCCCTCCCACTCCTCTTCTCCCCTCCCTCAAATCTGACCTTGGTCTCTCTCCACAGCACCTCTCCTGGAGGGCAATAGCTGTGCCCAGCGTTAGTGGGTACAAGAGGGTAAGGGTGTTCTGGAACATACTTGGTGCAGCCTGAAGCCATGACAGGGTACGCACATCCAAAACTGCCCCTTTCCTGCTTCATCAGCTCTTACCTTCCAGAGGCTGAGGGAGCCCCGCTGGGGTTGCAGGTTAAGAAGGAGGCAATGAGATTTAAGCTGCACAATTCTGTCACAAGCCGTTTCACAGCCTCCTCCGGGCTCCCGTCAAATGGGTCACCTATTCGGTACAATCTCCACTACTGCCCCTACAAGTATTCTTTGGGAGCTCCTCAGCTACTGGATTTTCTGAGCACTGGGATACAGACGTTGCCACTAGCAACAGGAAAATGCCCAGCATCTCTCCTGGAAGCTCCTGAAGCTCTAGGAGGGGGGCAAAATAGTGATGTCGACCTAGGATTCCCGCAGCGCCCTGCCTTTTCCAGCACCCTGGGCACCTGCCAGGACCTGACCTTCCCAAGAAAGCTTCAAGAGAGCAGGGACTGCGGGGGCCACCCTGGCCTCCGGAGCACTGAGACCTCACAGCCCTGCTCAGTGTCGTTTATGGCCTGTGTACCTCCCAATGTGGAAATATCCGGAGTCCCTGAACCGTAGAAATGGCCGTAGGAAGGAAAGAAACTGTTGGGGGCGGGGTGGGATGGGGTGGGGCAAGACTTAAAGCAGTGGTTCTCAACCTGTGGGGCATGACCCATTTGGCAAACCTCTCTCTATCTCCAAAAATATTTGCATTATGATTCATAACAGCAGCAAAATTATGAAGTAGCCGTGAAAATAATTTTATGATGTGTGTGTGTGGGGGGGGGTCACCACAGCATGAGAAACTGTATTAAAGGGTCATACCATTAGGAAGGCTGAGAACCACTAATTTAAAGTATCCCAACTCTATATTAAGCAAACAAGTGGTTCCTCTCTTGCTAAATCAAAGGAAAGGCTGGGCTTGGTGACTGACCCAGCAGCTGTGGATGTCCCATCGCACCCTCGCTGTCTCCACTCCATCAGGATAAACACTGTGGACCTAGCCTGTTCTGGATCAGCCAGTCCTGATCCAGCTGGCTTTATCCTCTGCTGATTTCTGCACACAGCTCAACATAAACACATCATTTTTAATCTGAGTGTATCCTGCGGTGTCCACAATCCTCAGCTTCAGCAGTGACAATCAAATAGCTTTCTAACATGACTGTCTCACTTTGCGTTGCCATGATCATTGTGGGAAGGCTTCAGCTGCCTGGTCTTGCCAGCGCATGGCGACTGTCCTTCAGGGTTGGCCTTCGGGATGTTCAGCGTGTACCCTTGCAGACCTAAGATCATGAAAGCAAGCCATCCAAGTTTTCTTCCAAAAGCTTTATATTTTGGGTTCTATATTTGTCTATGTTTCATTACAAGTTAAGTTTTATATGGTGTAAAATAGAGAACAAAGTTGTTGGCTTAGATATAGGTAGCCAGAGCTCCCTGGTCTCTGGAAAGTTTCATCTCCTGTCCAGTGGATCAGTTTGACCCTTAGTCGAATCCGTTGTGTGTACATGTGTGGGTCTTCTTATAATCTTACTCTTTAAGGACCTGCGGCTCCATTTTTGATGCCATGTTGTGTTGAGTACTGTAGAGTGATGCGCATGCAGGTTTCTTAGTTCTCTGACTTAATTCTGTTCTTTCAAAGATATTCTTAGCCTTTTCTTTCTAAGTGATCGTAAGATCAGCCTGTCAATTTCCAACCAAAGAAAACAAAAACACACAGCATGAAGACATTTTTCATTTTTAAAAATTTATCCAATAATTTTTACCCTTCTAATTCAGATGTCTTTTCTTTGTTTTACCCCATTGCTTTGGCTAGAAGCACAAAAGATACCATGGCTCAGCAGTTAAAAGCACTGACTGCTCTTCCAGAGGTCCTGAGTTCAATTCCCAGCAACCACATGGTGGCTCACAACCATCTGTAATGGGATTTGACACCCTCTTCTGGTG
>NC_034608.1:62402946-62409736 GCF_900095145.1 Mus pahari | reverse complement strand
GGAGAAGGAGAAGGAGAAGGAGAAGGAGAAGGAGAAGGAGAAGGAGAAGGAGAAGGAGAAGGAGAAAGAGAAGAAAGAAAGGAAAGAAAAAGAAAGGGCATTTGCTCCAGGTCTTAGATGAAGTCATTGAGGTTTCTAGTAACCACGATGTTAGTTATAGTTTTTCACAAATACCCTTAATCTAGCTGAGGAATTCCCATGTTATTTCTAGTTTTATAAGAATGTTTTAGATTCACATTATAAGAGATCCTGGGGGTTGGCAAGAGGGCTCGACAAGTAAAGGTACTTGCTGCAAGCTTGAGTTCAATCCCTGGACCTCACTTGATGACGGGAGAGAACCAACCAATTCCTGAAAGTTGTCCTCCTTTGACCACCCCACGTGTGATGTGACACAAGCAGGTAAGTGTGAGCACACACACACATACACACACACATATACACATATGCACATATACACACATACATACACACATATATATACACACATACACACATACATACACATATACACACATACACATATATACATGCACACACATACACACATACATATGCACACATACACACATACATATGCACACATACACACATATACATACACACACATACACATAAGTGAGCATACATACACATGTATACATGTACATGCATACATATACATATATACATACATACACATACACATATATACACATAAATACATGCATACATGTACATATACACATACATACTCAATACATATACACATACACACATGCATACACATGCACATATATACAAATAAATTTAATAAAAAGTTTGTAACAGAAATGAATACTGGACTTGTCAAAGGCTCTTCCCATGACTTTTGTATTTTTTTTTTCAGTCTGTTAGTATGATTAGTTAAACTGATTCATTTTCTAATGTTAAAATAAAGCTTGAATTCTGGCATTAACCCCCAATTAGCCATGAAATGTAACATTAATGTACTTTTTGCTCAGAGTGCTGTTAAGAATGCTTGCACATGTGTGGTCTTCCTCTCTCTAAGTTTCTATGTCTGGTTTCTGAAATCAGGTGTGGGGCTGGCTTCAGAGACTAAGCTGGGACTCAGTCCTGGGTGACACTCTCTGAAGTGACGCATCTGCACTAAAGGTCCCATGCTCACATCATAATAGCTACATAAGGCATGTCTGTGGTGAGATAAATGGTGTGGGTCAAGAGCCAAAACTGTCTTGAGCTATCTTTAGTTCCATTTAATAGCCTTGTATCTCACCTCACATTCCAGAGACTCCTAGATAAAATTCTGAGAATGTGTCCTTAAGCGTGACACACCTCCAACTGACACCAATTTTAAAGCTACACATCTGCTGAAGACAACTCTTAAATTCTGTAGCTGTCCCTGTCTGCTGCATTTGCTTACCTGATGACTCTTCCTGTGCATGTTTGCTTTTGGTTTGTTTGCTTCGAGACAGGGTTTCTCTGTGTAGCCCTAGCTGTCCTGGAACTCACTCTGTAGGCCAGGCTGGCCTCAAACTCAGAGATCTGCCTGCCTCTGCCTCCAGAGTGCTGGGATTAAAGGTGTACACCACTACTAACCAGCTTCCTACACATTTTTTTGTAAACCTATGTGTGTATTCATGACTTTCTCTCTCTCTCTCTCTCTCTCTCTCTCTCTCTCTCTCTCTCTCTCTCTCTCTCTCTCTCTTTTGAGGATAAAAATTCACTTAGGAGGCCTGTGGGGACAGGTCAGAGCTTGCTCAGAACAAGCATAAAGACCTGAGTCAGATCTCCAGCATCAAGTAAAGAGCCAGGCTTGCTTTAAAAAAAAATCCCAGTAGGGACAGGAGGGTCTCTGATCTCTGGGGCTTGCTGGCTAGCCAGGCTAGCCTATTGGTGAACTCCAGATTCACTGAGAAACCCACAATTTATAAGGTAGTGAACAACTGAGGAAGATACCTGATATCAATCTGTGATCTCAAAATGCACGACACACACATACACACACACAAAGAATTCTTGCCAGCAAAGAAAAACAAAGTCATGTATCATATAACCCTTTCCATATAACCCTTTCTGTGGTGAAATAAGTCATTTGGCCTACTCTGTGCTCTTGGGCCATGGTTACTCATGGGTGATTCAGAAACAACCATTTTCTTATTTCAGAGCACAGTGTTTTACATAGCCACACCCACTTTGGTCATTTAGAGAGACTTCTATAGAACTTAGGATTACTCACTCATAAAGATGTGTGGTAGAATTCCCGAGGGCTATATCTAGGGCTGGGATTTTCTTTATGGGATTGCCTTGAGCCACAAGTTCAGTTTATTATACATTGCCACACTGCCACATGGCCACAGGGCCACAGGGCCACAGCCACATGGCCATACCGCCACAGGGCCACATGGTCACACTGTCACACAGCCATACAGCCACACTGCCACATGGTCACATGGCCACATGGCCACACAGTCACACTGCCATACAGTCACATGGCCAGATGGCCACATTGCCATGGGGCCACAGGACCACACTGCCACATTGGCTCCTTCTTCCCTACCAAGCTTCAAAGTCCTCTCATGGATTTTCCTTTCCGCCTATGTTTGATTGGTAGGAGCTGCTTTTAAACCTCTTTTTATGGTCCTTTAGCATCTGTAGAGAGTGGTGGTGTCTTCTCTCCATACTTCTTTTCTCCTCCTTTGTGATCTTTCTGACTATTAGTCAACTTGAAAAGAATAGCTTTTCTCTGTCCCGATTATCTCTGCTATCTTTGGTGTTATGCATTTTGGGTTGTTTGTCATACAGGCTGGCTAAGAACTCTCTGTTTAGCTAAGGCTGGCCTCAAACTCTGTGAATGTGAAGCCTGCATTGTGTTTGAGACCCCAAGATGTTAGAAGGGTCAAAGCTATAGGATGTCTTCTAAGGAGGGCTACAGACAGTAGGTAGGACCAAGCAGAGCCATCTAAGCCCTTCAATGTCAGAAATAGAACTATAGGATTTGGAGTTCGCCCTGCTGGGCTTCAGTCTTGCTTTGATCCAGTATTTGCCCCCTCTGCCCCTACTCCTCCCTTTCGGAACTGTAATGTATACTCTGTGCCATTGGATGTTGGAAGGATGTAATTTGCTTTTTGATATTCCGGGGGGGGGGGTTTACAATTAAGAGATTGCCTTAAGTCTCAGAAAAGACTTTGAACTTTGATCTTTAAAACTATGTTGGGACTGGGAAAGCCGATGAGGGCTTTTGAAATGGAACTAAATGCATTTTGCATTACTATATGGCCAAAACCCTATGAGGACCTGAGAGTGGAATGAGATGGTTTGATTGAGAATGTCCCCCCTCACCCGCCCCCCCCTCAACTTACATTTTTGAATGATGGATCCCCAGTTGGTGGAACTGTTTGGGAAGGATGAGAAACTGTGGTCTTGGAGGAGGTGTGGGTGTGACACTGGGGGTAGACTTTGACATTTCAAAAGCCCACACCATTCCTAGTCGGCGCTCCCCCACCCCCGCCTGCTTCCTAACTGCAGGTGAGGACACAGGCTGCTGCCATGCTCCCCACCAAACTCCCCAATAAACTTGCTTCTTCCACTAGTTGCCTTGGTTATGGTATCTCATCATAGCAGTAGAAAAGTACTAAGACAGTAGAAACCAGGGCAGAAAATTTAAAATCTCTAGTACTGGATATGTTTATTTATCCTTAGAAATATGTTAGTTTTTAGTTATCACACACATACATACATACAAAATCTATTTCTCTATATATATGTAAAGAGAGATCAGATGGGATCTCATGTAATCAGACTCAATATATAATTATGTACATGAGGATAATCTTGAACTTCTGATGCTCCTGGCTTTACATCCTGGATGCTGGGTTACAAACTCCTGCTGCCATTCAGTGCTGGAGATGGAACCCAGGATTCCTACATGGTAGACACTCACTGAGCTGTTACACAGCCCCAGCCTCATCTTCACACACCTTGAGGCTCTGGGTTTAGATGCATAATGTGTGTGATTGTTACATTCTCTTGAGTCAGCTTCTCCTTTATGGAATAATCTTCTTTATCCATGATACTAGTTTTTAAATTTCTGTTACATCTTTTTTCTTCTTTTTTTTTTCATTTTTAAGCTATTTACACCTTTGTGTTTGAAGTGCATTGCTAATGGTACATATACTTGAGACTTTCATTCTTTTAATTATGATAATGATGGTGTGTGTGTGTGTGTGTGTGTGTGTGCTGGGGAACATGGCCTACATGTGGAAGTCTGAGAACAACTTTGTGGTGGATTTTCAGAAATACAAGGCAACAGGCTTTACCCTCTGAGCTGTACCTCAGCCCCAATTTGTATTGTGACTTAACTCTTTTGTTCATTCTTTGGAGGTCGTTCTTGTATGTCCTAATCTGTGATTAATATTTGTGTGATATTTTTAGATCTTAGCAAAAATTGAAAAGCTAAAAAATTATTTTGAGAACAGTAGTACCTCTATTGCATCTTTTGTGGCCCTCTAGTGGCCATAAAGAACTAATTATTTGACAGTTTGTTTCCTTCCTTTCTTTCTTCCTTCCTTCCTTCCTTCCTTCTCCCTCCCTCCCTCCCTTCCTTCCTTTCTTTTATTTTTTTCTCTTATATATTACATCCCAACTGCAGTTTCCATCTTCCTTTCCTCCCAGTCTCTCCCAAACACCTCCCATCTCCCACAGATCCCTAGATCTCCTCCTCCATTTCTCTTCAGAAAGGGGCCGGCCTCCCAAGGATATCAATCAAACATGGCATATCAAGTTACAATAAGATTAGGCACATTCCCTCATAGTAAGACTGGATGAAGCAACTCAGTAAGAATAAAAGGGTCCCAAAAGCAGGCAGAAGAGTAGAGACAACCTCCACTCCCACTGTTGGGAGTTCCACAAAAACACCAAGTTACGCAACCATGTGCGTCAATTTCTTGATATTTGATGTATAATATGATGCAACAGAGAATAAAAAGACATCATGGTCCTGAGACACCCTAGACACGCAGCAAAGCAGTATGCATAGTGATTAATAATATCAGTTATTATATTTGATATCAGAAACAGTGGTTTATATTAAGATAGCCATGGTAAGTAATAGCTTCAAGAACATCCCTTCCAGAACACATAGAAAGCATAATATGGGTTCAGGTGGCTCACGCCTATAATCCTAGCAGTTGGGAGGCAGAGGCAGGCAGATCTCTGTGAGTTCAAGGCCTGCCTGGTCTACACAGTGAACTCCAGGACATCCAGAGCTACATAGTAAGATCTTGTCTCAAAACAATAACAGCAACAACAAAAAGCATGACAGAAGAAATGAAGATGTAAAACACGTGTCATTATATCCTCTATAACAACATTCTTTGAAGTGTTTCAAAATAAGGACAAAAAAAATTTCAGTGGTTGTGAAGAGTGGAAATGCCTCCAATCTCACAATTTAGAAGAAGCATTAACTTAGATGTTCTTCAGGGAGAATGTGGTGGTTTACAAAGAAGTTACCCGAAAAAAACAGAATGGCTGAGTTAAGAGAGAAAGAAGATCAGCTAAGCCAAAGGAAAGCTGGGCCTGATCTCCCAGTTCAACAGGAACAGCCTGCCAGACATTTACTGTTGCCAATAAACAAGGGGACCTAGTTTAATGACAAAATGTCACGTCCCCTGAAAGATATAACAGCTCATATCTCACATGACTTCAGGTCTAAACAAAGTCTCAGAATGAGTAAGGATGGGGCTAGACCGTTGGCTCAGGGGTTGAGAGTAGTCACTGCTCTTGCACAGAACCTGGGTTTGGTTCCTGGTACACACGTGGTGCTCACAACCACATATAACTCCAGTTCTAGGGATTTGATGCCCTCTCCTGACTTCCATGGGCACCAGACCCATGTGGTAGACATACACATACAGGCACATAAAATAAAAATAAGTAATTTTCTTTAAAAGTAAGGAACATTTGACAGAACACCACAGAGGAACTGAGAAAAGTATCTATGATGTTTCAAGGTGAACACGGGGTATTTCTGCTAATTCAATTACTCCTGGTCTTTATGATGAAATGCTACATGCCTACTTCAAAGCACTGTGCCAAAATCATGGTGGGCGCCAGTTGCTCCATTGTTACAAAGATTTTGTTTGCTTGTTCCTTGATATGGGGCCGCACGCATCCTGGGCTGGCCTGGAGCTCACTCTGTAGCTGAGAATGACCCTGAACTCCTGATTCTCTTACCTTTACCTCTGGAGTGTAGACAGCAGAAGTGCTCCACCATGCCCATTTCAGGTAGGCAAACTTGAGAACCACTAGGCTAGAAGATGATGTAATGCATCTTCCTAGGCATTTATTCAGCAAATATGCTAAACACCTGTTAGGTTCAAGGTACTGTGTTGTTGTTACATCAAAACAGCAACATACAGTTGTACTTTGCCTATTTAATAGAAATGTATAGGCTGGAGACTCAGAGAAAGAAGCCTAGACGTACCCATCTTCTCCTACTATTCTCTCTCTCTCTCTCTCTCATTATCTTCTTAAATAAATGTGATGGATGGAATGAGGAACAGTATAGAATTTTAAAATTCTCCCCTGTCTTCAGTATATTGCCTTTTATAAATAAGAAAAACACTACCAACAGGAAAGAATATTGGTTCTGCAGAAGGCGAATTAATTTCAATTAGAAATCTCATTCTACCAAATATCCACCTCTCCTTTTCTTTCCTGCTTTCCAGTGGGTGACATCTACGTCCCAGGGATTTCTATAGCACTGAGACTAGGAGAGAGAGAGAGAGAGAGAGAGAGAGAGAGAGAGAGAGAG
>NC_034608.1:62397260-62402035 GCF_900095145.1 Mus pahari | reverse complement strand
AAAGAAGAGAAAAGAAAAGAACATGTACTGCTCTTCCACGAGGATCCAAGTGTGCTTCACAGATCCAGGTGTCTGTTCACAGTAGTAAAACCCTAACTAAGACACACACACACACACACACACACGACATATACATACAGAGACACGTAGATTAAAATAAATCAAAAACACAAGTTGTCGCTGTAGCACAGTAAGGACAATCCCAGATCCCAACCACAGCCTCTATTTGGATTCATGTCCCCACTCCCTGGCTCAGCCTTTCAGGCAGCATGGCGCTGGTGCATCCCTCCTTTGACTTCCTTCCCAGGCAGTGACAACCTTCTGAGTTCTGCATCATCAGTGCCCTGCACAGCATTTGGAGGCTGGAAGCAACAGGCAATAACGCTGATAGGAAGGTGAAAAGGGGGACCTGATTTGTGCCATTTTAATTCTGATGGAGAAGAGCAAGAGAGAAATGACTACAGGAGGAGGTAGAGAGTGAACGTTTTCTACAGCTATAAGGGAGGAAAAGGCAGGGGCTGGTGAGATGGCTCAGCTGTTAAAAATAGTTACTGCTCTTCCAGAGGACCTGAGTTCAATTCCCAGCACCCCATCAGGCAGCTTATAACTACCTGTAGCTCTAGTTGCTGCACACATTTGGCACCCATCACCTCTTGCTGCCAAACACATAAATACAAAAATAATAAAAAAAATTTTTTAAAAATGCTTACTGTAGTTTCAACTGAAGCATTTTGGTTGATACTCCTAATTTCTAAGTTCTGTATTTTCATGGGGGGGGTATTTACCTATAGACAATTATAGAAAACTTTCATTATGTTTTATGATGCATAATATTGTAGCTTGAAATCATGAAGCCACTCTCAGCGAGAATCCTGGGAAGGTGTTTATTCACTTGTGTCTAGAGCAGTGTGGCATGTGACTGTGTCTATTCCCTACCATTGGTCTGCACTCAACAACTCACACATAGTCCTACATAGTCAAAACATATTTTGGGTGTTGAAGAAATAGCCTAGTCACTCAAAGTGCTTGCCTTGCAATCGTGGCCCGAGTTTGACTCCCAGACGTGTGTTAAAAAAAAGAGAGAGAGAGAAGAAAAGAAAAGAAAAGAAAAGAAAAGAAAAGAAAAGAAAAGAAAAGAAAAGGAAAGGAAAGAAAAGAAAAGAAAAGAAAAGGCAGGTAGGCATGGTGGCCACTTGTAATCATAGTACTAAGGAATCAGACACGTGCCCTTGGGCTCTATAGCCAGCCAGCTTAGCCTACTTGGCAATCCTGGACACCGAAAAACCCTGTTACAAAAGAGAGAAAAAAAAAAAAAGGTAGGTGTATCCGAGGAACGAGAACATCACCCAAGTTGTCCTCTGTGCACGTGCACGAATGCATAAATAAAGAAATAAATAAAGAAACAAAGAAATATTTTAATCTAATTTGCTTTATGCCAAATGGACCACGTAGGGCGTTCTGTGTAGCTGGAGAGTCACAAACCAGGTATTGTGCTAGCACCGCTCTTTGCTTTTCTTTATCTGGTGGATCTTTTCTGTTCTCAGGTCCCAATTTGGTAAAAGACATTTAATTCTGTACAATTGTTGCCTGAAGAAAAAAAAAAAAGCAACAACAAAAATCCCCCAAAGACAGCTCAATATTTGGTTGTCTTTTCTACAGAGCTTGCTGCCGCTGCCCGACCTCCAGCATACCCTGTGCATGAGAGAGCACTGCCCCCGTCTTATCTGGATGCTTTGTCCTGTTCTTAGGCTGGCGGAAGGCTGCGGAGCACTGGGGCAGGCTGGGAGGGAGACACGTGTACTGCCTCGCTCCATTCTCTCGCTGCTCGGTGTAAGTGATACCCGAGTCTTGTGATTCCAGGCTGCCCCTGCTCCTGAGGGCATCTGAGGCCTCTCTTTCCCTGGGAAAATCCACACGCACAAGCTTGACACGGCTGGGCTTCCGTGGAAAGCCTCTTGATTCCAGCTATGCTCCTCCTACTACATGGGGTGGGGTGGGGTGGGAGCGGAGGGAGGAGAAACATGCTATCACTTACTCAGAAAATAGCAAAAATTCTGGTGAACGCAACCAAGATGACATGCTTCCTGAATTAACAATTAATTAATTAATGGGGCTTATTTATATTCAGTTTAAATGTCCGTTAAATTTTTCCTAGTATTGTTTTAGTACTACAACAGCTTAATAGTAAAAAGTCCAGACATATCAGCTTTTAAAAAAAATCTTTTGTTTGTAGTTCCCCCCCCCCCCGCAAAGAACAAGAAGGAAATAAACCATGATACGGAGATTTCATTAATTTTAAGCCATTGCATAACTTAGTGTATGGCAAACTAGAATTAGTCTCTAATGACAAATAATAGGGGAAGGAGATACCTACTTAATAATTAATGCTGGGTGCTGCAGAGACGGTTCAACTGTTAGAGGCCTGGCTGCTCTTCCAGAGGACTCCAGTTCCAGGGAGGTTCTGATGCCCTTTTCTGGCTTCTTTGGGAACTGCATGCATGTGGCGCACAGAGATCCACTGATATATGTAAAAATCAATATATCTTTGAAAAAATGATGTTGGGATATCCAAGAATGGTATAGAGAACAGTAAAATTGGATCCATATATCCTTAGCATAATGCTTTTTCATTGTTTTTTAACTTACTATGAAGCTCTGACTAGCTTGGAATTTGCTATGTAGACCAAGGTGGCCTTTTAAACTTACAGAGAGACACAACTGCCTTTGCCTTCCAAATGTTGGCATTAAAGGTATGTGCCAGCAGATATGAACTCTGGAAAAAACATTTTCAGTTAGATACATTAACAATAACTGAAAATGTTTTTTCCAGAGTAGAAGAAAGTTGACTAATATACCTATGAGGAGTCAATAATCTGTTTATAGAAAAATTATTTTATACTAATATGTATAGTATAAATTTGTTTGTAGCTAAATAAAATAACACTAATAGAAGAACACGATAGAACAAAAATTAAATAAGAAACAAAATTTAAAATTACTCAACATATTTATTGTCTCAAGTTTATAATTGTTAATATAAATGCTTTGGTGCCAGTGTTCAAGGAAGACTAAAAGTTTGCACACACACACACACACACACACATACATAAATAAAAGAAAGACAAGAAATTCTACCAAGTAAAAATGCATTCTATAGCATACACATAACGTCATTACAAACTCATGAAATGTCACAAACAACTAAAAGATGTTCTTTCTAGGGCAGTGTTGGAGTAGGATCTATGATTAAAAAAAAGAAGACCACATTGTATTATTGGTGGTTCTGATTTCTCAAGATTAATTTATTTTATTTAGTTAGGGGTATGTGTGAGAGGTGGTCGTGGTGGAAATGGTGGTCGTGGTGGAGCAGAGGACAACTTTCAGGAATCAATCCTCTCCCTCTTCCACACTGGGCCTGAGGATCAATCTCAGCTCATCAGGTTCAGCAGCTAGCAGCTTTATCTGCCGATCCATCTAAGTGGCCCAAGAATAATTGTTGAATTACTTCAAGAGCTACAAAACCTTTAAAATACTCAATGTATTCATTCTATTTTAGGATCATATTAGAAGGAAACAAAGTAAATGAGGGTTTTGCAAGAGTGTTTAAGTAGCAACATTTTTTTTTTCATTGATACAAATAAGCAACATCTCTATTGAACTGGGAGATGTCTAGCAGGTGCCTAACTAGAGATTTCATCCCTGCAGAAATCCTGTTCCTGCTACTAGAAAAGTACTCTTGCACACTAGCAAAGGAGAAAGGCAAGCACCAACCCTCCTCCAAAACCTTTGCTCTACAATGGTGATCTGCCTGCAAGATACACTAGCGCTAGTGGCGCAAAACTTGCGGGAGTAATTAGCCAATATTTGATTTAAGGCCCACTATATGAGATGGGGCTCATACCCAATGCTACTTGGATGAACAAGAACGGGAGACTTAGTGGGCCTAGGAGAAAATGACTCCTAAGGACATTGTGCTGTAATCATAGACCCGGACTTTATTCAGCCATCCACCACCAGAGATGCTTCCCCCTACAGAGGATGGGGAAAAATTCAGAGGCCCAAGCCACAGAATAAGCACAGTGAGCAACCTTGGAACCCTCAGCCTTAAGTGGGATGTCTCCATCAAATCCTTCCCCTCAGGCTCAGGAAATTCTTTGAAAGAGGAGGCAAAAAGAACAGTAGGAGCCAGATGGGATGGAGGGCACCAAGACAAAGAAGGAGGCGCCTCTAAATGAACAAGACCAATGCACAGAAGAACTCACTGAGAATGGAAGCAAGCTCAGGGCCCCGAGAGGGTCTGCACAGGGTGGGGCCCAAGAGCTGAGAGGAGACGTTAGCACACACTCATTTGCAAATGAAAATTTAGTTTTCTCTAAGGGAGTCTCTCAGGGGAGCAAATCCCTCTGGAGAGTAAGCTCAGCGGGAGATGGCCAACAGCACCAAAACTCAATGGAATCTTTGGAAATCAATGTTAGTTTTCTCTAAGGGAGTCTCACCAGGGAGCAAAACATTCTTATGAGTAGGCTCAGCAGCAGACAGCCAACAGCACTGAAGAAACTCAATAATAGCGTCTTTGGAAGTCAGTGTTAATGTAAGTCTGGACTGGCTTGCCTGCCTTCCTTCCTTCCTTCCTTCCTTCCTTCCTTCCTTCCTTCCTTCCTCCCTCCTTCCCTCCCTCCCTCTTTCTCTCTTTCTTCCTTTCCTTCTTTCTCTCTTTCTTTCTTCCTTTCTCTTTCTTTCTCCCTTTCCTTCTCTCTCTCTCTCTCTCTCTCTCT
>NC_034608.1:62287175-62397196 GCF_900095145.1 Mus pahari | reverse complement strand
ATCTTACAGGTCCTTTGCATATAATTCTTAGGTCTTAACTGAGGGGCCTATTTAACATAAAGAAGATATACTTATTTATTTATTTTATGTATGTGAGTACACTGTAGCTGTCTTCAGACACACCAGAAGAGGACATTGGATGTCCATTACAGATGGTTGTGAGCCACCATGTGGTTGCTGGGAATTGAACTCTGGACCTCTGGAAGAGCAGTCAGTGCTCTTAACCACTGAACCATCTCTCCAGTCCCCACATGTTCTGTAATGAGAGTCAGAAAGGGTGTGGATTTGGATGGGAGTGAGAGAGTAACTGGGAAACCAAGGGGAGGGAAACCCATAATCAGAACATACTATATGAAAAAAACATATTTTCAATAAGAGAAATAAAAGTTGCAATTTTGCTTTAACCCTTAATAAATGAAAAATCATATGCATATCAAAAACAAATAGGTAATTAAGTAGGCAACCTCTAACACAGAACTGAAGGGAAAGGCTTCATTTAATTCCCAATATTAATAGAGCCAAATGGAGTAGACACACAATTATAATTATGACTAATATATGAATTTTATTGTCCATGGAAATTGCTGTGTGAAACTGTGCTGGACACCCTGAACTTCAAGGTCCTTGAAGGCAGCTCAAGGTGCTGCTTGCGTTTGCTTTAGAGGTCACACTTCCTGGTACACAGTGATTGCTCAGCTGGTGTCTGGTGAAGGAACACAGCGATGCCTTTTATGTTTGCCTATGCCGTGTGTCTTCTTTGACCTCCAGCAACATTGTAACGGGTTTCAGCCTTGTTTCTCCCAACTGCAAATAAATACATCACCTATGTGCTCCTGGCATCCCGTCAGTGACCTCTGCTCTAGTAAGTCTTTAGGCTCTGAGCGACACACAGCTGCAGCTCAATCAGCACCTAACATGAAATCTGCATAGATCAGCAAACATTTAAAAAGATGAACCGCCTTGTCCGATGTCCAAATGAAGGTTAGCACACGTGGGAAAAGAACAGAGTAAGTGGCTTGAATTAAAACAAAACAAAACAAAACAAAAAACTAATAGCACTCATTCTTGTGGAAGGGGCAGCAGTATGGAAAATATGCAGTTATATTTGAACTGCCTTAAATGAGGTGAGGGAAACTAAATCTCACATCCATGTATTAAGAAAAAAACTGCAATCACTTTCCCGGGATTAGACAGTGCCTTGGCTCCCCAGCCTCAAGCTGTCTGTTATAGAGGCAGACACAGCCAAAGATTCGACCTTCCCGAAAGCCTGAGGACTCTGATCCTTAAGAAGCCGCCAGCCAACTGGAACCATCCTGCACGGAATACGGTTGAGATTCCATTAAGAGCAGAACGCTCATTCAAGTCCTTTAGAGGTCTTTCCATAAGAGAATCCCCGGAGCTGAGAGGTTAATAAATGAGGGTCTAATAAAGGAGAGTCTTTTCCTTAGGAGTCCCCGGCCTGTGTGTCGGTGTGACAGGCCAAGTTAACAGAAAAGCCACACATCCACATTCACTGCCAAACGAGAATCCACCTAGCGTCTCTGCATTCTGCTTTTTTTCCCCTGATGGCGCAGAGTGCCCGGCGCATACATATTTCCTAACAGACTGTATGGTTCAAGGATTGAATGGAGAGAAGTCAGAGATAGGAGCTTGCCCGCTACTATGAGGCAATAGCGGCACAAAAAAGATGTTAATATGTATTGGGGAGGAGTATGATTTATTTGCAGAAACGCAGAGCTCCGCAGAGGCCCGAATCCAGGCAGTGAGCTCTAGTTGGAAACGCCCTGACAACGGGGAAGGGGTGGAAGCCTGAAACCTTGGCCAAAAGCACAACGGTGCAGGATCGCGGTCAAAGAGAGCTTCGCTTGAAGCATCAGGGGCCCCCTCTCTGTTCCCAGGTCGTCCCCAGGCTAAACCCTCGTGAGCTATAAATACAACGGTCCACATGCAGTAGAGACACGGTGTTCCCAGGGCTCGCTGGGACAGATAACATGAATTTGCCCTTTAAACGTCCCAAGCTGCAGGGACAGCCCCCAACCCACCCCTAGCTCCCGGAAGCGTCTTCGCCCCCAATGCCCTCTGCAACGGAGGGGGATGGAGAGGGGCTGTCCAGGGACCAGCCCAGCCAATGCGCGCTGCGCACTCGCCGGGGTCCCTCCTCCTCTCGCGAGACGCGGAGCAGGGGATATAAGGAGGGCTGCGGTCAGGCGGGCGGTCCCTTCGCGTCGTGCAGGGACGGATTCGGGGCGGCGGTGCCTGGCCGGGCGTAGGCAAGAGCAAACGAGCGGCTCCTTGCAGGCTGTGTGCGCCCGGCTTTCAGCATGGGGGATCAGGCTTTGAGCTTCCTTAAGGACTTCCTGGCAGGTGGCATCGCCGCCGCCGTCTCCAAGACGGCGGTCGCCCCGATCGAGAGGGTCAAACTGCTGCTGCAGGTCAGGACGGCTGGGGGCGCGAGCGGGGCGCGGCAGGGCGCGGGGGGATGCGGGGCGGGGCGCGCGCCGCAGGGCGCAGGGATGCGGGCGGGGCGCGGGGATGCTGCGACGCGGGCGCGCGCGGCGCTGCGGAAAAATCTGTGCTAGGCCGCAAGCCCGGGGCCTAGGCGAAGGGGAAGGTGCCCTCTACGCAGATACAGGTCCAGCGTCAGTGGCAGATTCCTGGTGTCGGGTGGCGCCCGCGTTGGGGTGTCTATATATGGAAACCCACCCCGAAGCTGGTCTACCTCGAGCCAGATCCTGTGCCCGGTACAACAAGCGACATTCCATCCAAGGCCTCTTAGGCGGGCCTCACCCTTTGGCCATATCCTCTGCACCTTATCTGCATCCATCGTTGACTATAGAAGCATCAGATTAATCATTGACTGGGGATCGCTCTGTGTCGCGTGCTCTGCGCTATAACTTGACATTCATTTCATTCATCTTTCCTAATAACCTCTGCAAGATACAAATCGTCCTTGGCTCGTATTCACAGATGGAGACACTGAGGCAGAAATCCAGAAGTAATATTCAGGATAAATTCAGACCGCCTTAGCCATCTTGTCCCCATATAATTTTCTCCTTTTCTGAAAGGGCCTGCCATCATCATCTGATCCATCTCAAAGGCAAACGCTGTTCAATGGGGGAAGAACCGTTTCGGCATTTAAAAATCAACCCAAAATGCTCCAACAGATTGGCTACAGCAGTAGTAACGCAGTAATCGATTACCTGAATTATCTGCTTGAAAAATTTCAGACACCTGCTGTTAAGACAACCTTGTTTCAAGGGACATTGGAGTAAAGCAGGGGCATTGTCACGGGCTCGCCATGTTAAGAGCCCTTGAGGGAGGGATCTTTATAGCCATTTCCCATAAGCCTGCAGTGAATTTCCCTCAAATGCCCTTATAATGACGAAAAATTGGATTGCTTTTTAGCTTAGCCAAGTAACTAACATTTATTGGTATTTTCTTGATAACTGATTTCCTGATACGTTAAAAACCAATTGGAATTCTCTCTTGAAAGGGAAAGATGGGCGAGAACCCTAGGCATGGTGGTGCACATTTGTAATCCCAGCATTCAGGAGGCTAATGCAGGAAGATTTTTGAGTTCCAGGCTAGCCTGGGCTATATAGGATGACCCTATCCTTTCAAAACAAAAGGGAGAAAATAAAAATTGAGGAAATACAAACCTTTTTTTTCCCCCTTGTCTTCCCTTCTCCCTGCCTGTCCTCTGTCACCCCTTCCTTCCCCCCCACCCCCCACTAGGTCCAGCATGCCAGCAAACAGATCAGTGCAGAGAAGCAGTACAAAGGCATCATTGATTGTGTCGTGAGAATCCCCAAGGAGCAGGGCTTTCTCTCTTTCTGGAGGGGTAACCTGGCCAACGTGATCCGGTACTTCCCCACCCAAGCCCTGAACTTCGCCTTCAAGGACAAGTACAAGCAGATCTTCCTGGGAGGCGTGGATCGCCATAAGCAGTTCTGGCGCTACTTTGCTGGTAACCTGGCCTCTGGTGGGGCAGCTGGGGCCACCTCCCTCTGCTTCGTCTACCCGCTGGACTTTGCTAGGACCAGGCTGGCTGCCGACGTGGGCAAGGGATCTTCCCAGCGGGAGTTCAATGGGCTGGGCGACTGTCTCACCAAGATCTTCAAGTCCGACGGCCTGAAGGGTCTCTACCAGGGTTTCAGTGTCTCTGTCCAGGGCATCATCATCTACAGAGCTGCCTACTTCGGAGTCTATGACACTGCCAAGGGTGAGAGAGGGGCTTTGGGGTGGAAGGTGTGGGGAGGGGGTTTATGGAGAGAGAGAGGATTCTGTATGATCTACCCTTCCACGGTGACCTTTGTGTCTTAGTTGCCTTTCCTACCTCTGAGCTAACCTGAGTTCTGAGGAGGTGATGTGATGTGGTTTGGATAAATTAGTGGGCAAAGGAGCCTCTGTCTGTGTCCCCCTACTGGTAGATACTGCGGTTTTGAGCTACTCAGAGGAGGTAAAGCCGCCCTCTAACCCAGCACAGCTGTGCGTCAATCAGCTGAAGGAGAAGCAAGCTCTGTGTCAACAGAGCTGTAGCTTCCTTGGATTAAGGGAAAGCAGCAGCCAACTTTGCTTGGTTACTTGGTTGCTGCATGTAAGGGGTCTTTGGGGGGGGGGGGAGGAGCTGATTCCTGTAGAAGGGCAGGGTAGGGAGTCGGGTCGGTAGCCCGTCTTCCCTTGACCCACTTTTTGAAGCACCCGATAGCCATGTGCTTCTTGGCTCTGCTCACAGGGATGCTGCCAGACCCCAAGAACGTGCACATTATTGTGAGCTGGATGATTGCCCAGAGTGTGACCGCGGTGGCGGGGCTGGTGTCCTATCCGTTTGACACCGTTCGTCGTAGGATGATGATGCAGTCCGGCCGGAAAGGGGGTAAGCATGAACTCCCCCCCCCCCAGGTGTGAATCTTAGGTGTTACCCCCGGAGAACAAACACTCAGAAGTGCTACGAGGCCTTGTTTTTCGAAGTTGAAAGGCAAAATGTCTCCATAAGGCCTTCAGAAACCAAGACTATAATTTCTCTTTTAGCTTTTTCTTAAGGGAATTTTGCTTTTTCTTTTTATTAAAGGAATTATAAGAATGTAAGAAAATGAGGTTTTTAGAGTTGGCCCTAGGTATTTAGCATTAACAGCCTGGGTGCATAAGCAAGGGCAAAGAAGTAATTAGCTGTACACTTAAAACCCCTGCTTCCACTCGGGAGGCAGAGGCAGGTGGGTTTCTGAGTTCGAGGCCAGCCTGGTCTACAAAGTGAGTTCCAGGACAGCCAGGGCTATACAGAGAAACCCTGTCTTGAAAAACCAAAAAAACCAAAAAACCCTTACTTCCGTTTATGGTTATTAGGAGTATAAATGAGATGGGATGTTTTTAGCTAAATGAGAAATGACTTTAACATCCTGCTTTGGGAGTTTTAGTGTCATAGGTAAAAGCATGAAGGTGCCATTCTTAAACACACCAAATATGAGGGGATTTTGTATGGCTCAACAGTCATACCTTTTACTTTTTCCTTCACAATCTTGGGCAGTGTAATCTGAGACCAGGGCTAGTTTGCTCACCCATAAGAGGCTATCCAGAGAGTGTGACAGACACTCCTCCCGCACCCCACCTTCCAGTTTTAGCCCGATGGTCTGTAAACTGGCTGATTGCTCCAGTTTTTACATAACTGATCTTTTTCATAACCGAATGAAGGGTGCTAGAAGACAGCTTAACTGCTCCTCGGGAGGAAAGGAATCCTTACCCACATTTGTCTCCACAGCTGATATTATGTACACGGGGACACTTGACTGCTGGAGGAAGATCGCAAAAGATGAAGGAGCCAACGCTTTCTTCAAAGGTGCTTGGTCCAATGTACTGAGAGGCATGGGTGGTGCTTTTGTATTGGTATTGTATGATGAGATCAAGAAATATGTGTAATACTCAAGTTCCCAAGTTCACAGATCCATTGTGTGGTTTAACAGACTATTCTTAAGGAAATAAAAAAAAAAAGAAAAAGACAGATCTTGGATAAAACCAGACCATAAGGAATACCTCAGAAAAAAATGCTTCATTGAGTATTCATTAAACCACAGAAGTATTTTGTATTTATTTTACATTTAGATTCCCACAGAAAACAGGCTAGCTTATCATACTTGTTCAATTAATTAACTGAAGAACTGATGCTGAAAAAGTAACTCAGTGTGACTCATTAATAAAGACTACTCAATACACTTTATCTCCCTGCACTTATTAACTACTAACAGGTTGAAGAGCATCAGTGCATGTTTTCTTGCAGGACACATTTGTCAGCGACTCCGGTGTGCATGCCCTGTCCTGACCACATAATAATTTCTCAAACATAAGCCGGGTCGGTCATGTACTGTCTGACCACACTTGCTGAAGGCTCACGTGTGGTAACATGCACAGAGCTCCCATGACTTCCACGCAGTCTTTTGGGACTCTGAGCTTTGCTAACCTTTTGCTCAGGGGTAAGAATGTCGCATGCTTATGAAGTGCCAGATTCTGTGGTGGTGTTTCAATTCCCGCACAGAATCCCGATTCTTAGGAATTTCCAAGTGGACAGTATTAACAGAAGAACAGTCGTCTCAGTTTGGGCTGGAATAACAAAGTGTCCCACACACTGGCCGGTTCATAAACCAGCAAGTGCATTCCTCATTGACTTTGAGAAACCTCAGAGTCTGTGAGGATCAGTTCTGGCGAGAGCCATCTGACTTCCAGATGGGTGGGAAGAGAGTAGGAGAGCTCTCCGTAGCCCCTCTGGAAGGATAATAATCCCAGTGACAGGCTTCACCCTCTGATCTGATTTCTTCCCCAAAGACCTGTCTCCTGATACTGCCATCTGGAGGATTAGGGGTTGGATTCCAGGGTTGGGGGGTGGGGGATTCACATCCAACAGCCAGTTTACCATGTCAGTTAATCAAGTTATTATTTAGTGCTAGGAGGTGCTAGAAAGTGACCCTGCTCTGAAGTTTAAGTGGGGGAGAAGTGGAAATAGAATTGTTACATCGTTTGATACAGTATACCTGGATTGGGAATAAAGACAAGTGGGGGTGGGTGGGGAATGTGTGAGATAGGAGGGGAATATGCCAGAAAACATTGAAAGAAAGTAACTAGGTATACAAAGTTATCTGCTTGTATGTCCTTTCTGTGTCAGCTTAAGAACTAGGAGAAAAGCCTATTTGGACTTGACTCTTGATTTGTGGGCAAGAGAAAAACAGGAATTTCAAGGGTGGGACATACAGGGAAATGGCTCAGGGCTAAAAGCACTTTAGTGCTTTTTCTGAGGGTGAGGGTTTAGTTGACGGGGCCCACATGGACACTCAACAGCTGTGAGGAACCCCAGTTCCAGGGATCTCTCAAACTCTTTTGGTCTCTTTCAGTCCTAGGCACGCAATGGTGCACAAACACGCATGCAGGCAACACACTCAAATAAAATACAGGGTTTTATCATTTCAGGTGGAAAACAAGTGCCTCTGGACTGGGCACAACTTGGAAAGCAGGCAGTTGTCTGCTCTCCGTATTTCCTGATAGAGAATTGTGATATTCAGGCTTTTCCAATGAACTCCTTCCTGTGGGTAAAACACTGGCTGCCTTGTTTTGGCCAGATCAACCAAGGTTGTGTGTGTGTGTGTGTGTTTTCCATTTCCACAGTTACTAGGCTTCTAAATTGATGGAGAAGATTGTAAGACCTGTCAATCCAGTCTCCCACAGACAAAGCAAATACTGCTGCCAGAGCCCTTCTAGATGCATTGCTCTCCAATCTAGATGAGTAAATGATGCAAACACAGGCTAATAGGAAAAAGACTTTGCTTTTGTATTGCATACCGGAGACTAGGGCTGCCTCATACAGTATTTCCAAACCTCAAGGTTTAGTCCCACGGGCCATGAAATGTAGTTGGGAGCTGACTGCATTGAACTAAGCGGGGAGGTCCTAACAGAGAGCCAAATTGTTTTCTAGCCTGCCCTCCCTGGTATCCAGTGGGGAGGAGAGTGAGGAGCTGGCCGCACATCAAGCAGAGAGTGTGTGACACACACACACACACACACTCTCTCGGTCTGCGCATGACCCAGTTCCAGGCATTCTCCTGCCTGCTGTATGGAGTTAAACCCAGTAGTACCCTTTGCTTCAAGAGTCCTGCTGGACTGCTGCTTCTCTAGCTGTTCATTCACTCAACAGGAATTCCTAGAATGAGGTCAGTGACAGAAGGTTGTGACCAGGCAGGAAGGGGAGGGTGGGGCAGGAAGGATTTCCCTTTGGTTTTACTACTGTATCATCAAGGTACAAAGGTCTCAAACCTGAAGGTCTGGGAAAGGGGGGGGTCACATAAAGGTGAAAACCTAGAATTCCCTGCCAGACTAAGGCCCCTCCCCCACCTCTGGGAGTCTCTTTCTCCCAGAGCCATGACTGTAGATACATCTTTTTTATCCACCTTTGATTTTCAGTGCATGATGAAAACTATGGACTTGGAATTCTAAAGGGAGGGGCTTGCTGCCTGCTATACCTAAAGACCAGAGTTTAACCCATGGGACTCACAAGGTAGTAAGACACTGACTTCCACGTTGTCCTTGGACCTCAGTATATGTGCACTGTGGCACATGCAAGTCATCCCCTCCCCCCTCCCCCCCACAGTAAATGGAAAAATAATTAAACCATAGAGATGGCCCACAACCTCAAGAGTTTCCACTATGGATTTAAAACAGGGAACCTGGTACTGATAAAACCTGGCTCAATGGTTAAGAGTACTGGTTGCTCTTGGAGGACCCTACTCAAGAGTGAAGCAATTCACAAGCACCTGTAACTCCAGCTACAGGGGACCCAACACTGGACCCCTGCTCCCCCTGCATGCATGAGGTACATATACTCACCTACACTCAAGCACGCAGAAATAGAAAAGATACGCCAGCACCAATCATCAGAAGCAAAAGGGAGAGAAAACGGAAGTAATCCATGTGTCATCAGTGAGGCATATTAGTTTAAACTGATGCCAAATGCAGCAGGTCAAACATAACTTAGAAGGCTTTGGCATCTGGGCTGGCTGGTTTTATGTCAACTTGACCCTAGCTAAAGTCATCAGAAAGGAGGAAGCCCCAGCTAAGAAGATGCCACCTTCAGATCCTGGTTTAGTCAGTCAGCATCTCGTGGGCCAGTGGTTCTTAGCCTTCCCAATGCTGCAAGCGTTTTAACACAGTTCCTCATGCTGTGGTGACCCCCCTAACCATAAAATTATTTCATTGCTACTTTCTAACTTGTTATAAATTGTGATGTTGAGTATCTGATATGTGATATGATACGTGATCCCGGTGGGAGTTGTGACCCACATGTTGAGAGCCACTGTTGTGGGTTTTTGTTTTTTTTTTTTTTTTCCTTAGTTAGTGATTGATAGGGAGGGCTTAGCCCATTATGGGTGGGGCCATCCCTGAGCTGGTGGTCCTGGGTTCTAAAAGAAACCAGGCTGAACAAGCCACGAGGAACGAGCGAGTAAGCAGTACTAATTCTCCGCATCACCTCCTGCCTCGAGGTTCCTGTCCTGTTTTCTGTCCCCACTTCCATTCATGATGAACTATGATGCGCAAGGGCAAGGCGAATAAACCCTTTCCTCCCCAGGTTGCTTTGGTCATGGTGTTTCTTCACCGGAACAATAACCGTTAAGACAGCATGTGACACAGACTTATCACTAGTGATGTGAACTCAGTCTGGCGGTAGGGAGGTAAGCAAGGTGTGGGTAGTTTGAAT
The DNA here is from genome assembly GCF_900095145.1 of Mus pahari. Taxonomy (NCBI): domain Eukaryota; kingdom Metazoa; phylum Chordata; class Mammalia; order Rodentia; family Muridae; genus Mus; species Mus pahari. The sequence goes on along the minus strand of NC_034608.1, from coordinate 62,387,466 downwards.
GAAAATGGCATCCATAGACATGTGTATTTGGATGCTTGATCCCTAGTTGTGAAAAGGCAACATAAACGCCATTTGTCACTATTTTAAGGGCCAGGCCTGATTTCAAAAAAGTCCGTAAGACACCAGAGTTAGAAAGAGACCATAAGTCTCAGAAACTAAATCATAAGATAACAGCTCTACGAACAGACCCTAAAACAAGATCACAAAACCCCCTCCCAAAGAGCAGCCTAGAGATAACCACAAAAATGGAGAAATATCTTACCTCAAAATGGGCCACCTACACTGACTGGACAGACCTATCTCATCATATGGTTAAACATTCATGACATAAGAATGCAGACCATTGACGACCCCCCCCCCAACACCCACCAGTAAAATTTTAGATTACCTAATCCTTCCAGAGAGTTCCCACGATTCCCTATAAAAAGGCCAGCATGCCTTTGTCTGGGGTCACCATTTCAGAGAATGGTTGACCCCCACATGCTGGTTGTGGCTACAGAATAAACACTCTTTGTTTTTACATACTATCTGAGTCTGGGGGGTCTTCCTTTAGCAATTTTGGACCCTTACATTTGTGCATGGGCTGGAGAAATGCTGGGGTCTCCCTTGACTCAACAGTAGACTGTTTTTTGGAGAACAATTCACTCTCAGCAGGTGAGGTGGGGTGCACCTCGGTGTTCCATGTGTCTCTTGTCTTTGTTGTGTTCTGAGTAGTCTTCTGTCTTATTCAGTGTGGGATGATTTCTTTTATGTGCACAACCCAGAGGCCAAACGGATGAAGTGCAAGAGGACTGGCAGGTCCCTCCTGGCTGGGGGTGGGAGGGAGGTGGGGGAGTGTTGGAGGATGCTCCCCAGCCCCCACTCAGTTAATTGAGAGCTCCATTCTGACCCAGGTTCTGGTGGAAGCCGGGTACTTCCCAGCCGGTGGAGCCCGCCACTGCCTTTGGAATTCCTTTCAGTTGGCTTCAGAGAACACCAGTGCGACACAGGCTTTGGTGGAGACTGGCAGGATCCTTCTAATTGGCCCATTTTTTTGGGATAGGCTGCCATTGGCTTCCTTTTGATTTCTTTCCTGAACCCCTGTAAGCTTGTTTTCATGTTTCTGTGTTTGTGTTTTATTTGTTCATTTTTATTTTCTTGAGAACTAACACAGATGACCAGCTCCACCCCTCTGGGCCTATTCTAGACACGTGTCAAGGACTTCATAGGCCTGGCAGGGAATGTGAGCCTAACTGTACAGTCAGGGAGACTGTTTTTACAGGAATAATGCTTTCTACCTTCATACTATCTATTTGGTTAAAGGGATGGTATATGGAAATCCCGGGCATCCTGACCAGGTTCCATACATCACCGTCTGACAGCATCTGATGGAGAGCCCCTTTAAGCCCTTTCCTACCACCTACCCCATTGATCTTACAGGTCAAAGAGATGGAGCCACCAAAAAAACTGTAAGCCAACAGTCCTAGCTTCCTCAGCTCTGGAGGAAAACTCCTTCCTGTCCTCTTATCACCCTATCCCTGTGCACACCCATCCCTTGCAAATGGCAGATGATTCCGGCCCTGAGGAAGTGAGAGGGAACATAGCTAACCTTCCCTATACACAACAAGGCAGACAGATTCCACCACACAGGCCACACACATCCCCCTTTCCACTAATGATCTATACAACTAGAAGATGCAAAGTCCCAAGTGTTCCGAGAAACCCTCTGCCCTCAGACATATTGGACTTTATAATCGTTAATCACGAGACCACTTGGGATGATTGCCAACAGCCCTTACAGGTGGCAGCTCAGAAACTGGCTCTGGGTGCAAATGGCCATCCCACCACTGCACAAGCCAACACTGACATGGTGGCTTTCCCCCTGGTCTGTCCTGACGGAGATCCCAACAATCCTATTGGCGAGGAGAGGCTAAAAGTCTGTCACCAGCTCCTTAGGAGAGGTCTCTGGAAGGCTGCTGGGGGCCCACAAATTTGTGTAAAATAAGACAAGTTATACAAGGTAAGGAGCAGAGTCATTTCTCCAGAGGTTACTAGAAGCCTACCACACCCATACACCTTAAACCTAGAGACGAGAGAAAAATCGTCTGTAAACCTGTTTTCCCTGAAAACTGCAATGGCAAAAAAGATTTAAAGATAAACACACAGCTGAGCTCCTGACTAGAGCCCGTTTAACAACAGGGAGGTTCCAGAGAATAGACAGACGAGGGGACTTTTGAAGGTACTACTAACAGCACTAGAAGAGACCTGTGGCCTATCTGAACAATTAGACCTTGTCACACAAGAATGGCCAGCCTGCCTGAGTATTTGTGGCAGCCACTGCTTTCCTGGTTAAGGACACAGATGAAATCACCATGGCACAAGAACTCACTATAACCACCCCTCATGCCATTGAGGGAGTTCTCAAAAAAAAAAAAAAAAAAAAAAAACCCAGACTACTGGATATCTCATTTCCGGTTGGTACATTATCAGTCCCTGCTCCTAAACCCACCCCACATTAAATACCACCCTGCGTCTACCTTAAACCTGACTACGCTGCTCTCAAACCTGGACCTGGACACTATGAATAACTCCTCCAAAGTGATGAGTCACATCCAGAACCTGAGGCCAGACCTGACAGACCCCCTGGCAAGATTCGGAAATGATCTTACTTCACAGATGAAAACAGCCTCATTGAAGGAAGCAGGTATAAGGGTGAGAAGGTGGTGGCTCCTGACTCTATATAGTATGGGCCTCAGCCCTACCTCCTGGGACTTCTGCTCAAAAAGCTAAGTAAATTATTTGCCTTGACTCAGGCCCTAAAACTGACAAAGGACGAAATTGCCTACTTCTACACTGACAGCTGATACCTCTATATATGAAGAAAAGGGACTGCTCACAACAGAGAAAGAGACTCAAAAATAAAGACAAGTTTTGGACCTATTAGAGACACTATGGCTCTCCCTCAAGATGGTCATCATCCTCTGCCCAAGAATAAATGCTCGAGTTAAACTCATATGCAAATGAGTCTCTGTGGTCCAGTTGATGATACTTAAACAACAATATCAGCCTATAGAGACATCTCAAGGGGAGACTGAAAGGGCAACATAAACCCCATTTGTCTCCCTTTTAAGGCCTGATTTTTAAAAAGGCAACAAGACACTAGCTTCAGAAATAGACCGTAAGTCTCAGAAACTAAGTTGTAAGGCAACAGCTCTAAGAAAAGACTATAAAATTCAGAACAAGATCACAAAACCCACTCCCAAAGAGTAGCCAGAAATAACCACAAAAATGGAGAAATATCTTCCTTCAAAATGGGCCACCTACACTGACTGGACAGACCTATCTCATCATATGGTTAAACATTCATGACATAAGGATGCAGACCACTGACCACCTGTGACCCCCCTAACACCCACCAGTAAAATTTTAGATTATCTAATCCTTCCAGAGAGTTCCCATGATTCCCTATAAAAAGGCCTGCATGTCTGGAGTCACCATTTTAGAAAATGGTTGACCCCCCCACATATTGGTTGTTTCTGTAGAATAAATGCTCTGTTTTTGCATATAATGTCTTAGTTAGGGTTTTACTGCTGTGAACAGACACCATGACCATGGTAACTCTTATAAAGGACAACATTTAATTGGGGCTGGTTACAGATTCAGAGGTTCAGTCCATTATCATCAAAGCAGGAACATGGCAGCATCCAGGCAGGCATGGTACAGGGAGAGCTGAGAGTTCTACATCTTCATCTGAAGGCTGCTAGTAGAATACGGGCCTCTAGGCAGCTAGGGTGAGGGTCTTAAAGCCCACACCCACAGTGACACACCTACTCCAACAGGGCCACACCTTTAATAGTGCCACTCCCTGGGACAAGCATATACAAACCATCACACTATCTGAGTCTGGATTTTTCCTTCAGCGAGTGGAACTGTTTTGGGAAGGAAAAGAAGCCATGTGGCCTTTTTGTGTCACTCAGGGTGGTCTTGGAGGTTCAAAAACCAATGCCAGGCTTGGTCCCACTCTTCTACCTCTAATTTGTGGATAAGATGTAAGCTGTTAGTGCTCCAGTGCCATGCCTACCTACTGTCATGCTTTCTGTCATGATTATTATGGACTAACTCTCTGAAACCATAAGGAAAGCGCCAAATTAAATTTCTCTTACATTTTCCTTGGTCATGGTGTCTCCTCACAGGAATGGAACAGTGAGTGACTAGGACACCATGTATTCTGATTTCCTGTCTGTCTTAGCTAGGGTCTTACTGCTGTGTATAGACACCATGACCAAGGTAAGTCTTATAAAAAAACATTTAATTGGGGCTGGCTTACAGGTTCAGAGGTTCAGTCCATTATCAAGGTGGGACCATGGCAGTATCCAGGTAGTCATGGCACAGGAGGGGCTGAGAGTTCTATGCCTTCATCCAAAGGCTGCTAGTGGAAGACTGACTTCCAGGCAACTAGAGTGAGGATCTTATGCCCACACCCACAGTGACACACGTACTCCAACCAAGTCACACCTATACCAACAAGGCCACACCTCCAAATGGTGCCACTCCCTGGTCCAAGAATATACAAACCATCATACTGTCTCTCACTGATAAAATACTTGGAACCAAAGCAACTATGGACAGAAAGGGTTTATAGTCTTAACACTGAGGGAAGTCAAGTTAGGAACACAAGGGAAGAAACTGAAAGTAGCCTTGTTTGCTGCTACACACAGCATTGCCTCTGTCTAGGGAAGTCACAGCTGTGGTTGGCTCATGCTTAGCTTTCTTACACAGCCCAGGTACCCCCTGCCCTGGGAATGGTGCTACCCACAGTGGGCTGACCCCCTCCTACATCAAATAACAAGACAATCTTCCACAGCCATGCCTGCAGGCCAGTGTGGTCTAAGTAATTCCTCCCTTTGGATCCTTTTCTCCAATGGCTTTAGGCTGTGTCGAGTTGACAGTTAAGCCTACCCAGAGCACCACAAATCTTAGGGAGTTGTGGGGAGAAGGGATAGGCGGTACTTATCCCACACCCTGCCCTAGCACCACAACTGGACAAGGCACTATGTGGACACTTGGCACAAAGACAAACCACATCGGACTCCTGTAGAGGAGGATGTAGGACATTGGCTCCCATCACAGGGATGATTCCTGACATAAACAAGTTGGAAAGCGTTGACTTAGGCTTTCCTAGGTACCAGTCCCCCATCGTGGAGATATGGTGAAGCCAAATAATTGGAAACAGGAACAAGTATTGGAAGGCGCTGGGAAAGCTGACAGGATACCAAACCAGGCCCTTTCACCAGCTCCCAAAGCTGCTGTCCTCTTAAGAGTGTATCAGGGATCCAATATCCATTCAGAGCCCTTATGATCTGTCTCCAGAAACACCAGCATAGACATAAAAAAATGCACTTTTCTACTCTGGATGCTTCTTGAGCCAACTAAGTTTAAGACTATTCCAAGAGAAGACCATCGAAATCTGGTGTAACAACTTACAGAATACAGGGAGTCTCCAAGTACGGGGGTAGTGAGAACAAAAACCAAGTCACTCACAGCTGAGGACACATGTCAGGCAGTACAGACAGACAACCCAGGGGTGCTTACTCACTTTGGAGCTTCAGGAAAGGCAATGCACCAGGCAAGACAACTGGAAGAGCATCACAGACAGAAAGAACCGTGTGTAGACATCAAACCAGCCTCAACAGACTAGGAAAACACAGGAGGGTAGCTAGCGCACCAGATACATGTTGGGAAACCCTGCTATTATGGCCACAGTCTACCATGCCTGGACAGCTTCCTGAGCTTGGCACAAAATGGAGGACTCGCTTCTTCAGCATGCCTTCCTCTCCTCTGTCTGACCTTATCTGGGAGCCCAACTCCCACACCCTCTACCTGGGGAATCTGACGTAGTCATTGGTGAAATCACAGGTTCAACTTCCTTTCTCTTGATAAAAAACCTGCAGAGCAAGCCCCTGGGATACATGCAAATGAGGCATTCCCAGTACCTTAAGCCCCAGCCAATGTATGTTCACCTGATTTAAAAAAAAACAAAAAACCTTGCCACCCTCCAAGGTTTATAGCTATATCATCCTCGCTCCCTGCCCCCCAGAATAATACACACTTGCTCAAGCTGTTTCATCTAATATCGTTCAAGAGCTGTTTCACCGAATAATGTCTAAAAGAGCTGGATTGCTGATTCTAGGAGAAGGCTTCCTCTCCCCCAGCACTCACAGCTGGATGGACATCCTGCTGACCAACCCGTTCTGGGCATCTTCATCCTTTTCCGTTCGGTGTGTAGCGGCACTTAAGACACCCCGAGAGCAAGTGGAACATGTGGAACCACAGGTACAGGGAACATTCCCCACCTCAAGTGAGGAAAAGCTAACTCACATTCAAAGACAAACTGGTAAAAGCAGGGAGGGGCACAAGTGTGGATGGGGCTACTGAACTGTATCCATCGTTACCCTGATTTTATCATTTGATTACCGACACTGTGCTAATCCTGAATACAATCAAGTAGGAAGCCTGCATCATCACATTACTTTGTGGGAGGTGCTTCTGGGGCTCTTATAATGCACAGACATTTATTTGTTAGCAAGTAATGGCAGAAGCTGGAGGCATAAATGACTCAGCTTGACAGAAGGCTGGGGGCCATGAGATACTTTGTGTCCAGGAAGTAGTTATGCAAAACAGCTGCCAGAGCCAGCAAGATGATTTGATGGTAGAAAGCAATTGCCTGCCACTCATGTGGGACACCGCTGGGTTTCATCTCCAGAACCCACATCAAGGTGGAGGAGAGAACTGATTCCCCAAATTCTCCTCTAACTACCATACATATACCACAGGGCTCAAGAGCAAGCAAAAGTAATATTAAAAAAAAAAACAAAGACATTTCTGTGAATCATTGTGCTTTCTGAACAATTTCTATTTCATACAATAATGTCAATTTTTTATTTTTCTAGGACAGATGTTTAAGTAGTAATTAAGAGTTATGTTGGTTTAATAAAGTGGTGATCTGTAGGTTCTCCGCCAGTAGCCTTGACTTCACTAGCACTGAGTACTTAGCAAGGGTTCCAGGACCAGGCTTTGTTTCCCCAGTTAGAGAGTTGGTGGTTACTGCTAACATATACATGTCACTGCTGCACCCTAAGGGTTACTGTGCCATGCTGGGTCATTGTTGTGGATTCATAGTTGGGCAGGACTGCTGGTTGGGCACTTCTTTGGAAGCCTGAATGATACCTTCTGGTACCATGAAAGCCAGTCCTCAGGGAGGATAGCTCAGGAGCCTCTGGGCCTGGTGTTCCATCAATGGTTGAGCATGTTTAACAACTAGTCTGCAGCACATTGTGTTTTCAGCAATAAGTACTTACCTTTCACCTCTAGGGGACAACTTGAAAACCATCTGTATCTGAAAATCAAAACTAGCTGACATACTACAAGCCCATTTGTGCTATGCATCCTTCAGGTGGTTTCAGCTGTTCTGTTTAAGATATGACCCATCATCATACAGCACTGGGTAGCCTGAGACTTACAGTGTAGTTGAGGATAACCTTCAACTTCTTGACCTTCCTGCCCACTGGGCTTATGGGCTGGGAAGGTCAAGGACTACCTTCAGCCCAATGGCATCATCAAACCCTCTCTAAAGATAAAACAACCCAGCAAACAACACTCATCCCAGCTCGAAAGCAATGTCCACTGTACTGCAGCACCGTAACAATTTCACAAGATGAATCAAGTCATGTGGTTCAAAGAAAGCTAACTAGGAGTGCCATTTTAAACAAACTTTCCTAAAGAAGTATCACATTTTCAAAACTACAACTAACTCATTCTAACTAATAGTTTTGTAGGGTACAATGATTTTTTTTATTCTAATTCTAAAAATATGAATAAAACAGAATCAAAACTTGGTTTTCTTTAAATCTTTTATTTTTTCAGTAGGCCAAGCTAGTTCTTCATGCCTAAAATATGACAAACTAGATCATTTTTTTAAAAAGATGGTTTAAAAGTTTCTTGCTAATCTTTATTCATGAAAATAAGCAACTCGGCCATTAGCAGTGAGCTCATTCGCTGTGATGGTGTACAGACATTTACACACTAAGGCTTTGGCATTTATGATGATACAGGTTTTGCGTTGCTAACCAGGGCAAAGGCGCGTCTTCAGCTTTACTGTAATCTTAATACTTTGGAGTTGCTGCACTGTATCTGCAGATGAGAAGCAGACCTATCACAATCACCTTTCAAAGCCGCGTAGCCCGTTTTGATACTTGGGTTGAGCACAACTGCATGGTGTTACTTTACAAGCAAAGCACAGGGTGACTGAATAGCTGTGAGAGTGGGTGTGGATGGAGACTGAAAGACGAGGAGGGTGAGGTAGTAGCTACTCCTTAAGAAGTCACTTTAATATTCTGAAATCTTTCACAAAAACTTACTAGAAAAGGAGATAACATTTAATAGAGATGAAAACAGTTCTCAGATCTGTCTACTAACCAGCAGACCTGCACGCTGTCTAGCTACAGATGCGGATCTTCCAAGTATGTGTGGTAAGGACCAGTCAGCCAACCATGCAACAGTGCTACTCACCCGACAGACTTGTGTTGGTGAGGCTGAAGAGATTAATGTACTCACGACTGCTCCACTGCAAATGCTTCCTAATCCTACCTTACGGTACCTTGACTTCCAAAACCGAGTGCTAAATTTGTAATCCCTGCCCATCTCTACAGTCACCATATCTATGCACCTATGACATAACATGCTAAGTTGTTTTTAAAAGATGGTTGTCCTTTATTTGAAGTTGAATCCTTGTTATCAGTAATACTTAGATAAGCTTCTTCCAAATAGTAAAAACTAAGATATAAATTAGCATTTAAAATCAAATTCTAGCTTTATCTATGAAACCTGGAGAGACCAAATAAAATGTACTCATAGGCTAATGCCACTGTGAACATAAAAGGTTTTACATATATACATTTATTTCCACCACAAAATCTGCTTTCAAGTGATTAATTCACTACTGGGCAAATGCCAAAATGCTGCATTTTAAATTTAAGTTGTTACAAAAATATTAAAAGTGCAGTGTTAAAAACTAAGATAATATAAATCCTTTGTTTGTACAGCTAAGAGGTATATAAAGCATGTATAGAATCTTGTTCACTAGAACAAAGAGATAAATTGCTGAAGAATGTTACAGCCCTACAAAAGCAGCAGGGAACCATCAGTCATGTTGTGTTCCGACCCATTTTGTATATGTTTGTGTTTGTGTGTATGTTTGTGTGTGTGTGTGTTCGTGTGTGTGCTATATGTGCTCAACATTATTTTTGGCCTCACCATTTCTTCCCTTCATTGCTCTATCTGAAACATTGTCTATTAAAGTAAGACCAGCAATGCATGCCCTGGTGTTTGTTAAGTACAGTCTGCCTCCCTGATAAGGAAGGTGGAGCAGGTGTGGCACACATGCTATAGTGCTGGGGCACCGACACCAGACACATCTCTCTGTAGCTAGGCAAAACTCATATTTTAAGAAAAACGTGTCATTGAATATGAAACATATATATCTACTAAAGATATGCTGACAAGACCAGCAATGAAAAGGTTATGAGTATGAAATATCACACGTTTTGCTCTAAAAAAGAACAGCCTCTAGGTTGACAGGAAACTATTCCACTTTTCATAGTCAACTGTTTCACACCTATGTGTCACTAGCAATTCCATGAGGATTAACAGACCTTAAAATGTGAGGCTGGTAAGGATGATGCTTCTAGGGTTCAGCCAAACAAAAGCAAGGGAATTCCCTAGCATCAAGGCAACAGCTTTAACCAATGTGCAATTAGTTTCTTTCTTGTTTATATTTGGTTTCTCTAGAGCATTTCTTCCTTACTCTAAGCCTTCTATTACTACAATAAATACACAATGACGGCACACATAGTGACTACCAGTGTCATTCCCAACACCGCTGTAACATACCCTAGGTATGCGCTTCTTCAAGCTGGGAGTGTTGCTCACTGATCCTACAAATACTTGCTTTTGTTTATTATGCAAATGATCTAGATACAAACCAGTCATAACTCACAAGCCTACCTCTTGCCTCAGAATCCTTAAGAGTATTTTACTAGACTGCATAAAAAACCGAGACAGAAGCTTCTGAAGTGAACCCCTGTTATTCACAGTGTGAGACGGACTGGATGGATACTCGGACTCTTTAGGAGAAGCGTCTTCGGTGAATCAAGAACTGCACCAGTACAAGCTCCTCACCTCCTCCTCAAATCTAAGTCAGCTTCTCCATGGAGACAAATTTCAAAGCCTTCTCATAAGGAGTGTAACACTCACATAAGCAAGTGATGACTCGAGTTACAGACAATCTAAAGCAGACAGAAGCACGAGGTACTTAAGTTTACAAGGTAAGCTCCTTGTTTAGCACTTACAAAAACTGAAAATCATATAGATTAAGAGCCATATAGTGAGTGTCTTGGCTTCCACACAGATTGTCACCACTGCTGTTTTGTCAACACAACTGAGTTTCTATATTGAAGAAATAGTCACGTGTAACACCTCTCTCTATTAAATAGACATACAGCTCCTATAAATATGCCACCACATGAAACACTGATTTTACATCAAAGTGTCTTTTGATAACAATTTGCACTGAATAACAATAAATTATACTCATTGTTGTATAAATTGTTGAAAAAAAGTATTACAGATGTTTGCAAATAGTTATAGTAGTACAGAAAAATACATTGTTAAAATAGGACAAACAGATGAACAATGTATATCATAAAAAAAGGTTTTACAACCAAGCAGTACGAACATTCGGGGGTTTCCGTCTTAGCAAAAAGCCACTGGATGTGTCCAACACTGATGGGTCAGTCTTACAGCTGAGACCACTGGTCGCACTGGATGTCCTGGAAGCTCCTCCTAAACATAGCGCACAAAGATACAAAGTGGTCAGATATCTGAATCAAGTACACAGGCCCTCATCTGATAAAGTTCATTTCCTAATTTTAAGTCCAGACTGGTTTTCCTTCCTCATTGCAGATGGGTCTAAAACTCTAATGAAATGACCTGTGCATTAAAAATCCCCTGTGGAGCTAAAGCCACTAAAGGGAGTCAAGGAAAACGTCTGGCACAATCATTTATATGTTTACTTGACAAATATCTTGCTATGTTCAGGGCATGGTACTAAATGTCAGTTACCAGAACAAGACTGTATCTTAAGTCACTGTAAATACCACATTTTAAAATGAGCAAGTGAGATGGCCAGTAAATAACTAAGTCACATGTCGATGACAAATTACAGCCCTACTAGAGCTTCCAATTTTCTTTAGTGACGGCTTACAGTTTTAAGAAAAAGAATACAGTTTAGGATCCATCAGCTTCTGTGTCTGACTTTCTGTAAGTTGTATACCCTGGTGTTAAATCCCTACATCTCTAGGGTACAGAAGTAGCTAAGTCTTTAAGCATCACATACTAGGTATTAAAAAGAATGACATATTTAGTTTGTTAATTCTTTAAGGATTACAAGGTATTAGCAAATGTCTACAATTGGCTAGAGAGAATGTTTCAGCCACATCCAAGGATCCTAGCAATGTATTCTTTAAACACACATATTGATACTAGAAGGCACTCCCGCAGTATCTGAGGAAATACTGTTATTTTCACTCATTTTATTCTTTGGTTTTCTCTCTATGCTACCATTACATTCTGTACAGACATGCACATGAAGTACAAAATTGCATGAAATGCAAACGTGCCAGTGAGTAATGAAATGTACTCTAAATGTTTGCATTTTAAATCTCTACCATTAAGAACATACATTACACTTTTTAGTTTTAGAAAAGATAAAGGAGACTACAACCAAGTAAAAAAATAGCTTTTGATATTCTTACTCAGTGGGCTATAATGGCCAAGAGTAGATCTCACTCGTCGGACGGACGGTGAAGGATTGAGGTAACTCATATTCCGATGGTAGTCCATCAGCTGTTCAGAGCGTTTCATGCCAACTGTTGGCTTCACAGCTTCAAGCCGTTTCAATAAAGCCTTCATACAAAATATCAAAGTTAATACTAGATAAATACCAATGGTTTCTAAAAGCTCAAAAGATTCTATAACCAGAAATGCACTAAGGGAAAACAGTGTAAGAAACTTTTCTTACCTGGCTTGAGGAAGAACCTATACTCACTCTAACAACACTCTAAATATCTTCCCATATACCCACAGTAAGGGTAACCTGCTTCCCTGAACAAGGAGACTTCACTCTGCAACGGAGGAGACCATCACATCAAACCAGAACCATTCAGAAAGCAGAGCTGTGGAGTCCTAACAGATACATCTACAAAACCACCCAAGGCTCAGGGACACTGCTGAAGATGCACTGGAAAGACTGGAAAGCCAGAAGGGCAGAGACTTTGCTGGGAGACTTTGTCTCCTATCAGTGTCAGAGCTGAACAACAACAATAATGAACATACCAACATGGACAGGGAAAAGCCCTTGAGGCCTTACCCTACATAAAAGTGCAGGCAACTAAGGGCAGCTGAGCATGGGCAAAGTAGTCTTCTCCTGGGAAGAGCATAATTGGTTATCCAATACAAACGGTCAGCCCTGAAAACATACACACACATAACAGCTTACAGACTGAGCAGGTTATATTTATGAACATATATGTATGTGTGTGTGTGTATAACTATATATATGTAACTATATATGTGTGTATATCTATATCTATATCTATATCTAAATATAAATCAATAATGAAACAAGTGGCCATAATTTGAAAGAGGAGGGCTATATGGATGGGTTTAAAGGGTCAAATGGGAAGGAGAAAATGATGTGATTATATTATAATTACAAAAAAAATAAAACTCAATAATACACTTTCAGAAAAACTCAAACGGTTTCCCCTAACACATACATTAATCACACCACTATAATTAAATGCCTTCTACAATTTGGGTGTAAGTGTTTCCCTTAGAGGCTTGGTCCCCAGCGTGTGGCACTCTTGAAAAGTGGCTGGGCTCTGATCTCACAAGGGACTAAACCACTGATGGGTTAAAACAGAGAGGACTACTAGAACGCAATGGAAACCAGGAGACTGGCTCTTCATGAATAAGCAGGTCGCTATGACCACGCCTTGAAAGGATCTGTGTTGTCCCTGTCTCTTCTGTCTCTCTGCCTCCTCACTGTCATGAGATAAGGCACTTCCTTCTCCGGCACCCTCCTACTAACAGGTTTCTGCCCTGCCCCAAGTCCAGACGCAGTGGAGCTCCTCATAAGCTGAATCCTGGAGCCAAAACAAACCTCTCAGCTCCTAAACTGCTAATCTCAGCCATTGTCACAGCAGCCAAAAGGTGACTTGTATGCAGCTCACAAGAGATGTGACAGGTTAGTCTTTGAAAAGGGACTGTAAGTTGAAATATAATAAACTCGGCTTCCTCATCCACAGGGCATAAAGAAGAGGTATATAATGCTAACAATCCGATGTTAAACCACTGGAACCACCGCCAACTTAATAAAGTTAGGACAAATTCTCCCTGTGTGCTGTAGAGAGCAGTAGCTAGCTGCAGTCACAGCGCACACAGAAATCAGAGGAAAGGTGGTCTCAAGCCCCATTCTCAGTTCTACTGCCCAGGGCTTTTCTGTGCTTTTTCCTTTACATTCTTAAGATTCCAGGTAAAATTTTCTATGGAACACAACTGTTTTAGCTGCTAAGAAGCTAGAAATCAGGTTACTAGGGAATATAAACCTTTTAGAGGATATACAAACCATCAGAGCAAAGCAGCAGTCACCAAGAAGGCATTTTCTTTAATATGATTAAGTCTAACTATAAATATTCTTAGTTTTATTTTTAAATAGAATATACTTTATATAAATATAACGTTTTATAAATATAAATATATTATATAAAATATATTTTTATAATATATAATAAATATGTATTTATAATATAATATGTGCATACCTGGAGTATATATGTATGCCATGTACTGAATAGTGTCCAATGAGGCCAGAGATGGTACACGATCACCTGACGTGCTCTGGCAAACCAGCCTTTCAGCTCCATTCATTCATTCTTTTTTCTTTTTTTTTTAAAAAGAATTATTTATTTATTTTATGTATACGAGTACATTGTAGCTGCCTTCATACATACCAGAAGAGGGCATTGGGTCCTATAACAGATGGTTGAGGGCCACCATGTGGTTGCTGGGATTTGAACTCAGGACCTCTGGAAGAGCAGTCAGTGCTCTTAACCACTGAACCATCTCTCCAGCCCTATTCATTCTTTCTTAAAGATCAAAAATTTTTGATTTTCAGAAATCTTTGAGAAAGGAACCCTGAGGAAAACCAAATACCTCATAGAATTGATTCACAGATCTGTTTTTTTTTTTTATTTTCTTAAAAGATACATTTTTTTTTTCTGGTGCAAACTTATTTTTATCTAAAGAGTATACTGATATGCAGTAAAACTCACATTAAAAACCATCAGCCCCAAGAGTACAAAAGACAAGTTTTCTTTATGGTAGAAACCCAAGCTTGGCCACAAACAAGGTGCAATGCACATGCAGTAGCCAGGCCTAGGAGAACCCCGGAGCTGCCAGCCAGGGAGACAGATAGGTCCTCTGCGTTCTCTTTAAAAGCTGGAGCAGTGGATTACTTTAATGGATTTTCGTATATTAAACCACCCTTGCATTCCTGGGATGAAGCCTACTTGATCGTGGTGAATGATGGTTTTGATGTGTTCTTAGATTCAGTTTGTAAGAATTTTATTGAGTATTTTTGCATTGATACTCATAAGCGAGATTGGTTTGAAGTTCTCTTTTTTTTGTTGGGTCCTTGTGTAGTTTAGCTATCAGAGTAATTGCAAATGAATATTAGCCAAAAAAACAAAACAAAAACAACAAAAACCCCAAAACAAATGAACAAAAAAAATACAGAATACACAAGATATAGTCCACAGAATTCAAAAGGCTCAACAAGCTGAAGTGTCCACGTGAGGACGCCTCAGTCTCACTTGGGAGAGAGAAGAAAGCAATCATAAGTGGGGAGGGAGGGAGGGACTTGGGAGGGAAAGTGGATGGGGNGGGGGGGACAGTGAGGGGAGAGGGGAACCTGATCTGGTATTGGGTGAGGGAAAAGGACCGAAGGCTTGAGGGCCAGCAGAAAGAATGTAAACAGGTAACTTCAGGAGCTAGGAGGTTGGGGAGACCCTCCAGAATGCCCCAGAGACCTGGGAGGTGAGAGACTCTCAGGACTCAAAGGGAGAGACCTTAGATGAAATGTCCTACAGTAGGAAGAGGGAACTTATAAAGCCCACCTTCAGCAGGAAGACAGGACATCAAGTGAGGGATGGGGTTGCCATCCCATAGTCACAACTCTGACCCATAATTGTTCCTGTCTGAAAGAATTACAAGGATGGAAACAGAGAGGAGCAGTGACAGGCCTAAAGTGGGATCCAGCTCAAGGGGAGGCCCCAAGGCCTGACACTATTACTGAGGCTATGGAGTGCTCACAAAAAGGGACCTAGCATGACTGCCTTGCAAAAGACCCAACAAGCAGCTGAAAGAGTCAGATGCAGATATTTGCACCCAACCAATGGACAGAAGCAGCTGAACCCTGTGGTTGAATTAGGGAAGGCTGAAAGAATTTGAGGAGAAGGGCGATCTTATAGAAGGACCAGCAGTCTTAATTAATCTGGACCCCCGAGATCTTTCAAACACTGGACCACCAAACAGACAGCATACAACAGCTGATATGAGGCCCCCAGCACATATACAGCAGAGGACTTCCAGGTCTATGTTCATTCAGAGATGATGCACCTAACCCTCAAGAGACTGGAGGCCCCAGAGAGTTTAGAGGTGAGATGGAGTGGAGGGTGGGGACATCCATGTAGAGATGGGGTGTGGTGGGGAGGTGGTGTGGATGTGGAGCAGTCGGAGGGTGGGAGGGGAGGAGTGGGGAATGGAATATGGAGTGTAAAAAATGAATTACAAATAAAATTTAAAAAATAAAAAGCTAGAGCAGCAGCCACTGCCTAGTGAAGTCTTAACAGCTAGAATGAGTTCTTGTTGAGTTCAGAGTTCCACCTGACTGTAGTGTCTATTTTCACTCTTTCTAAAGTAACATACCATCTTTCTTTGTAGACAGAGGAGCTGTACAATGTAGGTGCCAAATATTTCTAAAATGATAATCTCCCCTACTGGTAATTGTACAAAAAATCCTAGGTATCACATTTTCAATACATTTTACTGGGCAAAGATATTATTTGTGGATTTATCTGATTATCTGAATAACTACTCATTAAACTATATACAACAGAAATCTTGACATTTTCAATTAATCTGATAAAATGATATGTGAATGTGTATTTTTCTCCTAGTAGGGAGACAATATTGGTCATATATATACCAATAGCTCAGGTTATAGCGCAGTCTGGGTCCTGAGGCATGGCAAGTGTTGTTAACCTCTACATTTAGCATGTACAAAGAATCTGAAGCTTGGAGAGTTGGGGAATTCGCTACCCCAACGAATGGTAATAATGTATGGAATAATAAAATTCCTTATTTTATGAATTTATCTAGTTGGGTACACACCTTTTCTCTTTAGATTTTAAGAAAACTGCAATGCTTATTTGTCAGAGGTAAAACGCTAAAATAACATGATGAATATTAAATTTTAAAATGATTTTCTAATAAGGGAAACTCCACAAAACCACAACTCAATCTGTACCCTGGTGGGTATTGCCAAGTATGCAGAAACTTAGGGAAAGAGAAAGGATTGAATGCAACTGTCCAAATACAGGAAACTTTACAATGCTGGCTTGTAACCCTGTAACAAGTGTAACAAAGTAACAAGAGATGTAAGCATGCAAAGACTTGGAAGGCTGCTGGAGCCAGTAGAAGGTGGTCACCAGGTACTAAAATGAACTTAGGTAGCAGGGATATGTTTTAGTGTTCTGTATATAGCATGTGTCTAAGCGTGGGCCACTAGAGATCTGGCTCAATGGTAAAGGCTAAGCTCACAACCAAAAATATAAGAAAAATTTATTTAGTGTTTTTTAAAGAACTGGAAGAAAGAAGTTTGAAGATGTAGAATACAAAGAAATATCTTTAAGGAGATGGCAATACTACTTATGCTAATTTAATCATTACATACTGAATACTTAATTACATGTTAACAATTACATACACTCGGTTTATATTGTACTATAGGCACTGTTTCTTAGCCAATTATTTAGTAGACATGTTAGGGCCAGAATAAAAGTGAAATAAAATATAGTACCCATAACATTGCTTAAAATCTAATGAAGTAAGGATTCTGTTACCAGTTACATTGCTTTGTATACTTCTCTAACTGTTTGACATACAACAGTATATCATTTTCAGATTAGGTTATAAATTGTATGTCAACTAGCAGTATTTTATATTTTTTTCTGTTTTGTACAAAATGAAAAACATCCTACTGTTTAATATATCAAAATAACAGAATGGTTCTTTCAATTCCAAATTATGATTTATAAAACCACTGCCATTTAAATCAGATTCCAAGAATGAATTTTAAAATAATTTATCCAAAACTTTGGGGGAGAAAGTTGTACTTTTAAATTAAGTCTAAGGCAAAGAATGTTCTTTTGTTTTATATATATTATAAAATGAACACAATTGTTCTATTCAACATATCTAACATTTGTGTATTTGTATATGTATGTCATATGTGAAAATTATAGTCCACTCCACTGTTTCACATATGCAAGCTAAGAAAGTTCTGGAGACCTAATGGACAGCAATGACTATAGGTCAAAGGTCATTAAAAAGTAACAAGCAGTCTAAGTCCGGGCAGCTGAAGAATGTGGTAGGTAATGGTCCTCAGCGCAAGGGACATTTCGTTACTGGGAAGGGATGGCCCTCACCCGAGGTGATGGTGGTTAGCAAGATGAACAAAGATGTGCAGATGAGAGCAGTGATTAACCACAAGTTAATAGAAACTGGAGAAAGAACGCCTCAAAGAGCTGCTGAGAGCTAAATTAATTGTGTGCCTGGAAGGATCAATTGAAGGCATACTGTAAAGAGGTAATTAAAGAAAAAGGACTAGAACACGTGACTGTTGATGACTTGGTGGCTGAAATCACTCCAAAAAGCAGAGTCCTGGTACCTGACACTGTAAAGAAGGAACTCCTACAGAGAATAAGAACATTCCTTGCTTAGCATTCCAATCTTTAAGGGTGGATTAGAATGTGTTGGTTTGTGGATTTATTTCTGAAAGTAAAACTTGCCATAATTAGAAACTGATTTCCCCAAATAAAATCGTTTTTTATGATGGTATACAGTTTTCAGTAATGATGTATACACTGTATTGATTTTAAATATCTCATGTATGATTTTAATTTTTTTTATTTTGGAATAAATAAGACTCTGTTTATTACTGATTGCCTAGAAATGTTGAGAGAAAAGTGCCAGCAATTACTATAATCCAGTATTTATTTATATGTGTAATTCTCTATGCTAATGTCTGAGGTGCCTTTCTGGGTTGTTCACATATGGTTTGTTCCTCTTTCGAATCCTCACATTTCATAACTGTGATGCTCCATCTCTGAACTGTAGGTTGTCTATTTCTTATTAGTTATGAATTCTGAGGGTTAGAACTGGCTCTTACTTAACCTATATGTGCCTTCCTTATGCTCCAAAGAAATTACCATCTAGTGGAAGACAGAACATTTGCAAGCTGGCTGCACACCCCATTCTCTACTCATCTGAACTTTGAAAGCAGAATCTCTAAACTGCATCCCCATATACTGAGGTCAAGAAAGAACTTTAATGGGAAATCATCTCTAGCGATTAGCTTTACTCTGACATCGATCAGGATTGCCAGATCTAATGGACTCTTGTATATCAGTGTGACTTTTGAGGCAGAGTGATTATGTTGACCACCTTCCACTTGGAACTTTGCATCCCCCTCTTCACACCGCTTACTACCATTGGGAGTCCTTTCTGGGTTTTTGTGGAGTACTTTTTTCTGTATGTAAATTTTAAGTAATGTTTTGTTGGACTTTCTCCTGAGACCTCTGATTAACAATATGTTTTCCCTTGTTGAACTCCAGGAGGTGAGTCTGACCATGCTTCAAGTACCAACAGATTGATATATCCTGAACATTCTCACAGCCAGACTTAATTCTAGCCTCACTGCCCATATGCCCACCAGTGGGTCTACCTCCTTGTTATAGTTAGTTCACAAACATCTTTAAGTGACTATACTTTAAATAGTAAGATTCTCCCCTAATAACTACTCATGTTTTACTCCTTATTCATGGAGACTCTCAGATACAGATGACTCAAGAAGAATATTCATGCTATTTCTGAAGGTCGGAGGGAAGAGATAAGATTACTTCTGAAACACTCTAGTTTTGTGTTACTGCTGCTGACTGATTGAGGTCCACTGTGAGGACCAGCTATAAACTTGGATTATCATTTCTGGCCCTTCTAAGCCCAAGTGATTGCAGTAACTCCTCTGTGCTTCCACTATCCTTCTCACTGTTTTCCTGTCTGTGTAGCCTTATGAAATTCAAGTCTGATCATTTATCCCCTACTTGAAATGTTTCAATACTGGATGAAATTCAAACTCAGCATACTAGCTAGGCCTCTCTAAATCTAACATGTATTTCTCTCTGCAGTCTGTAGAATCCCTCAACATACTAAATCGTTCCATCCCATAATACCTTTCAAAATCATAACATCTAGGAAGCCCTTTAAGTCATCGTATTACTACTTTCCCTTCAGAGTTCAGCTTGAGTTTTTAAATGTTCTGACAGTCCCATGATTTAAATTCCTTGTCACTGATTTCTTTTTGGATTTTTGAGATAGGCTATCCCTGTGTAGGTAAGCTGGCCCCACGCTGGCCTTCAGCATGAATCCTGAGAGCTAGGAGCACAGGGATGTCAGTCCATCTGGAGGGGAGGGAACAAATTCATTGTACGATTCTCATTTCTGAAGGAATGGGTAAGGCAGTGACTGAACTGAGTGTGCACTACAGCAACACGTGATAAAGTCTAAGAAATAGGTGTGGTTGCCAACATTCCCAGGGAAGGAGTTACAGAGACACAGTTCAGAGCAGAGACTGAAGGAAGGACCATCCAGAGACTGCCCCACCTGGGGATCCATTCCATGAACAACCACCAAACCCAGACACTAGGCAGATGCCATCAAGAGCTTGCTGACAGGAGCCTGATATAGCTGTTTCCTGAGAGGCTCTGCCAGTGCCTGACTAATACAGAAGAGGATGCAGATACAGGGTCCCCAATGAAGGAACTAGAGAAAGTACCCAAGGAGCTGAAGGGGTTTGCAGCTCCATAGGAGGAACAATATGAACTAACCAGTACCCTCAGAGCTCTCTTGGAGTAAACCACCAATCAAAGAAAACACATGGTGGGACTCATGGCTCTAGTTGCATATATAGCAGAGAATGGCCTAGTAGGCCATCAATAGGAGGTTCTATGAAGGTTCTATGCCCCAGTATAGGGAAACACCAGGGTCAGGAAGTGGGAGTGGGTGGGTTGGTGAGCAGGGGGAGGGGAGAGGGGAAAGGGGATTTTTGGAGGGGAAACTAAGAAAGGGGATAACATTTGAATTGTAAATAAAGAAAATATCTAATAAAAAATAGGTACAGTTGAGAAAAGGGTTCAATGTCCACACTTAATGTCATGAGTTTAAGTCATTGATTCATTTACAGAACTATGTATTTGGGTCTTGAGATATGTACACCCAAAAATCTTGCCAAAGTAATATTTTGTTTAAGTTTCATAATGTTCTAAAATATTGACAGGAATTCTCATTTTGTACCAATAATGAAAAAATAGTCTTACATGGTACACAGAAAATATTAAAAATAAGGGATAGTTCTAATTCTGTACATAGAAACAAACCAAAAAGGCTTATAAAGATACTATTTTAATATCCCAAAAGATTTAAAAAATGACATTTGGAAGTTCCTTGACAATGAGAAAAATAGCCAAGTTGAAAATGCTTTGTAGACATTTAAGGTAAGGACATAGATTTGGTTTTTGAAGGTGTTTTGCTTTCAATGCTATTACATTTTCCCCGAGGTTTGTTTTGAGCTAGGGTCACATGTAGTCCGGCTTTCCCTGTACATGCTGTGCAGCCTAGGTAAGCCATGAACCCCTGACCCTCTACCTCTGCCTCCCAGGCGCTGGCATGACAGGTGTGGGCCGCCTCTGGGGCCCAGAACAGCCTAGATTTAAAACAATGCTAAGACTCCCCTACCACCTTTCTCTTTGGCATCTTATAAATGTGGACTGTAGATTGAATCTAAAATCACTGTTATTCAACTTTATGGGAGAAAAAAGTAACAAGTATCCAAAAGTCGGAAAACTAGAGACAAGGTCGTCTCACATTTTCCCAGCTGGAGTTCTACTGAGTCATAGTCAGCTTTCTGTCTGCCACAGAAGGATGGCAACCTCAGAAAGGAAAATAACACTAAGTGAACTATAAGTTCTTTCAAGATCTTAGTGTAAGGTTCTGGCCATCCAGCAAATTCAGGGCTTTCACTGGATGCTTTTAGATCTGAAACTTTTAAGTTTATGAAACATTGTAGTTTAAAAAAATGTTAATAGGAAATTCAGAAGCAGAAAAATCTACTTCTCTGGATTTAAAACTCTTACACACACGAGGCGGGCGAGAGACAGACAGACCTCGGTGAGAGACAGACAGTAAGACAAAGATACCTTAAAAAGCAAATGAAAAAAAATTTTTTTTTACTTAAGTTTTAGACTGCTTGTGACCACTTGGGGGAGCCTTATTTTATCCCTAACACTGTTGAAAGCAAGCCCCTGCTCTTTTACCTGAGGGAAAAAACCTGACATATAATTAGAAAAGTGAAATAAGCTCACTAGATGCTAGAATGAAACAACACACCAGTATCTTTCTGAGCACTCTCTAGCTAAGTCTATTTTTGTCTCTCTGAGGAAAAAAGGAAACATATCATGTTCAAATGGTAACAAAGAAATCCATCCATCCATCCATCCATCCATCCATCCATCCATCCATCCATCCATCCATCCTTTAACAAGGAATTTCATGATTCAGGACTTAAAACCTTGGTCATTATTTTGCAAACAGTCTTGAGGTAACAGAGTCAGTATGAAGCAAGCACGCCCTCTGCTGGAAAAAAACTGTATTTCTCTCTATCCTTCCTCCTTTCCTTGTTGCTGGAGACTGAAAAAGCGACAACATTTTAGCATCTTCTCTATACTCCCTTGATTTACTTGGATACAGCACCTAAAGAGTAGAATGCTAGTATCTGCCCACTGAAACAGATGATAGATCTTGAAATTTGGTGGGACATATTAACAGTTTGCTTTGAATTCTAGGGTTCCATTTTATAGTCTACGCTTCTGCATAGTACTTTACTGTCATTCATGCAGCTCCTGGAGTCCAGTATGTTAATGTATGTGTGTGTGTTTTAATAATCATGCCAAACAATGGACCTTGTTTGTTCATATACCGGCCACAGATATAACTACATGCACATGTGTTTGTGTGTGTACGTGCATACATGTGTTACATTATAATCAGCCTGAAAACAGATTAAAGCATGCATTAGCTCACACTGTAGGAAAAATTAAAGCCAATATGGCGCTCTGATGGAGTGGGGAAGAGGTGAGACACTACTTGCACAAAGCTTGGTGACCTGAGCTTGGTCCTGGAGCCTACATGGTGGACGGAAAGAACCGACTCAAGTTATCCAATGTCTTCACATCCACGGTGAGAAAGAGAGAGAATGTTTAAATAAACAGAAAAATAAAGAAGGGTGTGGATATAAAATAAACATATAAAAACAAATAACAGAAATAACCAGTTAGGAAACATGAAAACTATATATAACAGCACAAAAATACATAAGTTCTAAGCTCATCAAAAAGAAAAGTCAAACTATTTTATCACTTGTACTGATTACATGCTGACATGCCAGGGCTTTATGGGCTGTGGCTGTGGCTCTGATATTCAGTGACAGCATTTCTAAGACCTTGATTTGACCTCCAGCACCAATGAATAATCAAACAAAATTAAATATAGCGATATTGTATACAGTCAATTGAATAAAGCCATGTTCTGATGTGTAACAAGTTACATTGGAAAAAATACTTGTTTACATATGTAAATTATAATGTATATGGAGCAAAGAAGAATAAAATATTGGCAGTTTCCCACTGCTTTTAAATTTTCACTTCTGAAGCCATGTGGGTGGTGGTGCACACTTTTGATTCCAGCACTCTGGGAAGCAGACAAGTGGATTGCTGTGAGTTTCAAGCCAGCCTGGTCTACAGAGTGAGTTCTAGGACAGCCAAGGCACAGAGAAACCTTATTTCAAAGAAACAAAATGAAACAAACAAGAAGATCATTGCTGGAGGAATAGTGAAAGCTTTAAGTAGAAGCGGCTGACAGTCTTCATTATGAATATTCGTATGAATATAATGCATAGTCAGACACTAGTGGGCTGAGATCTTTCCATCTGTTAATAAGTCTAGGCTCTTTAAAAAGCTAAGCACACACCTGATGCCGGCACTGGGAAGCAGGAACATGAGAATTAGAAGTTTAAAGCCAGCTTGGGTTATACAGTGAGATCCTATCTCAGTATCAAAACAAAACAACAACAAAAATGAAACACAGAATTACCAGCATATGGCCCAGCAATCCCAGTTTTTGACACTTAAGGGAAATAAAGCAGAGACATGAACAGACAGTTTCATGTCAGTGTCCATCCACTACAACCAAGGCAGAGCCTGCCTAGAGTGTCTACCAGCAAACGGCATAATCACAATGTTACACACACTTACAGGGGAATCTCATTCACATTTAAAAGTTTTGATACAAGAAGCTGGAGAAACCACTTACTAACGAAGAGCACTTGCCGCTCCTGCAGAGGACCTGCGTTTGATTCCCCAGCACTGTCATGCCAACTATCATCTGTAACTCTAGTTCCAGGGATCCAATGCCCTCTTCTGGTTTCTATGGACACCAGGAATGCATGTGATGCAGACACACACACACACACACACACACACACACACACACACACACACACACACAGGCAAAAGCATATATGCATAAGCATATAGAATAAATACATCTCAAACTGTTTTTTTTTTAGTTTTGATACATGCTACAATATGGATAAAACTTGAAAATACATTAAAGTGAAATAAGCTAGCTACAATATTGCAGACATCCACTCACATAAAATATCTAAAATCAACAAATTTATAAAGAAAGGACCAGAGGGAAATAGGAATGGAAAAATGTTATAGCAAAAACAAGATAGTAAAACTCAGTGAGCTGTAATCTTGAAGTAGATATGGCATGCAAATTATACTTAAAACTGTATTTTGTTTTTTAATAATCCAAACCAGATACCCTAACCCTGAATCTACGCTCTGCTACCTGCTGTCTGACCTCGAGCCGTACTGTGTCCTACTCAGTGTCTCATTTTCTCTCATGCCACCATACCATGTCATACCACATGAAGATTAAATGACCTAACATTTGCAAAACAGGAGTAAAATTGCCAATTAAAAGAGGCTTCATATCCAAATGGACATATGAAAACAAAAAAATAAACTGTTTGTGACATGAGTAATTCCACATTTTCACAAAATATGAATCAAATATGGTTAACATGATATACAGAAGGCTACTGTGCAGATAGCTCATCACACACAAAACTCTCTGCAATTATTTTATAGGTACCTATTCTTGGCTATGTGTGGGACTATTATGGGGATAGCGATGGTGATAAACTCATAAAATCTGTTACCAGGCCATTTTATACAGATGCACACTGGTGATGAAGCATGAGGGTCAGCCCTGGAACTGCCTTAATTTCAACAGCTTTAACATTCATTTTAGCTTGACCTTATAAACTTACAGAAGTCTAATTTTAGTTTACAATTCTATTTATTTAAGAGACTACCTAGGTCTGGCTAGGTTTGGTTCAGGTACTTATTTTGGGAAATTATTTAATCCTGTTAAGTTTTAGTTTCTTCATGTCTATGATACTTTTTAAAAATGTCTACCTCAAAGATTTTTCAAGATTCGGTAAACTAATATGTAGAGGATATTTAGAAGAAGGATTAGTAAGAATTCAATATACAGCAATTACTATGAGCTTAATTTTACTAAAAAGAAAAAATATACTATAATAGTTTAAATGTGAAGATTTTCAAGTCTTGTGTATGTATATATATATATTCTCTAAAATATGAAAGTAACTATTTAATTCATAACTATAAAAGCCGCACTCATTTCAAGCTGAGTGCCAAATTTGACCTATTCTAGATTATCTTTTAAAAATAGATCATATAGAATTTCCAGTATGGTGGGGTGAAGCAGAGTTTCAGTGACTGAACACATCATAGAGGACACATGCATCTACTTCTTGGGTACCATTTCCTGTAAGTGTACAGTGATCTAACTGATCTAAGCAGAGAACAGTGAAGTTTCCAGTGTGTTCTTTAAATGACCTCTTACTATATATTCTACCAGCTACATGTCTAACTGCACGTGGTTAACATCTAGACCATTTATGCCATGTATATATGCACCTGCATTATGTGTCTGTACTGAAAAGTTGGTCCTACAGCCTTTTCTGTCAGCTGTACTTACAAGTCAGTGCACATGCACTTGCTCTGATGACTGACGATGCGGCACTCACCATATTTTCTCTTTCAATCCTTTGTTGTTCCCTCTGTCTGTTGAGAGCACTATGATACAACTTAGGGGGATGGCCGATCGATCTTCCGGAAATTGTACTTTTGTTTCCTGGTTTTTCAGCCTGTCTTGACAGTTCTTTCAAAAGCCTCTGATTTTCCCGGTCAATCTGCCTCACCTCTTCTCTTGTGAAGGAGTAGTTTTTCCTAGGTATTATTGAAGGCTGCTCAAAGTGATGTTTCTGTGGTCCCTTTTTATCTAATTGCAGGAAAGCTACACAAGGAAGCAAAAGCGACAACAGTAAGTAAACACAGCAGTTATGATGGTCTATGCTTTTATTCTTACAGCAGAAACTAAGTTCACAGAACACAGAAGATGGGCTAATGACTCATTTGTGTAGGAAAAGCTTGGATGCAGTTTCGAGTTTTATGTTCGCTTGGCCCTTTGAGCACAAAAGTTTATGCAAGTGGGTTTTCACAGCAGAATAATCAAGGTGTGTGACACCAGCTCTTAGGCAGGTAATTTATAGAAACCCACTCCTGCCATGTCTGCTTTGTAATTCTAGACTGACAGTCTAGAATTATCAGAACCTAATCTGAATGTACTATACTATGAATGCCATGGTTTTTTTTTTTTTAATGGCAACTCTTTTTTATTAGATATTTTCTTTATTTACATTTCAAATGTTATTCCCTTTCCTGGTTTCCCCTCCAAAAACCCTGTATCCCCTCCCCCCTCCCTCTGCTCACCAACCCACCCTCTCCCATTCCTGGTCCTGGTACTCCCCTACACTAGGGCACGGAGCCTTCACAGAACCAAGGGCTTCTCCTCCCACTGATGACCAACAAGGCCATCCTCGGCTGCATGTGCAGCTGGAGCCATGGGTCCCTCCATATGTACTCTTTGGTTGGTAGTTTAGTGCCATGGGTTTTAAAACTGTGATAAAGTACTTCAGTGAATGCCAAACATTCTATTTTGTATTAAGCATAAGCCCAATGAACACACTATATAAAAGACATTTCTCTCCAAGAAAAAAATTTGTACTGGATGATTACCAAATGATTTTTGTTGGGGTGGTGATAGGAATTGAACCCAGGATCTTATCCATTCTAGGCAAGCACGGTACTATTGAGCTATGTTCTCTGCCTGAAAAGAATTTAACATCATGCTTAAAAAGTGTTAGAAAAAATTTCAGTAAGCATGACTATTACCACACACTTGTGAAAAGCTTTTAAAACCACTGAGTTTGGTGAAATTTCTACTTCCGTATATACTAAAGTAGCAGTACATTTATCAGGTTACCAAGTATAGTTTTGTTTTGGTATTATAATATTTTAAAGATAAAACCCCTACTATATTTTTTGTGTGTACATGACCCATATTTGTCAAGGTGCACGCCTGTGTGCATTTGGAGAACAGAGACAAATCTGTGGAGCTGGCTTTCTCCTTCCACCTTCCGATTGCAGGGACTGAACTCTCGCTGGCTGTTAGCCTTGTGCAGCAAACACCTGCACAGTGCCCAACAGTGCCTACTGCCATCCCCACAGCCCTTACGACAGGGTCCTTTTTTTGGCTTTTTGAGACAGGGCTTCTCTGTGTAGCTCTGGCTGTCCTGAAACTCACTCTGTAGAACAGGCTGACCTCGAACTCAGAAACCCACCTGCCTCTGCCTCCCAAGTGCTGGGATTAAAGGTGTGCGCCACCACTGCCCAGCAACAACAGGGTCTTTTTAAAAGTACTTCACTACAAGCTATTCCTTTTCACATGTCTAGTTTAGCATCCTATTCTTTCCCACACAGTGCCATAAAGGGAAGTAGTATTTTTAACCTCTATTTTACAATGAGTTTAATCCAATCACTTGGACAAATTAAGAAAAGCAGTAATTTTACTTCTTATGTTTATACCAAAGACCACAAAGACTACTTAAAATTATAGGAACAAACAAAACAGACAAACAGTAGCCTCCTCTTTAAGAAGTTATGAAATTAATGGTTGATGATTAATGATAGCTGAAAACCACACCGAGTAAATAACAACACTTGAATGACCGACCATGTTTTAAAAACTACACATACACTACATACATTAAATTACCTCCATACTAATACATGCTTATTCTACAATTTAAAAAAGGTTCTAGGTTAATTTAGCTATACATGAAATTCTTTAGAATCTCATTCTCAAGGAGATGAAGCTACAGTTCCTAATGATACTATTCTAAAAAGTAAAATAGGCAACAGTTACAAAAGAATGTTCAACTCATTAACCAATCAAAGAGCAGCCATCAGCAGCCTAAGCTTTGCTTCCGTGAAAACACCACAATGAAGCAGATGGGTGGAGTGCTTATTTGACAGCACTTATTATTGACACCTAGAGACTCTATGCTAACTGGCATCAAATATATAATCAAATTCTTTCACATAAAATCTAAAAATGAGTTAGCAAACTTTGTATTTATATCTATCTAAACATATGTATTTACAAATGCTGTTTTCTCCGGAATTTTCCTTAGTGTCGCAACACCACACGAAGTCTTCACTCTATTTCAGCCAATGAGCACAAAGAGCCACTCTGGCTTCACCCACGTCAAGGGGCTCCCACTTCACTTTCATTGCTACTGAACAGAGCGGACGTCTTAGACTTGTATGTGAAGCCACCAGTGGGAATGTCCTGATGCTCTCTGCACCCCTACAGAGACAGTGCTGTTCAGCAACTCCTCCAGTGGGGCAGGAGGTGAGTGACTGCCAGCACAGCTTGGCTCAGCTTCCTAGCACCTCACACAGCAGATAGGAAGGGCGGTTCACATGTGCAGCACCATCTAATTCTAGCACAGGAGCACTGGGAGGTGGAGGCACAAGAATCAGGAGCTCAGGGCCATTCTCTGCCACATAGTGAGTTCCAGACTACAGGAACTGGTCTGGAAAGAAAACATTGTCCTTATACAGTCAGGAGCTCTATAGAAAAACCAGCTTAGTTACTTTTAAAGTTGATTTTAAAAAATTTTCTTTTAAAAACCAACATTAACAAGTTATAAGATCTAAATTTACAAGATTTATTATTTGCCTTCTTAACAACTTGTTAGATGAAAAATTTTGTTACATCCTTTTGTGTTCCCTTTCCTTGAATTTCGGTGGACTTCTTACAGCCATGACCAACAAAGTACAGTCAAAACAGTATGCAACTTAAGTTTTAATTTATTTTAGATAGAAAATTTTTAAAAGATTCATTTTATTTTAAATTTTTCATTTATATGTGGGTGTTATACCTGCAGGTACGCCTGTGTAACACCTGCATGCCTGGTACCCTGGAAGACAGAAGAGGATGCCAGGTTCCCTGGCACTGGAGTTACAGATGGCTGTGAGCTGCTATACAGGTGCTAGGAATCAAACCCAGGAGCCCTAAAAAGAACACCTAGTGCTCCTAGCATTGAGTCATCTCTCCAGCCCCCAAGACTCATTTTATTCTAATTTATGTGTATGTGTGTGTATTTGCTGCATGCATGCAGGTTCCCATAAAGTTCAGTAGAGGTGTAACAGCCCTGGTAGAGGAGTTACAGGAGATAGTGAGCTCCTTGATATGAGAGGTCTAGGCCCAGTATGTGAGTTCAAGGCTAGGGGCTCTGTAAACACATGCATGCACACACACAAATGCACGTATACACGTATAAAACTAGTTTTATTCTCTCTGGTGTAATTGTCTCTGAAGCTTACTGCTTCCACCTGCTAACCGAGGCTTAGTCCTGGAAGCTTCTAGCTTCTGCACAATCTTACTTAGGCCTAGAAGTTTTCAGCCTCTGAGACACTCTGCTGAATAAGCCCGCCCCTTCCTAGTTCTTTCTGAGCTCTGAGTGGTTGGTCAACTCATCTGTCTGGCTTTTCAAACTCCTCTCCAAGCTGACAGATTCAATCTGGCTTCCCTTGGCCTCTGAGTGAATTGCTCTGCTTGGCCTCATCCTAACTCTAGCAGTCTGTTCTAATCTTCTAGCTCCTTCTCATTCTGTGAAGGCTTGTTCTGTCTTCAGCTGTGTCTAGCTTGTTCTCTCCCTGCAGCCTGTCTCTCTAAAAAGGTCCTGGGAAAACAAACTGCCACCTCCTTCTCTTCTCTGCACTGTCCTCAGGCAGCTCCCTGTCCTCTCTTCTGAGAGTTGGGTGTATCCTCTTCTGTCAAATCTTTCCCTGATTCATCACTTTGTCTGCCATTCAGTTAGACATCACTTTCATACGGGTGCTTCCTTCTACAAACTAACTTTATCTTCATTCTTTGGGATTACAGGTGTACACTAAGGGCATAGCTGTATTCAGCCAGAGAGATTAAATATGTGTGCTAAGGGCTGAGTCACATCACAATAAGAGACTGCTTTTATTTTTTAAAAAAAAATCAGTAAATAACATAATCTAGGGGTTAACAGTGTGATCAAAGATCCTGCACCACATACCCCTGTGCCTGGAGCCCACAGCTATACATGCCTGATGGTAACTGGAGGCTGCCATATGATAGACCGCACACATAGGAAGCCACATACAGGAACTTTGACCCTGTCATCTAAGTCATCTGAGGTTGCTGCTTTATACTACTTGAAGTTTATGATAATGTGTTATCAGAGCAATAGTAACTACTATAGAATTTAACACAAGGAAATGGAATGCTACTGTAACAAACCCAAAGTCAGTGGCTCTAGGTTTGAAACCTGATGGGCAACTGGAGCTTGAAGAGCTAGGAAGAAACTGTTCATAGGGGCTGGCTCAGAGTAACGACTGCTTTTTCAGAAGACTAGGGTTTGGTTACCAGCACTCCTATGTAGGCTCACAGCCATCTGTAGTGCTAGTTCCAAGCAATCCAACACTCTTCTGGCCTCCTGTGAGATTTGTACACACGTGTTGCACATATATACACACATGCAAGCAAAGCATTCATATACATAAAAGGAAAAAAAGGTTGTTGAAGTCTGAGAGAATGAACTGGCCGTTTAGCAGCACTGCTACGGTGACAAGGAAAATGGCAGACTTCTTACTGGTGGATTTGGGCTAAGATATTTAAGCAGGATTTTGAAAATACAATGGTTTACATTATCCATTGTAAATCAGGAGAGTGAAATATCTAAAACTAGAAAGTGATCAGTTTTCAAACAAAATATAGAGAAAATGTAAGAGACAGGGATTACAGGGTTCAGAGTAAAACAATTACTCCTCCCTTAACTCCCCCAATAGAAGATGTTCAAAGTACTGAAGAGCTTACTCACTGAACCATACCTGAAGAATCTTGGCTGGACCTGGACCTGATTTAAATCCTGGATCTTAAAAGTTGAGGCTATCTTTAGAAAAGGGGATTTTATTTTATATATGGGAGAAAGAACTAGTAGTGAAGAGATTTTAAAAGCTATTTCTATAAATTATTTGGCATTTATTTCATTAAAAGGTAGGGTACTTGTGTAGTATGCCTCAAACCCTAGGTTTCATTGGTAGCACAACATAATACTTTGCATGACAGTGTATGCTTGTAATCCTAACAGTCAGGAGATAGAGACAAGAAGACCAGACAGTCAAGGCTATCCTCAGCTACAGCCTGGGTTATATGGGACCCTATCTCAAAACAAACAAACAAACAAACAAACAAACAAAAAACCAACCAAACAAAAACAGGGTCTATGACCTACTTTAATCTGGGAGGTTTGTAATTATTTCTACCAACACTGGGCACAGTGGTACATGCCTACAATCCCAGTAACTGGATAGCAGAAGTCAGAGGGTTACTACAAATTCAAAGCTAGCCTGGATCAATATAGCAAGTTTTAGTTCAGTTTTAAGTCTCACAGCAAGATCCTATCTGAAAGAAAGCAAACAAGCACAAAAGGATGCTATGTGACTCAAGAAACTAAGTCACAAATGGCTCTGCATTTTCTGTATTATTTCCTGGAACACTATGCTTGGAGCCCTGAGTACATGTACTAAGTCTAATTTCCCTGAGGCTACCATGTTTGAAGGCAGGAGGCCTATGTGAGGAGGCAAGCCACAGAGACATGAGAAGCCTCTGGTTAGCAGTCCTAAACAGAGGCCTAATCCTGTTTGTTCCAAGTCCAGGTACACCTGACAGTGATTTTTAATCCTCTTTGGTAGCTTGATCTTCATCAATTTATTGTCTAGTTCTGTTTTGCGGTTATTATATGTTGTAATCAGTATTACACATTTCTAGTGTATTTGACTTATATATTAATACAAAACACCCTTTTTGTCCTTTTTAGTATTTTTCACAATTTTGATTCTGTTTTTGTACTAGTAGGGTTGATATTTCTATTTCCTCTTTTAAAGGAGACATACTCTTTTTTTCCCCGTATGTTTGTGTTTTTAAAGGATAAAATATGCAGTAATTATTGCTACAGAAAAAATTACCCCAGCACTTGTGGACTAGAAACTATCAAACTAACTAGTGTTTTCCTTTCCAAAAATTACTATCCTATTTTTAGGTGTACAATTCAGTGACATCACAATTCATTCTTCATCATGCTGTATATTGGAAATCTGAAACTCGATTATAAAAAAGCCAGCAAACAAAACACCCAGCAAATCTCTGCCCGCCTATCACTGGGTCACAGAAATCGGAATTCTGTTTCTGTGGTTCTGACCAACCCGCACGTAAACGGAGCCACATGATAGCTGTTTTTGTGTGGGTGTGTACTGCACCTACGTGTGTGTGTGTGTGTGTGTGTGTGTGTGTGTGTGTGTGTGTGTGTGTGTAGGCTAAAGGCCCATCTGGGGTCTCATTTAATAGGAGCTGTCCACATTAGGTTTTTGAGACAGCGTCTCCCACTAAGACCTGGAGTTCATTGATCTACTCTAGGCTGGCTGGCCACAGAGCCCCCGGGCCCCTCCGTTCCCCCAGTGCTGGAATCAGGATACCAGTGTACCACATCTGCCTTCTCCTCAGCCTCCAGTGTTTGTCTTTTCAGGACTTACTGTACTTCTCACAGTGCCCTCCAGCCCCAGCCACACTGTAGCACAGACCAGCTCTTTCTTCCTTTTTAAGACTGAATAATACTTCTGATTTCACTTTTGAACACAACCACATCTTCTAAGTTAAAATCATTTACTTTCTTGTTTGGCTTTTCTTCCTACAGCTTTTATAAAGTATGCCCCCTCAGTTTTTTTCCTTTCCTGAAAGAGGATGCTAACATTTTTTTCTAAAAATTTCTCCAAATTTCAGAATACAATCACTACCATAATAATAAATTACAGCTCCATTTTCCTAGAAGTTCTTAATATTTTGTTTTGGATCCTTTATAGTCCTAAAGGCTGAGACACCCTAACGTCTTCATGGGTTCCATCTACCAGTATTTATTATGTAAAAACTTAATAGTACAAAACAAGCAAAGAAAAACCCAACAACCTAAAGATAGTTACTCATCCCTCTGTCAAGAACAATAACCCAATTATAGGTCAACATAACATTTTCTAAAATAAAAAAAGTAGAGCCTGTAAGACAACGGACTTCCATGCACAGGATCTTCCATGACAGAGGTAGTGAAATGATGACCACAGGTTTTCCTCTGACCCATACACACATGCTCTAGCACATTTGTGCTCATGTGCACACGCATACACACAATACATACATAAACAACTTAATTTTTTAAATTAAAAATGTGTGTGGAAGAGCATAACAGCTTTGCCATTTTTAAGTGCCTCACTTAACAGAAGACAGCTGCTTCTGCACTGTGCTGCCACTGTCTTGGGCCCCTCGAAGACCCCAGTGGTCCCCACTGCTTATCTGTAGCACACAGACAACGCAGAAAGCAAGCCAGGGTTACTTTTCTTAGTTACAATAGCTTTGTCTTCATAGGTCTCTCTACAATCATTTAGTTCTGCTTTAAAGAAAAATCAATTCTCAATTCTACATTTATCATAAGGATGTGGCCCCTCTGTTGCCTTTAGCTTTTTTCAGATGCCTGGTGACACTAGGTAACTGTTGGAAGGATTAACAATGTCACCTGCCAGTAAAGAGGAGATTAACCTGTAGTGCCAGGCAGGGCATGCTGGAAGCCAGTCATCTCAGCACAGCCCACCTCTTTCTCATGGATAGTAGTAGGATCTGTTAAGCCCTTCCTGTAATCTCTCCATTAACATCCACACATGTACCTTTATAGAAACAATTATAACCAGTTTCTTCATTTATTAATGCTTCCTTAATTTTACTTTGTCCTCTTCTACTTTTCGTCTCATAAGTAGAGATAAAATTTGAGGCTATATGTTTCTAAAATATCTTTACTTGGCCCTTTCAGAGTCCTTCTAAAGTGATCAACTTTATACAGACAAAGTATGAAATGTAATCCAGTCTGCTCAGTCCTTAAATGCTTATCAAATATATCAGCCTTGTGATATAATCTAGTATCAAAATGTGTTTACTGCTCCTCTAAGTCTCTCAATGCTTAGTCAAGGATTTCTAGGCCAAGGTTAAATATCTGGTTCCAGTCACAGTCTTTGGACATTTTGGGCATGGAAATTCCCCCAAGTTAATATCCTTGTAGAGTTAAAAGGCTGAAATTGTACTACTCTTTCAAGTTCTCTTAAAATTACATTTCTAGCCAGGCGTGGTGGCGCACGCCTTTAATCCCAGTACTCAGGAGGCAGAGGCAGGCGGATTTCTGAGTTTGAGGCCAGCCTGGTCTACAAAGTGAGTTCCAGGACAGTCAGAGGATAGAGAAACCCTGTCTCAAAAAAAAAAAAATTTCTAATACCAAGCTACATTGATCTATTAGTTTTGAGTGAACACCAGAACTCTCAATCTAGACTGAACTCAAGCGGTTTATATCAACTACCACATCCTAGAAATAGTTACTATCTAGCTTATGGACATGCCAATAACACCAAAAGCCTAAAGCTTTGTGTTTCAATTCCCAGAACTGCATCTGCTTTACTGAGTAAATATCCAATTCAATACTGTTCAAATACCCATGCTACTGACTATATTGGGATATTTGCTTATATCTTTCTATTAAACTTTATTTAAATTTAACAACAAATTTTCAAACCACTATTCTATACTGTCTGCCACATTCCTTACTATGTGGATATTTGCCTGTTGTAATAATTTATGAAACTTTTTTTTTTTTTTTTGGTTTTTCGAGACAGGGTTTCTCTGTTTAGCCCTGGCTGTCCTGGAACTCACTTTGTAGACCAGGCTGGCCTCGAACTCAGAAATCCGCCTGCCTCTGCCTCCCGAGTGCTGGGATTAAAGGCGTGCGCCACCACGCCCGGCTTATGAAACTTTTTAATCAAAACTCATTACAGGATTTGTTAAGTTTTTCTCTTCATTTACACCTAAGCCAGTGAAAATGTTTACACTAGGAGGATGACACAATGTGCTGAACTCCTCCCTCAGATGTTTGCTAACAGGATCATCTTCTATTAGAAGGCTTTTAAACATGTTATACATTCTCTGTATTAAGTGGATTTATCTTTCAAGAAAGTGAAGGAAAGCTATGAAACACCTAGAGAAACCAAAGCAGCATAGAAAAGCCCATTTGGTAGAAAATGAAAACGATAAAGTATGTTATGAGATGAATGCAAAAAAGGCACAGGTGGGCAGGGCTGGTAACCAACCACCTCTATCATGCACAAGGTTTAGGTACATGGGGGCAAACACAGAAAAGTTATGAGGATCCGAAAAGCTTCATGTTGTCAACTGAGCATGAATAATAATTTTTTTTTAAGATTTATTTATTTATTATATATAAGTACACTGTAGCTGTCTTCAGACACTCCAGAAGAGGGCATCAGATCTTGTTATGGATGGTTGTGAGCTACCATGTGGTTGCTGGGATTTGAACTCCGGACCTTTGGAAGAGCAGTCGGTTGCTCTTACCCACTGAGCCATCTCACCAGCCCATGAATAATAATTTAATAAAATAATAATAAAAATACAATGTATTAATAGTTTGAAATGTTTTGAAGACTTCCCTGGTGGACACTATTCATGGATTCTAACAGTAGGCATGTTAATTAGCAAAATGTCCCCTTTGTTTCTCTGCCTTTATTACAAAGCACTATCTGGCTGTAATGGCACATGACTTTAATTCCAGCCCTCAGAGGGCTGAGGCAAGAGGATCATAAAAGTTCAAAGCCAGCCTGGGCTATGTAGATCCTGCCTACCTCAACAACAAAAGGCCAGGAATGCTTTACTAACAAGTTTCTTACAGCAGGGCTTGCTAGTGTACAGTAAAGACTGAAGCTTGAGTCTATGTTTCATAGAGAAAATTCCAACTGTAACTGAAGAGAATGTTTAGGAATAAGATGGGGTGGTAATTACTGTTCTGACTTAAAAATTAGAAATATATAGGTTCTTAGCATCTAGCTAAGTTTAAGAAATAGCTTAGTGGTAACAAGGATGCCTTATTTATGTTTTGAGTCTTATATATATTTTTATATGTATGGTGTTTCCTTGTAATCTATGTACATGCACTGTGATAAGCAGAGATTAGCAAGGCCAGAAGGTGTTGGATCTTCTGGAACTGGAGTTACAGATGGCTATGAACTACAGTGTATGTGGAAACTAAACCCAGGTCTTCTGGCAGGAACAGCGAGTGCTCTTTGTTTTTTTGTTTGTTTGTTTGTTTTTTCGGTTTTTTTTCAAGACAGGGTTTCTCTGTATAGCCCTGGCTGTCTTGCAACTCACTCTGTAGACCAGGCTGGCCTCGAACTCAGAAATCCACCTGTGAATGCTCTTAATTACTGAGCCATCCCTCCAAATCCTGAATGTTCTTTTATTACTGTATGTGCTGTCACACACATCATACTCTGCCTGAAGGAAACAGCATGTTGATCCAGAACTATGAGCCCCTGGCAAGTAGAACTGCCATCAACACTGGGCTGGGTGAAATGGTTAGCCATCAGGATTCTAGTTACCGTAACAGAGTAGTTGACTGAATGAGATTCCAGAATGTTCTATATGCACACTTAAAGGAACTGAAGTGAACAAACACAATTGCCCAGTCTGCACCTATTTCTACAGTCCTCCACAGTAGATCTTGGGCCTTGTAACTCCCAACCCTAACTGACTTCAGCAGGAGTCTGATTGGCTTCGGATGTCTCTCCCCACGGCCGCTGACTGTTTCAGGAATGAAGAGTGTAACTAAAGCAATTTGGGGAACTACACCTAAGTGCAAGCTGTCTGGAGACGCTTCTTTACATAGGTTTTTGTGCTTTGAGAGTTAGAGGAAGTGTTTTCCTGGACACTGTCACATCTGAAGGTGAACAGTGGAATGCAATGCAGGTATTTACTGGTAGCTGATGAGTAAAGACAGGACTGCCTCAGAAGAGTACAAGGCACTTAGAGTTTGAGAAGAATTGAAAACTAATTTGAAATTTCCAGTCCTAACTGATTGAATTATCTGACAATTCAAATGATATTCTAAGTGTTTTATGGTATGTCTGGAAAGTTATTAAAATATCAATCATCTCAAAGACACTGACCAGAAAAACCCATGCATATGCACGGCACTTAATATTTGAGTTATTAATATACAAATTTAATATACAAAAGTTCAAAACTTACCTTTCAACAGATGATTAAGGTCCATTGTGTCATGTAAGACTTTTTGTTTGGATCTACGGTCTAGATTTGCATCTAACACTGATGATTTGGGAGCAAAATTCTGTCCATGCTTTTCTTTTCTTTTGGCTGATTTCGGACATCTTGAATCATTCTTTAAAGCCTCCACATCCTCATATACATCTCGGCTCACATTTTCTTGTTTTTTAACTTTTACTTTTTGATCATGTGATTGGCCCAACTCAAGCGACTGGGCAGGGCTGATATCTGGCGTTGACAAAGGAGTTACATCTGTTATATTGTCTTCAGATTCATGATAGTCACCAGTTTTTTTAGTACTGGAAGGCTGTGCACTTGATTTTCTTCCTGACTTACACCTCTGTTTTGGTGACGAGGGGGTTACACTAGAAACACATTTCCCTGATGAGTGTGAATCAGATTTATTTTGCCTGTCAGATCCCATATCTGAGCAGTCTGAGTTTGATCTTGAAGATGAGGAAGACAAAGAGGAGGAGGAACTGATTTTGGAATACTTCTTACTCACGTTTTTTTTTAAGTTACTAGAGGGCTTAGCTGACTTAGACCTCACGTACTTCTTCCCATCGTCGCTGCTTTCCTCCCCATCTGTGTAGTAATCATCCTCACCTTTCACAATTTTAGGAATTCTATTTGGAACGGGCAAGTTTAATTTATGTCCTTTTGTAGCATCACACGATTTTTTTGATCTTGAAGAAGTCAACACTGAGGAACTTCTTGTTTGTGTAGGATCATTTTCTATATGTTGCTCCTTTGAAGAAAAGTTTGCTTTTCTTTCATTTCCTTTCTGAGTAAGGTAATTTTCCTTTGTTTGTATCCCAAGTTTCAAGTTCACATTTTCTGTGTTATTATCTATTTTCTCCTTAAGGTCATCATTTTGTATTCCAAATTTCAAGTTTACATTTTTGGTGTCCTTATTTATTCCTTCCTTAAGGTCATCATCATTTTGCTTGTCAAAAATGGAATTACTTTCACATTTCTTTGCATCTTCAAAATCACTGTCAAAGAAAGAATGGTCTACTTCACCTTCTGAGATATCTCCAAACCGATCCATGATGCCAAAAGTATATCTGAAAGGGGGAAAGTACAGCTATCAGACCGCAGTAACTGCCAAATACTTTTCATTTTTATTTTCCCCCCAAAAGAAATGTTGCAGTACAACAAACAAACAAACAAACACTATTAAAGAGTAAACCAAGTTTGGGACGTTATGATGGAGTTCCAGGGATATCAAATTATACAACAGTCTCAGAGTTCACAGCTCACCAGGGCAGGCATCTCGTAGAATCCAAAGAAAAGTCTCCCATCTGTACAGTACAATTAGAGTTTAAAAGAAGAAAAAACAAATGGCTAAAAGCCATTTATTGCCAGTATAATAAAATACCAAAATAAAATAAGGGAAGCTTTATTTTAGCTCCATTGATCCTCCATGGCCAGAAGGGTGTGGCTGAGCCAAGCTGGTTAACTCACAGTAGCCAAGCAGCAGAGCAAAGGCGCGAGACAGGCCGTTGAGTGGCACTCCCTCCCAGCCAGACTTCTACTCCTCTACTCCTCACCACTAACCCAAGGACTATCATTAGGTTAAGGCCCTGACTTAGCTGACCCTGAAATCTCCTTAGACACACCCATGTATGCTTTGTTAATCTCTTTAAGGTATCTCTCAACCACATCAAACTAATCAAGATTAGTAATCACCACTGATATTAAAACTTCACAGAAAGCCATTCAATCACCAATTATTCTAGGACAAATAATGGAATCAGTCAGTGAGCTTCAACATTTTCCTCCTCGTTAACCATCCTGTTCTGTTCTTTTACTGCATATACTGAGGAAGCAGCACGTGGAGAGCTGTGACTCCTAGTCATTCTCCCCCACCCTTTCTCACTGAGCAGCAGAAAGCTCAAGATGCATAACAGACAATACAACTAACTAGCTTCCAAACAAATTAGGAATATACATGATTCAATGCATTAAAGGGGTCTGGTATGAAACACTTTAACATTGGCAGCAATCTGTCTAAAATCAAAAAATACCACATCATTTAGACACATGAAATTAACAGAAGAAATGAATTAAACTTCTAAACAGTTATTTCTAGTATGGAGTAAGGACACTGTGTTCTGTTATGGACCTTAAGTTACTTAAACTACAGGTTTATGCATGTCTACAATGATTTTAAAAGGTCATGTAAAATATCTTACTAGCCCGCATTAGAACTATACTAAAATCATTTCTATAAAGTTATAGCCTTTAAAAGTACCTCCTTACTTCTGTTACCATGGTGACCTAAAAGCAGTATCACATTATTACTGATAGTCTCGATTTCAGGCTTTAGTTTCCAATCTTGTGCTCCATTAAATAAAACCAAAACCGAAATCAAATAATAATAATAATAATAATAATAATAATAATAATAATAATAATAATAAAAACAAGGCACTGAAGAGATGGCTCAATGGGTAAGAGTGCTTATTGCTTTCTTAAGGGGGCCAGGTTTGTTTCCTAACCTACATGATACTTCACAACCATCTTCTAACTCTAGTTCCGGGAGATCCAACAACCTCTTCTGGCTTCCACAAGCACAACCATACACATAGTACACATACATGCATTCAAGCAAAACACCCAGTCAAAAATTAAATTAAAAAAAAAACAACAATAAAACAGAGAGTCCCTGGAGGCAGCTGGTATTATTGCTGGAAGCAAAGAAAAATAAACGTCTTATTGAAGCCTCAGACTTTCCCCAACAAGCACAGTAATCAAATATGCCTATAGTAATGGTAGTAAAGCCAGTTTGCCCTTCTAAAAATACCTAACGTAAGACAGATTAAGGGAAGTTAATGGAAAAATTATTTTGGCTCACGGTCCATCACAGAAGGGAGGGTGTGAAGCTGAGCTGTCCATCTCACGCTGGAGAGAAAGCAAGTCAAGACAAGGACTGCAATGGTAGGCGTTCTAGGGGTGGGGTTTGCTTTAAGCCAGTGGGATGCAGCCTCCCACATTCATGGTCAGTTTCCTTTTTAGTAATCTCTAGAAATGCTCTCACAATTACACTCCAGGTACTTATTTACCCAGTCAAATTGATACTCAAGGTTAACCATCTCAAAGTTTAAAAGGCCTGACACTGTACAAATTAAAAAGTACATATATAAATGAAAATTTCTGTATGAGCTCCTAAGTCCACAATGACACTCAAAGGGAACATATGTTATGCTGAAGAACGGGTACACAAAAGTTTCCATAATATACAGCCAACGAGGCAAGTCTGCTTACTGTGTTTAAATAAGTTCAGCACAGTAAACTGGGCACTAGAAGATTATGTAATGTATATCCTACAGAAGCCAGGACACACTGAATAAATTTTTATTTACTGTTAAGTGGCCCTACAGCCCAAAGGAAGACATGAAAATAAGTATGGATATGATTTAAGAGTAATAAAACCTTTATCAATAACAATGTAAGAGTTAGTAAGGATGTATTCACACATTTTTATCACCAAAGTTAACTTTTTCTGTCTTTAAGTTCTTGAAGCCTTCTTACATATTAGAAATAAATTTTGATTTTTGCTTTGTTGAGACATGATCTCACTATGTGGCCTTGGCTAGTCTGGAACTTGCTATGTAGACCAGGCTGGCCTCAAACTCAGAGACTGGCCTGCCTTAGCCACAGGAAGTTGGGGTTAAAGGCATGCACTACCATGACGAGCTAGACATGAATTTATTTACTTATTTATAATTTTCACTGCTGAGGATTAATAAGCTCTCTACCACTAAGCTACACTTCCTGCCCTTAGACCTGTAAAATGTTGCCTGAACCTATCTTTAAATGCTGAAGGGAATCTGACTGACTAAACATGTAATTTTATAAGTATTTAGTATGGTTTCCTTGCTAGATTTATAGGTATACTTTGTTAGATATTTGAAATACTTAAACATAAATATATTTTAAAATTATGATGACAAGCAGGCTCACAAATATCATATATAATGTCCAGGAAATTTAATGTTTTATAAGCTAGGTAAAGATTAATAAAAGTACAGATTAGTTAAAAATTTAGCACAATATCAAGATCTCCACCTCTAAAGTATAGTCCCAGTCCCCCTCTGACACTTCAGATTTTTAATTTGAAAAAAGGCTATGCCATAATCTATGCTAACAGCTTGAAACTAACATCTTGAATTTTAATG
This sequence comes from Mus pahari, assembly GCF_900095145.1. NCBI lineage: Eukaryota > Metazoa > Chordata > Mammalia > Rodentia > Muridae > Mus > Mus pahari. The sequence continues at coordinate 62,346,031 of NC_034608.1, read as the reverse complement.
GAGGTATGAATTTCACACTATACTGCTTCCAATGATGTGTGCCTCTGTTTGAATCTAGGTTTGTGTGTATGTATATATGTATATGCTATCTTTTTGAATATACCTTTCATTGGGACTCTGAAGCACTCATATTGTCCTTCTCCAGAAAGAGGGTAAAAAACCAGACTCGACCGCTGGTCGGTGGTGGCTCACGCCTTTAATCCCAGCACTTGGGTGGCAGAGGCAGGGGGATTTCTGAGTTTGAGGCCAGCCTGGTCTACAGAGTGAGTTCTAGGACAGCCAGGGCTACACAGAGAAACCCTGTCTCAAAGGAAAAAAAAAAAAAAACAGACTCGACCAAAGACCAAAATCTTTATTATGTAATTTACTTGAAGTTTGTAGATCTGCTATAGTTAATATATATGGATGAAAAAGATACATATATAGCTACCTGCATTGGATTAGGAATAACATACAGATTTAAATAAGTTGAGGGGAGGCAAAAGTTGACTTGCTAGAAGAGATGCCACTGCATTTTAACATTTCCCATTGCTATGACAACTACAATGTACAATATAAGTGAAAATATGCTTCATGTATGAAGAAGGATGAAGTAAACCAGGCATACCCAGGCATAAAGTTTGGCTTCACACATTCTGGCATGTGATCCTGGGATATGTACAAGAATGTGTATATTAAGCTCTGTAACAGCAACGAGTTACAAACATCCTCCTCTAATGTCTAAGAAGAAATGGATAAGTAAAATATTATCAAGATCCGATAAAAAGGATACATTGAGATCTATAAAGAAATAGTGTTGAATTAAAAATCAGGACTAAATGAGCAACAATAAAATAACAGGAAAGTATGTGGTAGTCTTCAGTAGGCACACATATAAAGAAAAAGTCATAGATGACAGGTAGGAAGAGCATGCATTAAACATCTAATATAAGTGCATGAAGAAAAGGAGGGGACAAAACTGAGGAAAGGCCGGCTAGGGCAGGACCCCCAGAATATTAGAAATCATTCTAGCCACTCACGTTAAAAAAAGTCAAAATACTCACTGAAAAAATTGCAGGTACCTTTATAACCCAATTAGCTCCCCCCACTTAAATGGTTTCTCATTTTGTTTTGTTTTTGTAAGATAATTTACCTTTGAAAACAATAAAGGCCTGAAATTACAGTTGGCTGTTTCCCTCCTCTATTATTTTTGGTTAATAACTTTGCAATTATAATGGTTTTTATGTTTCCTTAAATTTCAAAAGAATAGTTTGAAAGCATAACCTCAAGTATTATAATAAACCACATGTCATAACTCAATGTAAGATAAATTCAGTAGGCCATGCTAATCTTTAAAGCACAGCAGTATAAAATTTGAAGCATGTATGCCACATTTGAAGTTATGTTCCATGAAATTTATTTCTATCTTTATATATATTCTGTATAGTGGTCCTTGATATAAAACCTGTTTCTTACTGGGGGGGTCTCATCAATGAGTTTGAAATCCCACTGATCTGTGGAAATTCGAAATTGCTACTAAATGGTAATATAAGAGAAATGGATGGAAATTTAAATTGAGTGGTACTGGAGTTTCAAGTGTTAAGGGCAATATTATCTTATCTAGGATAACTACTTCCCAAATGGATAGACCCAACACTAAATAAACCTAAAAATACATTGTACTAGCTCTAAAGTAAAATTCTTGAAATTGAAGAATTTCATACTAGACAAAAAAAAAGTCACTAAATTATGAGATAGATTGCAGAACCTTAACCATAAACAAAAAGTCAGTTTAGGACCACTGAGATCACTGGGATGACATCATTAATGGTGCTTGCCACCACGCCTGCCAGCCTGAGTTTGATTCCTGGGACCTCCAGGATGGAAGAGGAGAACTAAGTCCTCCAGCTCTTTCCAACCTCCACAAATACTAATGAGTGTGCCCCCCAATAAGTTTATTAAAGAAAAAAGCAATCGTCATAATAACAGAAGTTATTAATGGTTTGCTCAGTAACAGTGTCTCTTGACTAACAGACTGTGACATCTTACTGAAGCTTTATGTTTAGGTTTATTCAGAAGTAGGTTGGTTGAGATAGAAAAGCTTAAATAGCTTCAGTGCTATTATTATTATTCAGGGAGGAGAGGGTGCAGGCGTGTGTTTGTAAACCTGGTGCTGAGGGGGTGGGTCTTTAAAGACTTGGCCAGCCAGTCTACTTGGTGAGTGCCAGGCCAAACAAGACCGTCTCTCAAAAGAAACGGTGAATGGCACCAGATGAAGGACACCTGAAATTGTGCCTTCTACCCTGACGCTGTCTTGTCTAATGAGTTTCCAGGTGTCCAACAGCACAACTGTAAGAGAATAGATTTGTCTAAAACTTTGCTTATAGCAGTCTCCTCATGAGACTGGCTAGGGTTGGTGTGTGCTTAAAGTGGAGCCGAATTAAGAGGATCACCCGAGCTCTGGAGAAAACTGGAGAGAGGAGAGGATGGGGCAAGGAGGAGGTGGTATAGCCCCTCTTACCAGAATGGGCGCTCCAGAGGTCTTGTTCACTTTTACATCCAGTGTTTAAAAAAAAAAAAAAAAAAACTACAACAGTTGGGTAAACACTGAGAGAATGTTTATCCCACAAAGAGGTCTGGAGACTTAAGGTTCAGCCCAGGTTCTTACTATGCTTCCTATGTAAACAGAATAAAACCATCATGTTTCCAGCGTATTTTGAGAATGCCCCTTTCTCCTCCGGAGAGATGGCCCACTGCCTAGTGTATTGTCAAGTTTCTGGTGTTTATATTCAGAATTTCTACTGGGCAAGAGTGGCTGTAAGCACAGAAACTTAAGTTCCAGGAGAACTTAGCGGTCAATCTCCCTCATTAACGATTCTTTTGCCAAAATTTACATCAAGGTTGCTTCTATTCAGCTTACATTCCGGAATAGGCAAGAAAAACTGTAGTTTTATAGGATCGTTGAGATTATCTTACAACACACCGGGAAAGGATAAAAATCAAATGACCGGTTCATGAGACTCTAACAACCGTCTGGTGGATCCAGCCAGGTTTCTGTTAAAGCTACCTGGACGTTACTTGGAGAGTGATGTTTTTAGCTTATGCAGAACTAGCAATCGAAACAACAGCGCTTTCCCAATACACCAGAAAGGATACTCGAATAACCTGTCATTAAAAACGTCAATTTGTACATTTGAGTTACGTCCTTATCTGTCGATATGGACACAAGAGGGCCCCAAATTAAGCATACAAACATCTTGGCTCAAACTGAACACCTGGTTTTCAGGAATTTGGGGCTTCGTCCTGGACCCCAGTAGGCTGCCTCTTCACACTCCCTGCCTCAGAGCTGTGGGTTCGGGTTCAAGCGCCCCGAGAGGGGTAGCCTTGGGCTCGGACCCCGACTCCACGCCTCCTCTCGCGTCCTGCGGGCCGGGCTACCTTTTTTTTTTTTTTTTTTTTTTTTTTTAAATTATAGCGGTTACCACGTCGCTCGCCCTGCGGGCTAGCGAGGCCGAGGTGGCGGCGCCTAGGGCTGAGGACAGGCTGTGTCCCCCCCACCCCCCACCCCCGTGGAGGTTCGGCGGTACCCACCCCGGGTGCTCGCCTCCGTCGGGCACCGAACCGGGGAAACGGACCCCGAACGTAGGGGAGGGCGTCTCGCCCGCTGGACACCGACCGGATGCGGAAGCCCGAGCGCCGCTCACCTGCGAACCGTGGCCGCCACCGACTCTCGCGCCGCGCCGAGCGGTCGGGTTCGCGCTCGCTCTGCGCACGCGCAGTCACACCTCCACAGCTCTCCCTCCCCCGCGGTGGACGCTAACGGAGACTGGCGCGCGCCGCCGGGGCGCGGGCGGAAGCTCCCGGGGATGGACTCGGCGGAAGGGGAGAGGCGGGGCGAGCGCGGAGCCCGGTGTCTGCCGCTGAGGGTGCGGGCCGCGCTCCAGTCGTCCATAGTTCCGGGAGACCCGGGCAAAGTGATCAGGCCGGCGCTGCAGGGGCGACAGCTTCTCGGCAGGACCTCGCGAGGTCTTGGAGGCTCGTGGAAAGGAGGCCACCAAGGCCTCCCTGTCGTCCAGGGCATCACCTGCTCGCCTACCCACGACGCTGCGGTAGGTCGAGACGTCCGGGATGGTTTCCTACAAAGACGCTGTAATCTTGTAATTCTGTAACAAGATGACAGTAATAAAAATGGAGGGCGACCGTGTGTTTTGTTCGATTTTATTTCAGCAAGACGCTGCTTACACAAACCAGTCCTGGTGGCGGATGCAGTGAATCTCAGCACTTAGGAGGAGAGGGAGAGGGATCCTTGTGTTCTACATAGTGACTTCCAGGCCAGCCAGGGCTATATCGTGAGGCCCGTGTCAAAAGGGGGAAAAAAGTACAAATTCAAGCATAGTTAATATGCACCAGGGGCAGGTAACCTATACAGGATGGCCCTTCTGATGATGAAGGTCCACTTTAAGCAATCTAAAAAATGGTCTCTATAGACGGTTGAGTGCCTTAATTTCTTGTTGACACAAGAAATTAAGGGTCACCACACTCCTGATCTCTACCCTCTAGTCACCAGAGTACATGAATATGTTACTTTATCTGGCACAAGAATTTAGCTGATGTAACTAAATTTACATTATCCAGGAGCTCATTGTGTAATCAATCACTATTAATCCCTATAAAAGGGAGAGGCAAAAGCTTCCAAGTAAGTTAGTTGTAGGAGCTGGAACACAAAATAGTTGAGTGATGTGTGGAAGAATCAATGAGCCAAAGAATGCATGCAGCTCTGGAAGGCTGAAAAGAGGGGAGAAGCGGGTTCTACCCCAGAAAGAACTCAAATATGCGTGGATTTTTAGATTTCTGACCTCCACAGCTCCCTAATCCAAATCAATGAGTTGTTTTAGACATCTAACTTTGTAGTAATTTGTTACAGCCATAATAAGTTCTCAGCACTTAAATAAAAGTACAAAGGAAGCAAACACAAACAACATTATATTCTAGGGACTACCAGTGTATTGTTTGTCAGAGCCATGACAGAATAGCTAACACAGTGAGGAAAGATGTGTTGACTCACGATTTGAGAAGGTTCAGTCCTTCATGGCACTACAGAGCAGCAGTTCGTGGAATTATAAGACTGGAGAAAGAGGCCAGGGCAAGGTATAACGCTAGAGATACCTCTAGTGACCTTCTTCCACCTAGGCCCCACCTCCTCCCTATCACCACTTGCTAATAATGCCAGCGTATTATGAATCCATCAAGGGTCACTTCACTGATGAGATCAGAGCCCACATGATGTCTCTGGAAATGCCCTCACAGACACACCCAGAGGTGAGCTTCACTAAATGTCTAGGTGTTTCTAACCAAGTGTGTGTGTGTGATCACAACCACAGCCATCAGACTCAAGAAAGAACTGTTATTTTGTACAATATATTTTATATTTTGGGGGTCCTGATTACTAACAAAGAGAAACTTGTTTTTTCTTCATTTTTGTTGGCTCAAAGAAAGTATTTCACTTAATTTAACTAATGAAAAAATATTCTGTCATTGATTTCCAGGGTAGTTGTAGAGTGTTTGAGTAGACATTTCTCCAAAGAAGATACAAATAGCCAACATCACAAGAAAACCCAGGGACTTTACTAAATATGATGGTTTGAATGAAAATAGCCTCTATATGCCCATATATTTGAATACTTAGTCCTCAGTTGGTGGAACTATTTGGGAAGGACTAAGGTCCTTGTTGGAAGTGTGACACTAGGAGTAGACTTTGGCAAAGGTCTCAAAAGCCTTCTACCCCTCTGTCTCCTGCTTTTGGATTAAGAAGGGAGTTGTCATCTGTCCCTGCTGCCGTGCCATGCCTTTGCTCTGCCATCATGGACTCTGACCCTCTAAAACTGTGAACTCAACTAAATTCTCTATTTTATAAGTTGCCTTGGTCTCAGAGCTTTGACACAGCAATAAAAAAGTCACTAAGATACTCCCCATTAAGGAAATGCACATCCAAATCTGTGAAGGCCTGGGAGGTGACCATGTCTGGGAGGTAAATGTGTTTGCCAGATGGCTAGAATTAGACCCCAGAACACAAGAGAACATCCAGGGCCAGGGAGACAGCGCAATTGGTACAAAGTAATTCCAAAGCCAACCTGACAACCTGAATTCAATTTCTACATTCCACAGTGGAAGGAAAGAACTGGCTTACAACTTTTCTATGACACACCTGTGCTCACAAAGTTGCCCTAGAACCACAGTTTCACTGTGGTACACCTGTACCTGCACATTAAGCATACAAAAAATCAGACAATGAGGTCCATTTTAATCCCATTAGGGGAGTTACCATTTTAGAATTAGCTGTTGCAAAAATTAGAAATAGACAGCAAGATGGACAAGACTCAAAGAAATTGGAAGCCTTTTGCACAGTTGATACGTAAGACAGCAGGATAGGAAATTATTGTATTTCCTTGAAAATAGTAAATAGAATTATATGAACTAGCAATTCCATTTCAGGATATATGCTTAAAAAGAATTCAAAGCAGCATCTTGGATATTTGTACATCCAGATTCATAGCATTGTTATTTATAATACTCAAAATATAAAAACAACCTGAGTCTGTGAACATAAAATGTTGATACAGGCACTTGCGTACACACAGTGAAATTTTACCCAATCACAAAAAGGAACAAAATCCTAATACATGAAAGTTTAAGAAATGATGCTAAATGAAAAAAGCTAGTCAGAAAAGACAAATACATGATTTCATGTCAAAGAGGCTTAGAATAATGTAATTCATGGACACGAGTCAGTGAGTGCAATGCAGTTCTGGGGAGGAGAATGGCAAGCTGATGGCAGAGCTTCAGTACAGGTGCCCAGTAGAGAAAGTTTTGGACGTGGATAGTGTAAGTTCTTTGATGGCAGAGTATCTATGCAATTGCCCACTAGAGGAAATTCTGGAAAAGGATAATGATAGTTACACAATATGAATGTATTTACTGCTACACTGTGAAAATGGTTACTATGGTAAAAGTTCAGTTTTGTGTATTTTACAATAAAAGCAATTGACTTATAATCACAATTCTCTTGAAGACTGAATTTTTTTTTTTAAGTTTTGATTCATTATTGTCCTTTAGGCTGGTTACAACAAATCCTATAGCATAGCTTCTCTCTCACAGTTCTGGAGAAAGGAAAATCAGTTCAATGCGTCAGCAGGTAAGGCACCTTGATTCCTGGTTCAGAGACGGCTTCTTCTGTGTCGGTGTAAGAATCGAGGCAGGGGTCTTGTCTTTGTAACTTTCATTATCTTCAAACCTTATTTTTAATGATGGTTCTTAAACACTTTAACCTCCCTTTAGCCTACCACCCACCAGAGGTAGTGGGGGAAGAAAGGATATGGGGGAAAGTGGACCTGTTTAGAAATGGTTCTTTGCAGCAACTCCTGTCTGTGTTGTCTGGGAAATTGGCAGTTCAGTTCACAGGTTAGCAGTGGCAGCTCCATCTACTTGCAAACATCTCATGGAAATACCAGGTCAGCAGCAGCGGTGGCAGTACCTAGCAGAGAGCCAGGCCTCAGCTTTGGCATGAGCCAGTAGGAGGGACCAGCAGGAATGCAAGAATTTCTTTGCTAAGCTCTCTCAGCTAAGTGAAGATCAGTGAAGACATGAGACCCACAAGCATTGCACAGCTAGCTCTACATTCAAGCCTGTGGAGAGCCTTTTGGGGTACCGCTTGACAGGAGTCTGACATTGGCCAAGGACAAGGAGATGGGCTTCAGGCAGGAATCTGACATTGGTTGGAAGTAAGGTCAGGCAGGAATCTGACATTAGGGCATAATAAGGAAGTAAGTTTCAGCAAGAATCTAACTTTAGGCTGTAACAGAGAAGTAGGGTAAGGCAGGAATTTTAGTCTTAGGGTGAACAGAAGAACTAGGCTTCAGGCAAGATTTTGGGCTTGGACAAGGAAGTGGGCTCAAGTATTTCGGTCGTCATGACAAACCCTTTAAACGACTGTGGGAGTAATCACAGGACTTCGCTTGCTGCTTTGTTAGTTCCTTATTGTACTGCTTGCCCAAAATACTTGCATGTAATTAAAATGGTATAAAAAATGGATTGGAAGACAAAAATTTGCCTTCAGTCTCAGAATTGACTGGGGTCACGATACAATGTTGTCTAACTGTCCTTTTTCTTTTTAATCCTCACTCCCGCTCTGGAGAACCTGTTGACTGAGCAGGCTTGGTCACAAGCCTAGCTCAGCATCTGTCACTGTCCGTTGAGTCCTATTTACATCCTCCAAACATAACTTGTCCTCCAAGGGTCTTTCGTCAGCATGTGTCTTGTCTCAACATGTACATCTGTCTCAGCTGACATCACTCTGCCAATCAGCCCAAGTCTGTGGAATCGGCAAGAAACTGCAGCACAGCACCAGAACTTGTTTGGTACATTTTTCTCTAAGGAGTCCCAACAAATGCAGCTCAACTACACAATGTAAGGCAGACCAATACACGTGTGCTGGTACCAAGAAGCCTTCATCATGTGTCCTTTCACATGTTTGCTTTAGCAGAACATCCTCTTACCTGTGTCTGCTTCAGCAAAATGTTCCTTCAGGAGTCTGCCTTAGTTCTCTACCTGTGTCCACTTCAGGAAAACATTCATTCATGCCCCAGCAAAATACCTTCCAACACAACTGACTCTCCAAAGAACCCTTAAGTTTCCATTTCATGTCTTCTCCCCTTTCTTGAGGTAGGGTTTCATGGTGCTCAGGCTGTCTTCAGACTCACTGTATAGCTGAGGATGGCCTTGAACTCCTGATCTTCCTCTTCTAATTCTAGGATTTCAGGCTTGCCCCACTACATAGCCCCTTAAAAATGTTTATCCTTTTTTATTTTTTATTTTTATTTTATTTTATTTTTTTGGCTTTTTGGGACAAGGTTTCTCTGTGTAGCCCTGGCTGTCCTAGAATTCACTTTGTAGACCAGGCTGGCCTCAAACTCAGAAATCTACCTGCCTCTGCCTCCCAAGTGCTGGGATTAAAGACGTGCACCACCACTGCCTGACTTTAACCTTTGTTTTATGTGTGTGGGCATTTTGCCTGAGTGCAGTGCCTAAGGAAGCCAGAAGAATGCATTGGATGGCCCTGTAACTTGAGTTACAGATGCCAGGCAGTACGGGAAATCTCATCCTGGTCCTCTGGAGGAGCAGCCAGACAGAATTCTTAACTGATAAACCATCTTTATAGCTTTTCAAGAGACACTAACATCACCCATATAGGCTGTGCCAATGTCCTTCCTGTAGTCACACCTTCCAATAGCTAATCACTGGTAATTGGGCTTCAGCATAGGTATTTGGAAGGAGACTTAAAATATTCAGACCATGGTGAGATCAATTTCTCTGTGTCCTCAAACAAATGTAGTGAAGTAGCACGTAGAACATTCAAAAGTTTAACCCATATGCATTTTTGGGATCACGAGATATCAAAGTCTTAATAATTTGCCAATTACTAATATTGGATATTAAAGGCCAGTTTATAGTTATTTTTAGGTTTTATAACTTGAAAATATTAGTGATTTAGTAAGAATTAAATTATATGGCTAGAATAGACTTCACACCTGGCAAACATAGATATCACTTATCTGTGTCCTCTGATGCTGTCCTCAATAGGAGGGGACAGATGAGATGATAAGGATTTATAGATCCCCATGGCCAGAAATGGGAACTAATATATTTTTAGTAACAAATCACTAGACTCTACTGATCTGGATGTTCTGATGATCCACCAAAAATTGATTCATGTATTTATTCAGCCAAATTGTGGTAGGTCATTGAAAGAGTAAACAGGTGAGTTATACTTACTACTAAGCATCCATCATGTGTGGAGCGGGGATGTGGGTGGTGGGATGGCTCAGGGGTAAGAGCCATTTGTCTCTCTTCCAGAATTCCTGAATTCAGTTCCCAGAACCCACATCTGGTGGTTTACCATGCCTTTCTCTCCAGCTCCATGGGATCCAATGTCTCTTCTAGCCACTTAGTGCACTTCGCCCCGCCCCAACACACTTATACAAAAACATGAACATTAAAAGAAAAAATCCCCCACCCCCCAACGTGCACACTGCTCCTTGTTTTCTCCTGAGGGTATCAAAGGGGAAAATACAAAAACAGCAAAAGCTATACACAAACAAACAAAGTTCAAATTTCCGTCCCCAATATGGTCTTGTGGAGTAGCTTAAGCTAATCTCTCGGAGGGCAGGAAGACAGTGCCTCTTGTGCTATCTGCCAGCTGGCTCTCTCTCCACTGGAGACCCAGACAGGAAGAGCAGAACTTGCAGCTCAGCCTAGCCCATACCTGACATGTCTGACCTGTACTCTGCATTCATAGATGACTTATGTGGAGGTAGTTCATTATGCAAAGGCGATTGACATCGTATTCTCAGGGTTTCAGTTTTAGGACAGACCTTTGACAACTATTTGTCCTGTTATATGCTGATTTCACTTTCTTTCATTTCAAATCTGTTCCTTTTTCTTTTTTCTTTCTTTCTTTTTTTTTTTTTAAAAAGATTTATTTATTATATGTAAGTACACTGTCTTTATTTATTATATGTAAGTAGCTGTCTTCAGACACTCCAGAAGAGGGAGTCAGATCTTGTTAAGGATGGTTGTGAGCCACCATGTGGTTGGTGGGATTGAACTTAGGACCTCTGGAAGAGCAGTCAGTGCTCTTAACCGCTGAGCCATCTCTTCAGTGCTCAAGACTTTGTTTTTAATTTTCTCTTCCAGCCCTTAAAACTGATAGGACATGGTGTCAGAGATGTGGCTCAGCAGTCCAAAGCATTTATTGCTTTTCCAGAAGATCCAGGTTTGGTGCCCAGCACTTACACTGGGTGGCTTAAGTTCCTGGAGACTTGATGCCCTGCTCTGAACTCTGGCCTCATAGCCACATACCAAGTGCACACACCTCCACTCAGGTCCACACACATACACATAAGATATATATATATATATATATATATATATATATATATATATATATATATATATATAAAATAAACCTTTCCAAGGAACTGTCAGGACCTCACAGTGACTACAGGAAAGGGACATTTCAACTCAGATTTAAGTGACTTGGGTTACGATTGAGGCACTGATTTTGTGCCTCATTTTCTTCAATGCCTTCTGAGGTCAGCCATGCCCTTCTTCTATCCCTTTGTGTTGCCTCATGTCAGTGATCCTTCTGCCATACACACCAGAGCTGGCCTAGCAGTGAGAGAGTGTGTGCTCTGAGGCAGTTGTCAGAGGGTGGGTGGGTGCGGACTTCTCCAACCCCGCGTTACTCTTGGGAACCACACTTCCTGCAGGGTCAGGGGCTTCAGGTACAGAGTTGGCCTGCAGTAAACGTTAGGCCTGTTTCCCCTTGCATATTAGACTCACTCCGTGCATGCCAGGGCAGCAAGCGTGCTTCTGTTCCCACAGAGCAACACCACTGGACATTCTAGAGCATAGCACACTGGCCTTAGATTCATAGGCTTATGAAACCCTGTTTTTGCTCCTCTGGAACGTGAGATGATAAAAATCATGGAGTTCTTCAGAAATGCTGGGGTACAGAGGGTAAGTGCAGAAACTGAAGGTAGTCTTTTGTGGAGAGACATCAAATCCTAGTTCCAGTGTCTGCTAGCTTTGCGAGCGAGTCGAGTTCCTCTGGTGCCTCTATTTCCCCATCTGTCACCGGGCTCGACAGTATCTGTTGGGGTGGGGGTGAAATAAATGCCTGGAGCTTTTCTCTGTAGTCACATTTGGTATGAGAAACTCATTATCCTTCCTACGTTTTCTTAGCCCGTAGAAAAGAATGGAATGTTCTGTGAACACCAAAAAATATTTAAAAGCCACAAGCTTGGGGCAGGGGGTAGATAGCTCAGTGGTGAGGAACACTCAGTGATCTCAGGGGAGTCAGGTTCAGTCCCCAGCGTCCACATGGTCACTCATAGCTGTTCCTACCTCCAGTTCTGGGGAGCCCATGTTCTTTTCTTGCTGTGAGCACCACATGCACACGGCACACAAACAAACGTAGGTAAGAAAAGCACGTGCATAAAATAAGATTTAAAAATCTTAAAAAAACCTTTTAGAAACACGAGAAACATACTTGTCTTTAAATAGTTATAAAAAATAATTCACTTAAATACTACATTCTATTAGAGTTAAATGTTAGGGATGATTTTTTTTTTAAATCTATGACTTCATCTCCCACTTGAAATCTATATGCCATCGGGGAAATTTATTATGAAGACCTGGAATGAATACATGGGTGGACTGTTAATGTACACCCGTGCCTTCTCTTTAATAATAACTTGTTTGTTTTAAGCAAACAAGTACTTTACTTCATGAGTATCATGACTTTTTTCTCTCTCTGTTTTTGGATGTAATGACACAATACTTATTACAGATGGAACAAGCCCTTTACAGAAAAAAAACAAAACCAAAAACCCAGTGTAGCCACAGTATGTAACACTGCATTGTAACGCTTATTTTACTTGTCTGCTACATTAACATATCAGCGAACACTGCAAACTTAGGCTGCACACCTTTGATTCCAGCACTCTGAAAGCAGAGGCAAGCAGATCTCTGGGGGGGTCCAGACTAGCCTGGTCCACATAGTGAGTTTCAGGATAGCCAGATTTACACAGAGAGACCCTGTCACAAAACAAAACAGTACAAGTTAAAGAACTTGGAATTCTTCATCACAGTTTCATGGGGGGAGGTGCTAGCTCCTTATCTGACAAGCTTTCTTATTTCATTCTTTTTTTTTTTTTTTTTTTTACTCTATCTCTTCTCCCAGTGTCTTCAGAAATCCTTCATTTCCATCATCCCTCTAAGACAGTCAACACCCTTTATGGGCTTTGGCAGCTCTGTTATAGTATTGAGCAGCATTTGGACAGTTTTCGTCTCAGCAAACATCGTCTGTAGGCTACCGGCTGCAGTCAAGAGAGGAAAGGAAAATATGTTCTCTCAAAATTCTTTGAACCAGTTTCTTTTGCGTGGGTAACAGCTTTTGTACCGAGTAGTTAGTTGTTGGCAACAAAAACACAAAATCGGAGCCAAATCGATTATGGCAGCTGTGTACAATCTCTGGCACCGGGGAGTCTTTCCATAAGTAAGTGGGAACCACAGGCTTCGCTTGACTCCTCCAGGTTTGTCTTAGTCCCCTACCCTTGGGCAGTGGGGTCGGTTGGGAGGAAGTAGTAAAAGAGAGGATCAGGGACGGTCCGAGGTTAATCAGAGAGCTAGAGAACAGGCCGGCGTTTGGTACGGGGCTGGAGGCAAGGCGAGGAGTGGAGAGGCGAAAATAAGGGGGTACCTGAGCGGAACCCTACGCAGGCTTCTGACACCTGCAGCAAAATTTTCCACGAACAGACCCGGTCCCCGGGGGACGGGGGCGGGGCTCGGGAAGTAGCGGGGTCCACTGCGATTGGTCGCGCCCCTTTCCGGCCGGCCCCCGCCCCCGGGTGGGAGGGGCGACCCCGCCCCACTGTCACTCAGCCGCAGGTCCCGCCCCCGCCCCCGCGCGTCTCGAGCCCGTGGGGCTTCAGTCCCCTCGCGGTCCCGCTACCTGGGCGCGCCCGGTCGGCGGGCAGCTGCGGACCCGGCGCGGGGCGGCGGCACCGAGGCGGGCGGGGCGGCGCGGCGGTGTCTGTTGGAGCGGTTCCCGCGCAGGGCCGCCGGCGAGGGCATGAGCGCGGGCTGCCCTTGCCTCGCGAGCGGCGGCGGCGGCGGCGGGAGCGGCGAAGCGGCGGGGCGCCGCGCACAGGCCACGGCCCGGGGCGGCGCCGGGGGGCAGCGGGCCGGGAGATGAGCCTGTCGCCAGCGGCCCAGGAAGCAGCATGCACCGCGATGCCACCGACAGCAGCGGCGCCCGCCGCGGCCCCACGTCCGCCGCAGACGCCTGCCGCGCTGCCCCGGGCTCCGCGGACCGGCCGCGGACGGCGGACGGCCCGGGCTGGGGCTGGCGGGGGCCCGCGGCCGTGGCCGCCCTGGCCGTGTTGGCGCTGTGCTGCCTGGTCCCGGGCTGGGGACCGGCAGCGGGCACGGGGCCGGGCGCCGTGCTGCTGCGCCTCAGCCTGTACCTGAGCTGCGCCGCGGCCGCCTTGCTGCTGGGGACACTGGTCTCGCTCGTCTGCTGGAGCCCGCGCGCCCGGCCGCCGGACTTCGTCTCTTCCTGGAGCCGGCTGGCGGCGACGGTCCGCTGTCCGCTGCGGGTGAGTACCGGTCTCGGCTGCCTCGCGTGCCCGCGGCCTCGTGCGCGCGCAGACCCCGGGGGGCTCCGGCCGGGTGGCCCTCCCGCACCCGAAGCCCGCGGAAGACTGGGCGGCGCGGGCTTGGCCACGCGCGCAGTTTTAGGCGCTGTAGGTAACTCATCCACCATCCTCTGCATGGAGAGATCCATTCAGGCGGGTCTCCGATGTTGAAGTGCAGTTGGTGAGTGCGGAGAAAAAAATCCGCTCACAGCACCCACAGGAGGCAGACTTCGCATTCAGCACTGATGCTCCTGTTTGGGTCTTCCATCTGAGGTGGCTGGGAGATAACTTTATGAAGGTTCCCAGAAGAGAAAAGTTGGTTAGGTCACCCAGTCCGAGGGAGCTCACTCAATGGGCCCCGTGTACTTCATACCTGTAAGGTCCTGTCTTCCACCATGTTGGTTAAGTTGCCATGCAGCTCAGGTGGATGTCTGATTTGAGGGGGTTGAGGGAGTGGGGTGCTCACCAGGAACCACTGTCTTTGGCTGAGAGGAAAAGCTGTCCTCAGGGAGGTGTAGGACATCAGGGTTGTGGTGATGTAGGAATATGTAGGTTAGGTTGTGGAGCACAGGAAAGGACTGGATTTTCAACGTGCTTTGCCCTCCTTCCTACCCACCCTCTGTTTGCCTTATATCAAACTTTACCTCCAGTCTGTTTATAATAATCTTTTTAAAAGACCTTCATTTTACCAGAACTTGGCTGATTGATATCTTCATAAAACTAAAATTGCCCGAGATCTTGGGGACCAGGGCAATGGCAGTGGCTCAACTTCATAAAAACGTTTGTTAGAGTGACTTCTGTCCCCAGAGTTTCCATTTGCTTATGGCATGAACCGTTTATTACTTTCTGGAAGAGCTTCCTACTTTTCAAAATGACTTTCCAGAGCCTGTCACTTCGGAATGGCATCCTCACTCATTAGACTCAGGAAACACAGGGGCAGTCTCCAAAGAATAGCAATGTCTGCTCTGCTTAGAAACTTTGATTTGGCTGAACATTTATTTGTAACGATCGTTTGTAACTTAGAGTTGGTGAGTAGATGTGTTCTCCCTTTTATTCTTTTCTCAGTACTAATAAGTAAGGTTCCTACAAGTTAACCAGTTAGTTTTTAGACCTATACGGCACACCACAGTTTAAATATTATACATACAAACACATACTAAGTTCAGTATATATTTATTGAGCGTCTTTTATAAACCAATCCTTACATGTTTTAGAAGTTTGGGTTGAATTAGCAAGTCATGTAAAAGTCCTAGTCAATGCAGATTGTATTACTGTGAGGAACCAGACAATAAATAAGATAACTTTGGATGGTGTTTATAGAGCAAAAATGAAGCCAAGAGCTGAGTGGTTGGGCATGAATGTAGGTGAGAGAAAGGAGTAAAAATGGTGGGCCAGGTTCACAGTTGTGATATTATCATTTACCTACCAGGTCCCTAACCTCCTCACCGTGGGGATTGCCTCTCCATCTCCTTCAGGGTGTACACCATCACACCTCCTGGTTTGTTTCTGAGTAAGGGGAAATTTAAATTGTCATCCAGAAAAATGATTTTGCAAATGATTTAGGGGGGAAAAAAGTCCAGCAAGTGTAAACCCGATTTCAGATTATAGAAGGGGTGCATTTTAACCTGGGGAAAGGTATTACTGCCATCCCATTTCAACTCGAATCCCTGTGACAGCTTTACCTAACTAAGGTCATCAGGAAGTTACTTTCTAAGTTGTTGGTCAACTTAGGGCATGTTAGCCACAGAATAGTCAGGTTTTCTTACAGGCGGTGTTTACTCCAGCCCTGCCGTTTGCTGTTATTTGCATTAACTCGAGGTTTTTAAGTGAGTGTTCTCTTTATGAATGGAAGGCTGGGAAGCAGAGACATGTGGTGTAGTGTGAGCTATCTGGGAGTTCTGTGGGAGTAGACTGGAAACTGGACCACACAGGTCATCTACCATATGTGAAACAGGAGGCTGGCGAGCAGTCAGCCAAATGGAGCCCGCCGAACAGTGGATACTGCAGAAATTCAGATTCAGAATTGAAAAAGGCTCTTCTTCTGTAGTGCGCTTCCAAAGCTATACATATGGGCTGGATAAAGAGCCTTTTCTATCCCTTCCTTCCCGCCTTCTGTCCCTCTTTGGTTTCCTTCGGTGGAGGAAAAAACAAAAAACAAACAACACCACCACCACCACCAAACCTGCACGCATTGCTAACAGTAGATGGATGAAGACTTGTTTTGCTTTTTTGGAGGCAGGGGCTTGTTATATAGGCCAGACTAGCCTTGAACTCTCTCTCTTTTTAAAGAATACTTAAAAAAATGTGTATGTGGTATCTGCATGTTTGTATGTATGTATACATGTATGTGGGTACACTTGCCTAAGTCCAGGCCAAAGGTCAACAGTTGACATCTCCATCAAGTTGATTGATATTATCACAAAACTGAAAACTGCTCAAGTCCTTTGGGGCCAGGAGAATGGCAGTAGCCCAACTTCATGAAAATGTTACTCTGCTGAAAAGGCAGAAAGACTGAGAGCCAGAAGGGATAGGGTCACCAAAGAAACATGGCCTTCTGGACACAAGAGGACGGACGTACCTGTGGACTCAGAGAGACTGTGGAGGGTCTGCACAGGTCTAAGCCAGATGGGGTCCCAGTGCCAAGGGGGACATGAACCCCACTCACAAAGGAAAATTGGTTTTCTCCAACAGAGTTTCATTGGGTGTGTAAACCACATTTAAGGGCAGGCCTCATACCCACCATAGATGACCAACACAGAATGAACTCAATGGCATTTTTGGAATTTTCTTTTTTTGTTGTTTTTTGTTTTGTTTTTGTCATACAATGCTTTGTTTGAAGATTTTTTTAAAAAATAACCTTACAGACCTTTTGTGTATATGTTATGGTTTCTGATTTTTTTAAATGGATTTCCTCTGTGTGTGAATGTTTCTTGTGCTTTTCCTTTGGCTCTTTTTCCTGTTTGTTTTGTGTCATTCTGGTTTATTTGATCTTATCATATCTTACTATTATTTCAGATTCCCATTTATATTTTAAAGAGAGAAAGAATGAAAGAAAGAAATGGTGTGGATTTGGGTGGGTCAGGAAGTGGGGAGGAACTGGGGGAAGCTGTGGAGAGGGTAACCGGAATCAGAATATATTATATAAAAACTATTTTCAATAAAAATACAGTTTTTATGCAATCCCCATCAAAATTCCAACCCAATTCTTCACAGAGTTAGAAAGGGAGATTTGCAAATTCATCTGGAATAATAAAAAACCTAGGATAGCAAAAACCATTCTCAACAATAAAAGAACCTCTGGTGGAATCACCATGCCTGACCTTAAGCTGTACTACAGAGCAATTGTGATAAAAACTGCATGGTACTGGTACAGCGACAGACAAGTAGATCAATGGAATAGAATTGAAGATCCAGAAATGAATCCACCCACCTATGGTCACTTGATTTTTGACAAGGGGGCTAAAACCATCCAGTGGAAAAAAGACAGCATTTTCAACAAATGGTGCTGGCACAACTGGCGGCTATCATGTAGAAGAATGCGAATAGATCCATTCTTATCTCCTTGTACAAAACTCAAGTCTAAGTGGATCAAAGACCTCCACATAAAACCAGAGACACTGAAATTGATAGAGGAGAAAGTGGGGAAAAACCTCGAAGATATGGGCACAGGGAAAAAATTCCTCAACAGAACACCAATGGCTTGTGCTGTAAAATCAAGAATTGACAAATGGGACCTCATAAAATTGCAAAGCTTCTGTAAGGCAAAAGATACTGTCCACAAGACAAAAAGGCCACCAACAGTTTGGGAAAGGATTTTTANCAATCCTAAATCTGATAGAGGACTAATATCCAATATATACAAAGAGCTCAAGAAACTGGACTCCAGAAACTCAAAAAACCCCATTAAAAAATGGGGTACAGAGCTAAATAAAGAATTCTCAACTGAAGAATATCGAATGGTTGAGAAACACCTGAAAAAATGTTCAACATTCTTAGCCACCAGGGAAATGCAAATCAAAACAACCCTGAGATTCCATCTCACACCAGTCAGAATGACTAAGATTAAAAATTCAGGTGACAGCAGATGCTGGCGAGGTTGTGGAGAAATAGGAACACTCCTCCATTGCTGGTGGGATTGTAAGCTTGTACAACCACTCTGGAAATCAGTCTGGCGGTTCCTCAGAAAATTGGACATAGTACTACCGGAGGACCCAACAATACCTCTTCTGGGCATATACCCAGAAGATCTTCCAACTGGTAATAAGGACACATGCTCCACTATGTTCATAGCAGCCTTATTTATAATAGCCAGAAGCTGGAAAGAACCCAGATGTCCCTCAATAGAGGAATGGATACAGAAACTGTGGTACATTTACACAATGGAGTACTACTCAGCTATTAAAAACAATGAATTTATGAAATTCTTGGGCAAATGGATGTATCTGGAGGATATCATCCTTAGTGAGGTAAGCCAATCACAAAAGAAGTCACTAGATATGCACTCACTGATAAGCGGATATTAGCACAGAAACTTAGAATACCCAAGATACATTATGCAAAACACAAGAAAACCAAGAAGGATGACCTCTGGGTGGATACTTCATTCCTCCTTAGAATAAGGAACAAAATACTCATGAAAGGATATAGGTACAGAGACAAAATTTAGAGCTAAGATGAAAGGATGGACTATCCAGAGACTACCCCATTCGGGAGTCCATCCCATCATCAGCCACCAAACCTAGATACTAATGCTCAAGCCAACAAGATTCTGCTGAAGGGACCCTGATATTGCGGCCTCTTGTGAGGCTATGCCAGTGCCTGGCAAACACCGAAGTGGATGCTCACAGCCAGCTATTGAATGGAACACAGGGTCGCCAATGGAGGAGCTAGAGAAAGTACCCAAGGACCTTAAGGGGGCTGCAACCCTGTAGGTGGAACAACAATATGAACTAAGCAGTACCCCCTGAGTTTGTGTCTCTAGCTGCATATGTAGCAGAAGATGGCCTAATCAGCCATCTTTGGGTAGAGAGGCCCTTTGGTCTTGCAAACTTTATATGACCCAGCACAAGGCAAGGCCTGGGCCAAGTAGTGGGAGTGGGTGGGTAGGGGATCAGGGGCGGGGGGGGGTATAGGGAACTTTCAGGATAGCATTTGAAATGTAAATAAAGAAAATAAAAAAAAAGTAATTAGAACAGATAGAAACAGTTACATTGGAATGCTAAAGAAAACTATGTTTGAAGAGATTAAAAAGTTTATATGTTAAAAAAAATACAGTTTTTATTTTGTATATGTGGTACATGCATACATATGTGTGTGCATGTATGTGTGGGTGCACTGGCCCATATTGAGGCCAGAGGTCAACAGTGATGTCTTTTTCTTTTTCCACATTACTATTACTATTATTGTCTTCGTTGTCGTCATCATCATCATCATCATCATCGAGACGGGGTCTCATTGAAGCTGGAACTTCCCATTGGAGCTAAGCTGGCTGGCCAGTGAGCCCTAGAGATCCACCTGTCTCTATCTTCTGAAAGCTCCGTTTTTTACAGAGTGTATGCACCCAACAAAGATGACGGGAATCTAAACTCAGGCCCTCAAGCATGTACGGAGTTCTCATGCACAGCCTAGGTCTCTGGCCTTGCCGTCTTCCTCTTCCTGCTGCAGCTTCTGAATACTGGGATTGGAGGTGTGAACTATGACACCTGGTCGAGGAGGCTTACCATGCTTCTGGATTCTTCCTTGTGTTCTCAGTTGTAAACACCATGTAGTTAGGATCTATAATTGACATTTTTTATTATACCCTGTACCTAACAGGAGTTGAAGGCTGCTCAAGTGTTTGCTGATGGTAATTAGGAAAGTTAGGTTTCTTTATGGTCACTAAGTTTGTGCTTTTCCTTAACAATTACTCTAATACCTAGTGGGTAGCTTAGATATGTTCAGATTTTGGATTTTTTTTTTATTAGTAGGAACAACTACTGATTAAAAGTAGCTTTCATCCCAGAGAGAAATTCTATCTCAACAGTCCATTGGTATTTCTAGGGAATACAGAAGCCTTTCAGATCAAGGTTGATCCCAGTGTCTTGAGAATAGCTGTCTGGGTCCTATAGGGACAGTTCTTAGCACAGTTTTGCTGAAAGGGCTGTCCTAGTGTCGTGTTCCTAGTCTAAAGTGTAGCTTGGAATTCTGCTAGACCGTTTAGCCTGTTTGGATTTGAGCATTCACTAGCCACAGTTGCTGGACCCTAGCACTGGATCCAAGGCAGGCAATGGCAGAAGAAATGAAAATGGGAATGGAGTCATTTGATGTTGAAAGGCTTATTGCTACAAGGCAGTTCAGACTGTATCCTCTTGTGGAAGAGGGGCACAGCTTACATTTTGGTGAAATAGATTTCATTGAATTCCTTTCTACCTTCTCTGTCTCAGACTCTGGATTTTTCTCTTTTTGGTAGATAAAATTTACTAGCAACTTAAAAAAAGGCTTATTGTAAGTTGGAAATTTTATAATAGTGTATGTTTACAGGGAACACAGTGTGGGCTATTATGCTAATATGATAAACAAATTAACCTCCATCGACTGAAATACTTAATGTTTTCTATTTGATTTATACCATGTTAAAATGAGTAAGTACTTAGTGGGAGTTGGAGGGCCAGCACAGCAGGGTCCACAGGAGTTGGGTATGGCAGCATATGGGAAACAGGAGGGCATAGCTGTTTAAAGAAAGTACTTGTGGAAGACTGTGAAGTTCATCATACAGAGAAGTTTAGAAAGTTTGTCAAACCAAATCAACAAGCATTTCCACTTTCTGATCTTGTCAGGTTTTGTTTGCTTTTTTCTTCTTTGGAATTTTTTGTTTTGCTTTGGTTGTTGTTTTGTTTTTGCCTGCCAAGTTGCTGAGTGCCAGCACCAAGTAAGCTCTCAGGAGATGGATTTTGATGAGAACAAAGGGCAATAAGTACAGATGACATTTTTAGGTCTGAAAGTTCAACCAGCTTCCTAGCAAAGAGTGGGAGCCTTGCAATAGTAGCATTGAGAGCTTGAATTACTTTCTCTATAAGTGCGTGGCACTGTGACATTGGGGAGGATCCAGAGATAAACAAGAATAGCCCCTGTGCAGCCCTCTCAGGCTGAGTGACATTGACTGGAGAGAGAGGCAGATGTTTAGAGACAGTAAGAACATTCACACAGCCATCCTCTGCTCTAGTTGGCTTGGATCAGGCTTCTAGGATTCCTAAATGGGTTCTTTTACTAATACAAATGTTCTTTGAGTGAAACAAACTTAATTTAGTTACTTGGGAGGAAGAGGAAAGAAACAGGAATTAGAGAGACTATACATAGCCTCTTTGTGGCTTTCCTTTATTATTCTAATGTGATAAACAATCCTCAATAATTTGATAGCAGATAATGGCATAATATATTTAACCTCTCTGTTCAGAATACTTGTTCACTTTTCAACTAAGGGAGTTTTGAGTCATGGTGACCAGTAGGAAAAAATATCTTTTTAAAAAATGTCTATTAAATCATTGGATTGATAATTGCTTTACAGAATACCAATTAAAAACTTTTAAATCAGAATCCTGCCTAAGTGTTTGTGGCATCAGGGGTGCTGCATTTTAAATTAATGCTGTACATAATTTCAGGTATACTTTTTTATAGGTCATACAGTCACATGATTCATAAAAGCGAATGGAAGGATAAACAGTGTGCATAGGGAAGCTTTTTTTTTTTCTTTTTAAATAAAGGCAGGCACCAGTGTAGTTGCTATCCATTCTAGATACATTTTAACTATGAACTAATAAAAAAAAAAACACATTCAAGAAGCTCGATTACTATCATTTCATGGTCTATACACAGTCATTGCACATGCAGAAAAATTATATTTTCTGGTCTTTTATTAGGAAGGAAGACTTCTATGAAATATGAAATAAAGTTACATATGAATAATGATAACTTTAAAGTAGAGCAATATAAACGAGGAACATAAAAAGAAATGCCAATCAAAACCTGCAAACATATCTTAGGAAATGAGGAAGCTGTATTTGAATTCAGCAGTGCTGTCCAAAGGGAGTAATATACATTTTCATCACTTGTTAAAAGGATCCTGAAAACTGCTTCACAGACAGAGCATTGGATCTTTTGAGATTTGAGTTGTTGGTGAATATATCAGATGAGTCACAGGAGCCAAGATTGGAAAGATAATCTTGGTCTTGTAGATGTCCTTAAAAGAGAGTAGAATTGAAGTTTAGTCTGTAGGCCTGGTAGCTTTTGACATTTTTTGAGTATAAGAGTGATAACATCAGAGGTAGGCTATAGAAATGCCAAATAGAATGTGGTTAGGCCATAGTGATAGCATTGTGAAGAGGGTAATGAAGCTGCTGGCCACCAGAAAGTGGCTGAGGCTTCAAGTCCCAGTACTCCAGAGGCCTAAGCAGATGATCTGGAAGTTGAAGCCAGTCCTGGTTACACAGCGAGTTCCAGCTGGTCACACCAGTCTGAGCTATAGAATGAGTTCTGGTCCAGGAAAGAGAAAATAGTCAAGGTTTTATGTGGCTTTATTTGCACTAGTTACATGGCAGATAGAATTGAGATTTTCAAGGGTTCTGCCGATTCCTTTAGCCCATACTCAGTACCTAACAACCCCCAAAGACTCTCTGCCCTGGTTAGTTTTGTTGTCAGTGTGACACACCTGGACAAAAGGAATTCAGTTGAAGATTTGCCTTAGCCAGACTCACCTGTGGGCATGTCTGGGGCATTTTCTTGATGGCTAATTGATATAGGAGGGCCCAGTCTGTGGGCAATGTCCTACCTGGGCTGATGGGCCAGGGCTGTGTGAGAAAGGCAGTTGACCCTGACATTTGAAATGTAAATAAATAAAATATCCAATAAAAAGGAAAGAAAGGAAAGAGAGGAAGGCAGGCAGGCAGGCAGTTGACTGTGAGTCTAGAAAGAGCCAGTATACAGCCTCCTTTCATGCTCTCTGCTTCAGGTCCTGCCTCAGCTTCCCTACAGACTATAGCCAATGGACCCAGGAAGCCCTTTCCTCCCCTCTAGTTGGTTTTGGTTAGTGTTCTGTCATGGAAACAAAAGGCATACAGAACACCTGCTGTTTACACTTGAGTGTGAAGCTTGAAGTCTTGAGATGTGGTTGTCCTACTTGAACCTTCTTAATTCTAGTCATTCCTGTGTTTATTTCCAACTCTAGAATCTTAAGCAGCTTTTTGTCTGAGTAGTACACAGTGATGTCACCTTGGCAGTTGATGTTGCTGGCTTAAAAATGCTGTAGGGTTCATTTCTAACCCATATCACATTGGGGTAGGCAGTGTCCTAGATTTTCTTTTTTTAAAAAAAAAAAAACACAACTCAACAAAACAAAACAAAATGTATGTTTTCAATTGTACTGAAAAGGTGACTCAGCAAGTTTCCTGCAGAGGGTACAGGCTTCAGAAAATGAATAGTGTCTGCTGAAGGCTGTGAGCATTCAAAGGACTGTGTAGAAACCTGATTTTTTTTTTTTTTTAAACAGCAATTGGAATTTTAAAAGAAAAAAAAAATTGCAAACTCAACTAGCTTAGTGTTGATTGGTCAGATGCAGGGGGCAAGGGTTAGTCTTCCCTCAAGGCCTGTATACCCTGAGAGCCAGGTGTAGCTCTGAGTTACACCCTGTTTGAGCTGTGGGTGCATTCCTGTAGTATATCCAGACACGGTAGAGCTTTCCAGAAAACTTGCTGCATATGAGTGGATTTTAAAGGTGGACTTCTGGGATCACATGCTGCTTTTGGAGATGGTACCCAGGCTTTGGAGGTGTGCTGGAGCTTACCCCAGGGCTAGCCTGCACTTACCAGCATCTTTAGGTAGTGGCCTGCTCTTGTACATTTATTGTCCTGGGGATTCCCACGCCTGAATAGCAGGAAGCTAGAAGTAAATCAAAATGCATGTAAATGTAGAGAGAAATGCCTCTGAGGACCAGGAGGAAACTGAATGGTCAGAATAAGATGTGACTTGTTGGTGTTAGACTTAGTAAGTCTTCTATCTTAGTGTTTAATACACATTTTGGAAAATTAATTTGCAACCTTTATTTCTTACATAGCTAGATTAATTGTAGTTCTCACTGTTCTCTGTAGGGAGTAGTAGCACATATCTATAGGTTTTGACTGCTCATCTTCTGATTGGACCTTTACCCCCTCCCCTGTGACATTTACTCCCTCCCCTTTGAACCCCCCCCCTTCACCACTACTCCCTCTCTCTCTCTCCCTTTCTGTGAGTGAGTCTTCAGTGTCTTCAGTTCTTGCTTGATGCAGAGCCTGGGGAACGGGCATTTCTTGGTCCTCCACTGCCTCCTTCCCTAGAGCTGCAGGTCCTGCTTGGTTCTTATTCTTTTCCTAAGCTACTTTAATGCTTGATAGAGATTGGAAGCTGTTTCTTTCACTCAGAAAGAAAGTTAACGTGGTGTATGGAAGTTGGGGAATTTGCACTTCTTTCTGCTCTTGGCTTCTCTCCATCTTGCCTGAACCAGGCTTCAGGACCAAGCTAGAATGTTCCCTTGCCTCCAGACTTGAACCCTGGCAAAAAAAAGAAAAAAAAAAAAAAAAGAGTCATCTCCCAGAAAGCATCCTCCTCCTATGCAGAGAATCCATATAAATGCATACCCCAGGGCTTTAGTCAAAGTTTAACAGCATGTGACACAGGAAATGAATATTCTCAGTATTCTAGAAACTATCATGGAACGTCTTTTATTGTCCCACCAAAGGATGGTTGTTCATTTCTGTCCTTGATCTTCTGTTTCACTAGACCTTTCTTTCCAAGATCTGTGATAACTCAGAAAGCTGATGTGGTTTTCACCTTGCAAGTCTGTTTTGAGGTATCACTGAAATTCTGTCAGTCTCACTGGGCCCCTCCCACTAGCCATCTCTACACTGGAAACTCCCCCAGACCCATTCATTCACCTGCTTACTTGGACATTTCTCCTTAGTAGTCACTGTAGTTTGAGAAAGAAGTCTAAGTCAGCTTAGATCAGTGAGTGAGGCTTCTTGCCTCACTCTGTTAGCAGTGACCAGCACTGCCATGGGTCATATCCCATAGGCCTGAACTGTGACAGATCCCACCTGCATGTCATCCACTACCTTGCATGTACCCATTTCTTTTAAGTTCTCATCCCACCACAGCAGCCTCAGATAGTCTGTCTGCCTCTGGGTTGTCTCCTTCTTTAATTTACTCTTTAGAAACACAAGCCTATGCAGATCCCGCTGGAGTAACCCGTTTAATTAAGGCCTGCAGCGGCCTCCTGTTATTGGTAGCTCTAGTCTGAACTGTTGCGGTTGCTTCCACTCTGCAACCTGTCCTCAGCCCTCAGTGTCATGCTCCCTGTGCCGGGCAGGCTTGGTGGCTTCTGTCTTCAGCACTGCTGTCTGCCCCCATTACCTGAGGGCAAGACACTACCTGAGTAAAGACGTTTCCCCTGAATTTACACGTCCAGTAGCATGAAGTACTTGTGCTTACCACAGTTTTTAAGTTTTCTTTTTCCAGGCAGGGGCTCACTATATATCCCTGGCTGTCCTGTAACTCCCTCTCTATATCAGGCATGTGTTGAATTCAGAAATCCAGCTGTCTCTGCCTTCTGAGTGCTGGGGTCAAAGGTGTGCACCACCACACCCAGCTCAGTTTTTTTACTATTATACCATTTGGGAGTAGTCCCATGGCCTTTATCGTTACCCTTGTACTCTAGGCAGAAAGTCCCTTGTTATCTTTAGTATTTCGGCAGTGACTCGGTAGAAGGAGATAAACGCTTCCAGAATGAATCAGTACAGCAGAGACATCAAGAGGACAGTTTTGAAGTCAGCATTTTTTTCCAACTTTGAAACATAACAGTCAGCTGTGTACCTTACAGTTCACTGGTAAAAAGTCACGTTTCCCATACTGTGATTCATTAAGGCATAATTCTGACAGCCACTTTCAGGCTTACCACAAAAACAAGCAAGGGAAGATCGAGTTGGGATTGGTGGCTGTTTTGGGACAGGGTTTCATTCTGTAGTCTAAGTAGCCTGGCATTCCCAGGTTTTCCAGGATGTCCTCAAACTCAAGGCAGAAGTTCTGCCTCAGCCTCTGCCAAGGTGGAGGTGTGCCCGACTCTGCCTCCTCAGAGCTAGGACTAAGGCATTCGCCGTCACTGTCCAGCTCACACTTCTAATGTTATACAGTCTGGGAGCAGTCCCATGTCCTTTATAGTTAACCCTAGAACTCTGGCAGAGTTCTGGATTGACAGGCACGGACCATCACACCCAGCTGATAGGATGTGTGGTAGGCATGATTGAGTCCTATAACCGTTTCCTCGTTTTTAAACCTTAAAGTGATTTCTTATTGTAAGAAATCACACATAATCAAGGCAGGGCGCAGTGGAGGGTCAGCACCATTTCTCTGTACACCTCTTGCTTTCCCCTTCTCACAGGTCAGTTCATTCCGGGCTGTTGGCTGCATCAGTTTTAGGTACAGCAATCTCACAGGGTGAGACTTGGAAGAAGCAGGAAAATGATTAGAACCAGAAAATAAAATAACATAAATAAAAAGCAGCAAACCAATTCCTAGAAATGCCCCTGACAATGCTTTCCTCACATCTTACTGGTCAGGTTTGGACCAGTTCCCATTCCCAGGAAACTGCTGGTAAGGCAGGCATCCAGGATTCCTCACTGCCTTAGGACAGTCTGAAGAAGGAGACCTAGGCATTAGAACAATGGACACTTCACCTCATGTGAGAGGTTCCCAGGACTTGCATCACTCCTCTGTTCACGCACATTCAGAGCGCTTGCTGTTCTGATTTTATCTTTGTGTGGCATACACTTGTGGACCTCAAGCTCATAGAAGGCCTTTGCTCCCATTCCTAGTGCATTTAGTTCTGCTTGGTGGACATGCAGGTTCGTTTTCCTTCTGTCTAGTCAGTTCTGTGTTCTTCATTTCTGCCCAGTAAACATTTTCTAAGGTCAAGAGAGGGCAACTCTAGCTTAATTCTCGATTTCAGCTTGTGTGTTAGAATGAATGCAGAAGTCTTGGTCCTATATATTTTGACATCCCTGGGATGTGGTCAACTTGTAATTAGGTGTGCAGATGTGTATTTTGGGGGAGAGATGAGGGCTAAACAAGTAGAATTATTACAGAGGGTATTGGTGAGTTGGTAGTATTGAATAGAAGGGAGCTGGGCAGGCAAAGGATGGACAGCCTGCTGGGGTGTGAGAGGAGCAGGCAGAGACTCAGGAGAGGAAGACCCAGAGATGAGAAAAGAGAGAATCATCAACAGCATCACGGGGTGTGCAGACATCCAGAAAGGGGGTGACTCTGTACTCCAAACTCCACAATTGTAGGACTATGCCAGGATAGTATGGGCTTTACGCAAAGAGGTTAAAGTAGCCTCAGAGGCAGAAATGGCATTCAGGTTGAAGAGTGGGGTGGGAGTCTAGGGACCTTCTGTGCAGCACACAGTCTACAGGTAGGCAGAGGAGGGAAGGAGAAAAGGCAGCAAGGGAAGAGAGTGGTGGTGTGGATTATGGGATTTCATAGTCCTTTAACATAGTTTAGGCTTATTTACTTATTTAATGTCTTGTGTCTGTCCATGTGTCCATGTACTTGTGTGTGTCTGGTACTCTTAGAAGTCAGAAGAGGGAATTAGATCTCTCCCAAGAACTGAAGCTATAGACAGTGGCGAGCTGGTGCTGTGGTCATGTGGGTGCTGTGTCAGTTTTCTGTGTTAAAGACTTCAGAGGTCGGAGGTAGCAGCTGGACATTAGAGCAGTGCTGGGGGCACAAGCCAGATGGAATCAGGCTTGAGACTGGTGGGGAGGGGTAAGGTGGGAGCGTTATCTCAAGCCTCAAATATCTTGGTAAGTGGGAGGCAAAAATAATTATTGAATGTGAGGAAGATGACATTTTATTGAAGTTACTTCCTTTTTTAGAAGGCTATTTTAAGGGCAGTGGTAAAGTATTTGGAAATAAATAGATGGAATAGCAGGAAGAACCTTTATTGAGCCTTTTCTGTCTACTGAGCATCATACTGAGTACTCATTACTCCTCTCAGTCACAGTCACAAGGTATTTCATTTTATGAATCAGGATGCAGGTTGGTGCTGTGACCTGGGTATTATGAATAGCGTTGCAGCTAACTCTGCATGCAGATCTCAGATTTGTATTCTGACCTCATTGCTTTTGAATAAATACCCAGGAGTGCTATAGTGGAGGTCTATTTTTAGTATTTTAAGGAATTTCCATACTAATTTCTGAAGTGGTTGGGCTAAGTGTATGGGGATTCTCAGTTTGTGGCTTGTGTTTTAGCCTTGTTAAAACTTCGTTTTCTAACATTGTATAAAACAGCTTTTGATGCAGGCACTATATTTATTTGAAACTACCTCTATTAATTAAGCTGATTTCCTTTGCATTTTTTGGTGTTTGTTTGTTTGTTTGTTTGTTTCCCTGCATGGCCTTGGGTGTTCTGCAACTCACTTAGTAGATCATTCTGGCCTCGAACTCAGAGTTCTGCCTGCCTCAGCCTTCCGAGTATGGGATTAAAGGTGTGTGCCACCACTGCCCAGGTATTCCTTGCCTTTTAAAGTGATTAATGGTTTGTTAATGGTGTTGTTAAGTGGGAATTCTGCAGAACAAAGGAGCTCATGACATCTCCTTTATGAGCACAATGAAGTATAGTTATCACTTCAGTGTTCAAAGGAACCTGGGTCGGAGCAATTTTTCTTTTTTGAGGCAAAGTTTCATGTAATTGGGGTTACATTTGTATTTAGTTAGACTAATCTGACTTCTGATCCTCTGACTTGCACCTTCCGTGCCTGAGTTCCAGGCCTGTGTGGCACTGCACCTGGTGGCTGTGCAGCCGGGGATGGAGCCTAGGACTCTGCATACTAGGCGTAGATGCAAAATCATCTACTCAGCTCTCATCTTAGAGGGAATAAGAAATAGTTTATTCTGGAGCCATTTTGAGTGACTGTGGCCTGGGAACATTTGTTACCCCAAATGCCATGTTCCACTGTGTTGGTGGGTGTGTCAGAGAGGTGGGTACAAGGAGGTGGGAGGAGCTTTTCTATAGGCCTAAGATGCTATCTGATGCATCCTTAGCATTTGGATGGGGGAAACTAGTATTCTCCTAAGTCAATAGATTGTAAAAGGGTTTTAATCTATTGTCACATGATGTTGATTCTAATACAGAGGTGTGTAGGGAATGGCTGTTTCAGAGGGCAGAACTTAGCCCAAGATGAGCGTCCTTGGCCTCTGGAGCTGAACACTTCAACTTCTCCACAGTACTGGCGTTCTAGTGAGCCCGTCAGCCTCTGCCAGTAAGACAAGTTCAGTTTTCCCTCATAGCCAGATGCAGCTTCTTTTTAGGAGGTTTTGTTCACATTGTAAAGCATTTGATCAGTTGAGCTACAACTCAGTCACATAGATGAATCTTTTGAGATTCATCTCTCAATTTATATGAATCATTGTTTTATATCAAAATAAATTTCTCATTCTTGTCTGGACCACTTAGGAGTGTTTCTCAAAGTAAGGCCCAGGGATTTTAGAGATTATTTAGAAATCACTGTTAATAATACTTATTCCAAAGATGCAGTTTAGACTTCTCTGAATTAAGAAACTTAAAAGAGCCAGATATGGCAGTTCACCTCAGTGATCTCATTGCTTGGGAGGCTGAAGCAAAGGGATTGATTTGAGTTTGAGGCCAGCCTGAGCTGTAGTAAGTTTCAGGCCAAAAATACATACAAGGGTCTATAAAATTGTATCCAAAGACATTTTCTCAAATATATCTGGAAAATTAAATGCTTTCAAGTTGTAGATAGGGGCTTCCTGATGTCATGGTGGATCAGGGAGCAAAGAACTCCCTAGGCTGGCCTGAACTCAAAGAGATCTGCCTGACGTTGCCTCCCAAATGTTGGGATTAAAGGTACATTCCTGGCCTAGTGAAGGTTTTTCAGCCCTTTATCTAGTCAGAGGCAGACTTGCTCCTGTGGAAAGGCCTGTCTAAGAGGAGGACTTAGTCTCTGAATATCAACATACACATTCATTTTAGGTAGAAAGGGGAGAATCGGTTGTTAATATTTAGCTGTAGGCTGGTGTTACCAGTTAGAAAGAACCTAACATCCTCTGTGAGTAGATTTAGTTGAATTGTGCTTTGAGTTTTGTGTATAGCACCCTTCTTAGTGTCTGATGCACACCTATTATCAGGGCTGCTGGACTGAGAGTCCAGTTCGCTGCTTCAAGGTAGCTGTGAAACAGGCTTCATTGAATCAGATTACCAATGGGAGTTTTCTAACTAGGCACAAATATTTTTATCACAGGGTTCTATTTAAAAACCAGCCAACCAATTAATAAAATGGTGCTGTGGTATTTTGTATCAGAAGTGGAGTATAAAGTGCTGGGGAAAAGCGTTCTGTGACTCACCCAGCTGCTGGCTTACATAAGCTGGGGAGCAGGGACGAGGCTGGTTACCATCTAAGTTCAGAGATGTCTCTTATGAAAGGAGATTATGTAATATATGTCAATATGTATGAATTTCAAAATTCTTATGAAATGCTCTTAGAGATTCAGTGGATGCTTGAGTAACTTCCTTCCACAACTAAAGGGAGGGGCTGAAGAGTGAAGAGATTTCTGGAATATAACGACTGTTGGAGTTCTTAAGCACACTCCTGACGTACAATGGCTTATTAGCTGCTTGATTGTGAATGTTTACCAAGTATAGATTAAATCCCATGGGCACAGTAAATGCAGTTTACTTGCCATTGTCTGTCAATATCCACCTAAGTGCCAGGCAGACAGAGTGAGTCCTCAGTGGTTAGCCGGTGATTGAACAAATTGATGGAAGGGTGATTCACATTACGGAAACCCAAGATTGCCCAAACAAACTCAAAGGATGTGAGTATGTGACAGAAGCAAGGAACAAAATCGGGCAGCGTTTCTCTTCCTCAGCCTTCTCAGGAACTCAGAAAGCTCATGCCAGATGTTAGCGGCTTTTTCCTCAGCCATTTTTCTCTAACTCCATTATTCATTCCATACCCTTTAATTTCTAATTGTTTTATATTACTATTATAGTTTTCGTTTCCAAATAATGGACTTAAATTTGTCTTAATCAAGCAGAGTGTGTTTTTAAGTCCTCTCAGATTGGTATGTAAGAAATAAAATGCTCTACTCCCGTATAAATCTAATTCTTTCAAATACATTGACAAACATTCCTAAAAATTGTCAGCTTATCTTAAAAAATCTATCCATATTGACTAGCTTAAAGAGATTTCGCCTTACTGATAATACTTATTTTTTTCCTTAGATTAGTTACTAACAAACATTTCTAGAGACATCTGCTTGTGACAGTTAAATCAGAAAGCATGAAAGGAATGTGCAAATCTGGAAGTAGAAAGTGTGCCTCTCCTTTGAGGGCACCCTTTAGGTTGTAGATGCACTGGACAGGATATCCCAGGTACTCACAGAGTTTGTGCTTAGCTGGAAAGCATCAGTACTCCTCCTCCAAGCTCCATGTGGTTGCTCTTCAGTTTCCTCTTAGCTGGTGGAAACTTCTTGAAGCAATTCTTTAATTTTTATTACTTTATTTTGGTGTGTGTGTGTGTGTGTGTGTGTGTGTATACCAGAGAGGGGAGAAGGAGAGAGAGGGAATGAGAATGTGAATGTGGCTTCATGTTTGCCACAGTGCATTTGTGGAGGTCAGAGAACAACCTTGGGTTTGTGCAGGAATAGAAACCCTGACTAAGACAAATTGGTACCAGCAGAGTGGGGTATTCCTGTAACAACCTGACCATGTTTTGGGGATGACTTTGGAACTTTGGGCCAGAAGATCCATTTGGTGTTAAGAGCTCTTTGGAATGTTGTGTAGGAGCTTCGAAGATAATGTTCAGAACAGTGCAGAAGATGGAGGCCTGGCTTGTGTAATTTCAGAGGGAAAATTAAAGACTCTTTTCAGGTCCATTGCTGTTTTGAATTGTGAAGATTCTGTGGTTCTGGTTAGCTGGGGCTGAAGAATCAGCTGTGATTAACAAGATACCAGAACCACTAAAATGAAATGTTTTCCTTACTGGGACTATTGATGCTGGTTAGCTGGAGCTAAGAAATTAGCGGTGATTAAGAAGAGACCAGCATCATTGAGGTGACATCTTCTGGGAAGTATTTTCTGAGAGCACAAAGAGGCTGTGGTCCAGAGATAGCCAAAGTTGTACTTTGTGCTGCAACAGGACTTGGTAATGTGTAAGAGTTACCCATGTGATACTGGTTTTGAAGGTATGAAGGGGTCATGCAGAGCAGCTGAGGCCATGGAAGCACTATGAGAGGCCATGGAAGGCCATTGGTGAAGGTGCAGTCTCAGTTGCAATTGATGGCCCAGGACTGAAGGGGTCACAGCAGCGTTTTGGAGATGCCAGTAGCATGAGATAACCACCAAGAACAGCAGCAGCAGTGAAGTACAGGCAGCTGGAGCTGGAGCCAAGAAGACAAGGTGTGTGCTACAAAGGGCATGGCTGGAGAAGTGACCCAAGCCCTTGGAGGAGCCCAGAAGATTGTGAGTTGGATCCCAGACATTGGACGGTTGGAATTTAATTTTTGCTTTTGATTGTGACTGTGCCCTGATGTTTTTCCCTCTTGAAGGAAGTATTTGAGTGGAGCCCACAGTTAAGAGACTTTTAATTGTAAAAAGACTTTGGATTTTAAAAGGTATTGGATATTTTAAAAGGATTGAACTTTTAATATGTAAAAACTGTGGGACTTTTAAAGTTATTTAAGATCTTGGGGATGAATAAGAACTAAGGGTTGAGGCTTACTAGTGATGTGTTTGTGTGTCAAGTTGACAAGGGGTCAATTGTACTGGATAGCTTTGTGTCAACTTGACACAGCTGGAGTTATCACAGAGAAAGGAGCTTCAGTTGGGAAAATGCCTCCATGAGATCCAGCTGTAAGGCATTTTCTCAATTAGTGATCAAGGGGGGAGGTTCCCTTGTGGGTGGTGCCATCTCTGGGCTGGTAGTCTTGGGTTCTATAAGAGAGTGGACTGAGCAAGCCAGGGGAAGCAAGCCAGTAAAGAACATCCCTCCATGGCTTCTGCATCAGCTCCTGCTTTCTGACCTGCTTGAGTTCCAGTCCTGCATCCTTTGGTGATCAACAGCAGTATGGAAATATAAGCCAAATAAACCCTTTCCTCCCCAACTTGCTTCTTGGTCATGACGTTTGTGCAGGAATAGAAACCCTGACTAAGACAAATTGTGCATATATATATCCATAAACACTTAGCGTCTTTTAGAGCATTTCTGGTTGTACTTAACAGTACAAAAATGGAAATATTTTTTATTAAAATAGGGGAAAAAGGTAGATGCTATTTAAGTGTAGAGTAAGCAGATAAATTATGGTATATATAAGTCATGCAAACATTATATTCCAAGGTTTTTATTATGAAAGCAATGTGTTAATTCAATATTGAATCTAAAAGCCAAATATGATCCTTTTCTTTGTTTCTATTTAGTTGATTTTGGCCCTGAGTTTGACTATGACCCCTGTTGTTGAGTTAGGGAAGGCTGAAAGAAGCTGAAGAGAAGTGCAATTCTGTAGGAGGACCAGCAGTCTCAATTGATCTGGATCCCCAAGATCTCTCCAACACTGGACCACCAAACAGGCAGCACACACCAGCTGATATGAGGCCCCCAACACACCTACAGTAGAGGACTGCCGGGTCCGTGTTCATTCAGAGATGATGCACTTAGCCCTCAAGAGACTGTTGGCCCCAGGGAGTTTAGAGGTCAGGTGAGGTACGGGCTGGAGACAGGGGAGTGGGGAGGAGGTATGGGTTTTGGAACTGTCAGAGGTTAATGGGATGGGAGAAATAAAAAGTGGAGTGTAAAACAATAAATAAATAAATAAAATTTAACAAAGCCAAATATGAATAGATTGTAATTTCTTTTAAGGGTATGCAAATGAGGGCAGTTGGATGGTTCAGTGGGTAACATGAATGACATGCAAGCATGAAGAGACCTGAGTTCAGGCCTCCTGCCACACCTGAGGCTGTGTTCTGTAGCTAATGAGGGAGAGTCGTGTAGGCCTGTAGTGAATTTTGAGACTGTGTTTGCAATCCTAGGCTATCATATTATCCAGAAGAAATATTTTAAAAATGTTCTTGATACCAATTTACTCTTTTTAAAAATCTAACCCATACCTGTTTCCATTGTTATTTTCAAATTTCTGTTATGTTGTGTTAAAAATATGAACTTAAAAATGGAAATATTGAAGCAGACCTTGGGCAGGAACTCCACAACCAGTCCCACAACACCCAGAGGAAGCTCCACTCCCAGGTGCTCTAACATTCCCAGGGTCATAGGATCAGAGCTGAGGAGGACACAATACCTGCCCCAACACTGGAAGTAACTGGGACCAGAGGGACCCAGGAACTCTGCCTGACCAGTGGCATGGGTTCCTTCTGGTCTGGGCCGGTGCACTGAGCAGACATTGGGTGTACACACTATAGCCAGACCCATAATGCCCAGAGGAAGCTCCACTCCCAGGCATTCTAACACACCCAGGTCCACAAGATCCCAGGATTCTAGGAGCTTGGTCAACCACGATCTCAGGGTCCCAGAGGCAGCTTGACTC
Organism: Mus pahari; assembly: GCF_900095145.1. Taxonomy (NCBI): domain Eukaryota; kingdom Metazoa; phylum Chordata; class Mammalia; order Rodentia; family Muridae; genus Mus; species Mus pahari. Next base: position 62,311,182 of record NC_034608.1, on the reverse strand, counting down.
CCAGGAGCTCTGACACACCCAGGATCTCAGGATGGCAGGATCCCAGAATCACAGGATCACAGAGACAGCTTGACTTGGAGGAGTTCTGACAAAACCAGGATCACAGGAAGGATAGGCTTCAGTAAGATATAGCAAGGGCAGGTAACACTAGAGATAATCAGATGGTGGGAGGCAAGCATAAGAACATAAGCAACAGAAACCAAAGTTACCTGGCATCATCAGAACCCAATTCTCCCACCATAGCAAGTCCTGGATACACCATCACGCCAGAAAAGCAAGATTCGGATCTAAAATCACTTCTCATGATGATGATAGAGGACTTTAAGAAGGGCATAAATAACTCCCTTAAAGAAATACAGGAGAACACAGGTAAACAGCTAGAAGGCCTTAAAGAGGAATCACAAAAATCCCTAAAAGAATTACAGGAAAACACAATCAAATAGGCAAAGGAAATGAACAAAACCATCCAAGACCTAAAAATGGAAATAGAAACAATAAAGAAATCACAAAAGGAGAAAAGCTGGAGTTAGTAAACCTAGGAACGAGATCAGAAGTCATAGATGCAAGCATCACCAACAGAATACAAGAGATAGAAGAGTGCAGAAGATGTCATAGAAAACATTGACACAACAGTTAAACAAAACGCAAAAAACAAAAAGCTCCTAACCCAAAACATCCAGGAAACCCAGGACACTATGAGAAGACCAAACCTAAGGATAATAGGCATAGAAGAGAGTGAAGATTCCAAACTCAAAGGACCAGTAAATATCTTCAACAAAATTATAGAAGAAAACTTCCCTAACCTAAAGAAAGAGATGCCCATGAACATATAAACTGGACCAGAAAAGAAATTACTCGTATCACATAATAATCAAAACACCAAATGCACAAAACAAAGAATATTAAAAGCAGTAAGGGAAAAGGGTCAAGTAACATATAAGGCAGACCTATCAGAATGACACCAGACTTCTCACCAGTGACTATGAAAGCCAGAAGATCCTGGACAGATGTGATACAGACCCTAAGGGAACACAAATGCCAGCCCAGGCTACTATACCCAGCAAAGCTCTCAATTACCATTGAGGGAGAAAACAAGATATTCCATGACAAAACCAAATTTACACAATATCTTTCCACAAAGCCCTGCAAAGGATAATAGATGGAAAACACCAACACAAGGAGGGAAACTATACCCTAGAAAAAGCAAGAAAGTAATCTTGCAACAAACCCAAAAGAAGATAGCCACACAAACATAATTTCACCTGTAACAACAAAAATAACAGGAAGTAACAATCACTTTTCCTTAATATCTCTTAACATCAATAGACTCAATCCCCACCCCACCCCAAAAGACATAGACTAACAGACTGGATACATAAACAGGACCCAGCATTTTGCTGCACACAGGACACATACCTCAGTGACAAAGGCAGACACTACTTCAGAGTAAAAGGTTGGAAAACAATTTCCCAAGTAAATTGTCCCAAGAAACAAACTGGAGTAGCCATTCTAATATCGAATAAAATCAACTCTCAACCAAAAGTTATCACAAAAAGATAAGGAAGGACACTTCATACTGGTCAAAGGAAAAATCTACCAAGATGAACTCTCAATTCTGAACATCTATGCTCCAAATGCAAGGGCACCCACATTCATAAAAGTACTTTACTAAAACTTAAAGTACACATCACACCCCACACAATAATAGTGGGAGACTTCAACACCCCACTCTCAGCAACGGACAGATCATGGAAAACAGAAACTAAACAGACACAGTGAAACTAACAGAAGTTATGAACCAAATTGATCTAACAGATTATTTATAGAACATTTCAGTCTAATGCAAAAGAATATACCTTCTTCTCAGCGCTTCATGGTACCTTCTCCAAAATTGGCCATATAATTGGTCACAAAACAGGCCTCAACAGGTACAAGAAGATTGAAATAATCCCATACACCCTATCAGATCACGACAGACTAAGGCTGGTCTTAAATACCAGCAAAAACAACAGAAAGCACACATACACATGGAAGCTGAACAATGCTCCACTCAATGATAACTTGGTCAAGAAAGAAATACATAAAGAAATTAAAGGCCTTTTAGAATGTAATGAAAATGAAGACACATCATACCAAAACTTACAGGACACAGTGAAAGCAGTGGTAAGAGGAAAACTCATAGCTCTAAGTGCCTCCAAAAAGAAACTGAAGAGAGCTTATACTAGCAGCTTGACAGCACATCTAAAAGCTCTAGAACAAAAAGAAGCAAATACACCCAAGAGGAGTAAACTGCAGGAAACAATCAAACCAAATAGAAACAAAAAGAACTATACAAAGAATCAACAAAACCAGGAGCTGCTTCTTTGAGAAAATCAACAAGATAGATAAACTCTTAGCCAGACTAACCAGAGGGCATAGAGACAGTATCTAAATTAATGAAATTAGAAATGAAAAGGGAGACATAACTACGATGTATACCTTAAAATAACTATTCTGTTTTTTTGAATATCAACAGTTGAAAATGTTAAAATCATGTTCTATAAACAGCATGGAAATATTATTGATAATTTTGAGGGGGAGGGGGAGGGGGAAGGCCTGAGTTGGGATCCCTAGAACCCATGTATAAAGTCAGGTGTGATGGTGCATGCCTGCAACCCAATGCTGAGGAGGGCAGAGACAGGATTTCTGAGGTCTGCCAGCCAGCAAGTCTACCTGGATATGCAAACTCCAGGTATAGCCAGAGACCTTGTTCCAAAAAGTAAGGTAAGAGCAATTGAGGAAGACTCTCCATGCTGACCTCTGACCTCCATGTACACATGTGCACACACAAACAACACACATAACATATGTACATAGAATAAGTGCCCTGATGGTGTAAGATTTGCATGCCGTCAAGCTGTACTTCATGTGTATTCTTCCTGCTAATGCCTCCTGACCCTAGTGGTTACTTAGGTACTATTGTTATCTGCTTCACTGATAAGGAAACTGAGGTACAGAAATGTAACTTGCTCATAGTTATAGTTACACAGTGTTGGACACACTGACTCCAAGGAAATAGACCAAAACACCTTTGGATAAAGGGATATTGCTTAGTTCATTCTTTACATCCATAGTATATTGACAGATGTGTCACTAGAACTTATATAGCTGAAAATAACATTTGAAAATTTATAGCCAGTTTGAAATCTGGAGAAGTACCAGTACGAGAGACTTCAAAAATAAATTTCCTTATACTTAAGATAGAAACTCGTCTTTTTTAGAAGGGGGCATATGGTATGCTGTGGTTGTACCATAGTAGAGTGACTGTGCATGTGACGTCATGTGCCAGGAGAAGGGTCTTTCCTTAGGTTTCTTTTCTTTTCTTTTAGATGGGTCTGTGTTGCATGGATTGGCCTCACATTATGGTCTCATACAAGCAAGTAGCTAGGACTATACACTTGAGCCTTTGTACTCAGTTTAGGAAAATAAAGAGGATTGTTTTCCCAGCAATTATTCTTTACTGTTGTGTGTGAGTGGATGCATGCTTGTTTAGGTATCAGGGAGGCTTCAGATTGAACAAGGTCCTCTGCAAAAGCGACAGGTCCTTTTAACCCCTGAGCCAGCTCTTTAGTCCTCTCACCCCAAAGGGGGATTCTCAAAGATTCTGCCAGCGGGACAGGTGGCACAAGTCTGGGGTCCCTGCTCCTGGGAGACTTAAGGAGGACAGTCATGAGTTCCAGGCCATCTGGGCTATATACCAAGTCTTTATAAAAAGTTTCCATGACCGAGAGGTGGTGAGCGACCAGTGAGCTAGCTCTGACCTGATCTAGATAGCACCCAGTGTATGTGCACGTGTAGAAACATCACACAGTACCTTGATGTGCTCTTATGTTATCAGTTAGATTTTAGAGGCAGGTGGATCTCTGTGAGTTCAAGGCCAGAGAGGGCTAGATGGTGAGATCCTGGCTCCGAAAACAAACACTAAATCTTAAGACTCCATAAAAGGGGGAGGAGATTTTATAGAAACTTTCTATCAAGACAAAAACAGTTATCACTCAGCTTATGTTTTGACAGTTTTCTTTTATGCCAAGGAAAGCAAAGCTCACACAAAGCTCACAAAGCAGAGTCCAGCCTTAGCTACCCTGACACGTGGTAAAGCAGACTTGGCTTGCAGGCTCCAGCAACAGGAACAGAAACAGCTCCAGGAAATGTGTGTTTTCCTCCCTGTAAAGGGTAGCCTCCAAGGGAAAAATATCTTAGGAGTGATGTGTCTGTTGCCTCACTCTGGGTGCCTGGCTTTCTACTTTTCTGTGGCTCTCATTTCTACAAGAAATCCTAGTTTGCTTTCCTCCTCCTCCTCCTCCTCCTCCTCCTCCTCCTCTTCCTCCTCCTCCTCTTCCTCTTCTTCCTCTTCCTCCTCCTCCTCTTCTTCCTCTTCTTCTCCCTCCTCTTTCTTTCCCCCCCTTTCACTCTCCCTTTTCTGAGACAGGCTTCTTTGGCCTGAACTTGCCATGAAGACCATGCTGGCCTTGAACTCACAGAGATTCATCTGTCCCTGCCTCCAGAAGTCTGGGATTAAAGTTGTGTGCTACTATGCCTGGTTTCAAGTAGTTTTCTTGAAAACTGGTGACATTCTATGTTGTGTTATTGGTCATAGCTGGATTGTGTTGTTGCATGGGGCATTCTGCCAAGAGCTTTATGTGAGCCTACAGTTATGGACATGATGTAGGCTTGAACCTGCCTCACAGTTTGGTGCAGTGTAAGCCAATAGTGTTTGGGGTAGCACAGAGTTAGAGGAGGTATCTAAAAATTATTGATTTCCATTTATTGTTGAGACAAAAAATCTATACCTCTAGCTCATTGAGTCACAACCTCGTTCGCTATTTATTGCTTTCCTGGCCAATGCTGTGTTTTTCTGTTTTTGGAACTCTGATATCCATTATATTTAAAACCAAGGAACAATAAGACCCTTAAAAAGAGCCTAATAGAAAGTCTGGGTTGGGGCAGGGGTAGCATTAGCAAGTGACAGCAGAGCCAAGCTATTTCAACTGTGGAGCCATGTTCCCAGCCCTGCTTTGCTGCATCAGGTCTGACATGGTGCTCAGTGTGCACAATGGGAACTGTGTGCTTGAGTGTTCCCAATCCTTGCCAGCCTTCATCTAATGAGATGGTCTTTCATGTTTCCCAGCCTTCTCGTTCCTGCCTGGAAAGATATACATGGCTTCTTCATTTCTTTGGATTTGAAGACGTTATTTTTGAGGCCAAGGCAGGGTTTTGAGAAAAGTGAGAAAATTGTGGGATCATAGAATATGGTCAGACACTCAGACTCTGTGGTGAGACAGCCCTGTGACCCTCGTGTGGCTAACGAGGATGAGTGCAGGATTGTATTTGCTTTTGTAAGATAGGTTACCATTACAGTAGCTTCACAGGAAATACACCCATCACCCCTGAACTTTGTGCAACCTTTCCTTACTTTCTTTCCATTTCTCACCCTTCTTTTCCCTTACCCTCTGTCTGTCTGTTTGTTTGTGCTTGGTTTGTCTGTGGCTTAAGTATCCCAGGCTAACTTCAAACTAGCATTGTAGACAAGGATAGTCATCTAATAACCATCCGTTTGTATCGACATACTGGGATTATAGTCATGTGTCTCTGTGTCTGGCTGTTTTTCTTTTTAACTTAAACTAAACTGGAGTACATTGGAAAACCCTTAAAAATCTCTGTGCACAGTAAAGTGGAGAGACATTTGTTTACTGGACTAGTGATGGTGACTGGCATGAAAGGAAAGATGTCATGAGTGGCTTCAGAGCCACCTACAGAGCACTACCCTCTTCCCAGTCTGTGTAGGCTAGAGTTCAGACAGCTCCTGGTTGTCCAGTGACTAGTGTGCTGGCATGCCCAAGTTTCTCTGCAAGGTTCTCTGGTGCTTTCTCTTCACAGGCTATCTCTGGCTTGGCACATAGACAGTTTGAGTGTCTCATGGCTATGGACTGAAAAGCCATTATGTATTCAAGGAAGTGTTTATTCCTATGATCTCTGTTCTTGATTCTGAAGATCTGCTTACATATATTAAAGAAAAGCTTTCAGGTTATGGTCTGACTTTGGAAAATATTTTTTTCCAAAATTGTTATGAATTAGGGAAATTTGCATTGAAACAGTACTATACCTCAAGTGGCCTCCACGTGGAGTCTGATCAGCCCACTTCTGCTTTGGTATTTTAGTACATATACCACAATATTCATTCATAAACACTTTGGTGGACCAGGCTGCTATTATTTTAAAAATATATTTTGTTTTTTTTATTTTATTAAAATAAATGAAACCTATCTTCATGTTAAGATTTAAAACTAACTCAAAGTAACCAGGGTCAGTTTTAATTACAGCCAGACACAGAGACACATGACTGTAATCCCACTATGTAGATGCAAAAGGATGGTTATTAGATGGCTATCCTTGGCTACAATGCTAGTTTGAAGTTAGCCTGGGCTACTTAAGCCACAGACAAACCAAGCACAATATGTGCAATTATATATCGGGATCTCTAATTTTTCCCTCTAGAGAAGTCTGTGTGTAATGGTCTCTGCATCACTTTCTGTCTCCTGCTCTGATTTCCTCAGTGATGGAAGTTTTAAACTAAAACAACCCTTTTCACACAACGCTGATGGTGGTCATGGTGTTTGTAGAAACCCTAACAGAGACAGATAGTGTTATCTTTCCCTCTTTGACTTATTTTTTGTCTATGCTTTTAATTCTTATAAATAGATGATCTAGCTTTTTAGTTTCCTACTACTTCCAATATTATATTTAATTCTTTCGCTTAACATTTCTTAATTAACCTTGAACATTTGTCTCCTTTTCCCGAGTAAGATTATACTCTCCTACTCTTTGTCTTGGTTTTATCCTTTTATGTAGCTGATTCATTCAGTAATCTTGATCATGTCTTTCCTCTCATTTCAGAGCCCTGTATATGGAAATCCACAGGAGACAGCTCAGGGCAGAAGAGTGGTCATTTCTCACAACATGGATCGCGTTCTGAGAGATGGTGAGACAGACTGGGCTCGGGGAATTGCTGTGTGAAGCAATCACTGTCTCAGAGGGAATTTGTAATCTCTAGTTTATCTATCCTTCCTACAGCAGGAGGACTCTTTCATGAGTTTCTGATTGAAGATTGGTGCATCTGTGTTTTGGAAGTCGTTTAAATGTTTATAGAGTAGGAATTTCCAGATCCCATGAAACTCACCAGCATAGGAGAGATTTATCTACAATATGAAGTGCAGATCTGCTCTCTATTCTCCAAAATAGGTTCAGGAAATGTTTCATTCCAGACACTGCCTGGCAGATGTGTTAGGGGTCATTGGACTCGATGCACTCACGCACAGATCAGTTTAAGGAGGTTCAGCGATAGCATCACAGAGTGGAGAACATGCACATGAGGTTTGCATGGAAAGAGACAATTGCAAAGTACACTATAGTATCTAAATACTAATGTTAATTAATATTAATGTGAGGGATACTATGTAGTGTGAAGATCAAATTAAGGCTTTACATGAGTATTAAAATCAGATTTCTAAACATTGATTTCAATTATTATACATGAAAAAAGCTAAGAGGCAACTGAATAAATAATATATAGATAAGTACTTTTTTACTTGGCATAGTTCACAAAAATGTTTAAATTTGAAGATGAGTATACAGAAGTTGGGACATAGTTCAAATTTTTGAATTTTCAGATTGTATAAACTATCATTTATGAACTATTAGTAATGTTTCTTTTAGTGATGAATATAATGACTTTTCTAAAATTTGCTGGATTTAAAATTTTACTTTTATTATTCAAAATTTCATGGTTTTGTTGGGCGTGGCAGGGCAAGCCTTTCGTCCCCACATTTGGGAGGCAGAAGCAGGCAGATCTGCATAGGCAAGGCTACATAGTAAGCTCCTGTCTTTACAAAACAAAAGCCTTGAAAGAGAATTTTCTTTTTACTTATGTGCGTGCATGTGTACGTGTAAGTGCAGATGTGCATGTGCCGTGCCATGCATGTAGAGGTCGGATGATAACTTTGGGAGTTAATTATTTTCTTCTACCATGGCCCCTGGGAATTTAATTCCGCTTGTCTGACTTGCACAGCAAATGCCGTTAATCAGTGACCCATCTTTATGGCCCTGTGCCAATTAAAAAATGCTTATTTTTATTTTATGTACTTGTGTATGAAGGCCTGCATGTATGCATGTGCATCACATGTGTGTCTCGTGCCCTCAGAGAGCAGAAGAGGATATTCGGACTGGGACAGCATTTGCAGCTGTTATGAGCCACCTGATGTGGGTGTTGGGAGCTGAACCTGGGCTTTTTGCAAGGGTAGCATGTACTGTTAAGCACTGAGTCAGCTTTCCAGCTCCTGCTCTAACTGTTGGTTTTTCTTCACTGCCTTAAAATCCCCACCCCCTCCAGAATTCTTAGTTGTTCCATATAGGAAGATTAGTCTGATAAGCTATATCATCATCTCTTTACCTCTGGAGATGTGGCTCAGTGGTTAAGAGCACCTGCTGCTCTTGCAGAGGACCTGGGTTTGGATCCTACAGGGTGGATCCCAGCCATCTGTGTAACTACTCTCTTCTGGCTCCATGGGCACCACACATGCACATGGTGCACAGACAGACATGCAGTCAAACACCCATACATATAAAATAAAAATAAAGCTTTAAAAATGTTTTTAAAAGGGGGCTGGAGAGATGGCTCAGAGGTTAAGAGCACTGACTGCTCCTCCGAAGGTCCTGAGTTCAAACCACATGGTGGCTCATAACCATCCGTAATGAGAGCTGACTCCCTCTTCTGGAGTGTCTGAAGACAGCTACAGTGTACTTACATATAATAAATAAATAAATCTTTAAAAAAATGTTTTAAAAAAAAGTTTACTTCTACAGACCATGTTTTAACTGTCTGTTTGAACGCTGACCACTGTTTCACTGTCTAATATGCCACATCTTACTTGCTTACCCACTGGTGGACATTCGAGTTGCTTCTACTCGGGGCCATTGTAAATACCAATACTATGGTGCCTTCTGAATTTTGTAAGACCTAAAATGTCTTTGCAGTTTTTTGAGCATGACCTTTTTTTTTTTCTCTCGGGTGGGCCAGTTTGTTTGAGCAGCCTTTGTGTGGGTGGGCTTGGGAGAAACTGAGGCCTACCTGACAGAAGCAGGTGACGAATTGCCCTTAGCAATGGATTCTGTGAAAGGAAAGTGCCGTGCAAAGCCTTTGCATAGAAGCTTTGCTTAATTATTATTTGGTATTTTATAAGCATGTTTGATGGTTTGCTTTCTTTTTTAAACTTCTTGTTTTCATTAATGTATCACTTATATGTATCATGGAGATTCTATGTAGTAGTTCATCTTACTGTACAGTTGGCACTAACTAAATCCAGCCCTTTCCCTTCTGACAGTATTCTCTGTGCCACACTGAGGTTGACCTTTTTTTTTTTTTTTTTTTGTATTTTTCTCTTTGTAGCTCGGCTTCTGTTATCTGTTAGACAGCATTGTTAAGCAGCTTCTTAAGAATCAGGAGTCCTTTGTTTTATATAAGATGGTTTTCGGGAAACTGAACATCACATCCTCTACCAAAATAAGAGCTGCTGGCGGCTATAACAATAGATTCTGGAGTGCAGTTTGCGAGTGGCAGGAGCTGATAACAACAGTAACAAACAAGCCAACACTAGGGTTCTGAAATGGTGGACTTGTAAGTTTAGGGTGGCTGTAGAACTGAGTGTTGAGAACGCTGAAGATGACCCCAGCCGTTAGAAACATCCATAGTGAGTGCAGTTTGTATCTTTGGAGTGTGCTTTATATTTCTAACCCATAGCACTGCTATATTCATCTAAACTACAGAGAATGATAACGGGCTTAGTGTTGATAAAAGTGGTAGTCTGTGTGCAGAAAAGCTTAAGTGGCAGTGTGTTTGTCATGGCTGCAGTTAGTTACCTGCAATTGATGTGAACTACGTAATCATTTTCTCCTGAAGCTAATTTTAACTAGATAATATTGTGCCATTTCATCTTTATAAATTTACTTTATTGCCTTTAGAATATATAGTTTAAAACAATGTAATCAAAGAGTTCAGTGAGTTCAAATATATGTGTGGTACCAATATAAACATGTTTGTTGCAAAGGACTCCTTGTGTTGTAGCTCAGTGCCGATGAGGATGAGGAATTGCCTAAAGTCTTTATATTGTGAATTACAAGAGTAAAAAAGTAGGTGTTAGATGGAACAGCATAATTATACTTCATATGCTAGAAGTTAACCTTTTTTTGACCACCTGCTGGCAAGATGATGTACCACTGGTGCAGAGGAGGCATGAATGCTGTTGAGGCAGCCAACTGCTCTCTTAATGGGTTTGAGGCCTGCTTTTCAGGAGGGAATTTATGTTCTGGAGTTGGTTTACCTTTGAGTTATCTTTTTAAAAATTTTGTTGAGTGGGCTGAGAGGTCACGCAGTTGGCAAAATGCTTACCATGCAGACATAAAAACCTACCGTTCAGATAAAAGCCAGACTCACTGGCATACATGGCCACTTCCAGTGTTGAGGAAGTAGAGACAGGTGGATCCCTGGCAGTCAACCTAGCTAAATCAGCTCCAGGTTCAGTAAGGAACCCTGCCTGTCTTTAAAAACAAAGTGGAGAACAAAGAAGGAAGACACTTGACCTTTGTCCTCTACACACATATACAATGCAGACATATATGTACAAAACTTTCTGTTCATTTTTGTGTTTGTATGGGCCTGTATAGCTATGCAATATATATTTAGAAGCATGACATATATGTATATATATATATATATATATATATAATATATATATATATATATATATATATATATATATGCATCTATCTATCTATCTATTTCCAAGTTACACATGTAGCTGTGAAACTTACCTTAAGGATATTGGAAGATCTACTTATGATTTAAAAAAGGCTGAATATAAATTTCCTGTCAATATTGATTTTGTAAGTTCATAACCAAATTGTACTACAATAGCATTTCAGAGTTGTATTAAATAGCCTATGCAATGGAGTTGAGAAATGTAGTAATGCATTTCTTAAATGATACTTTTCATATTGAACCTTTTAGCAGATGTGGTTGTTTAAATAAGAATGGCTTCCATAGGCTCTCATATTTGCATGCTTAGTCTCTAGGGAATGGCAATATTTGGAAGGATTAGAAGGATTAGGAGGTGTGACCTTGTTGGAGGAAGTGTGTGGGCTTGGAGGTTGCAGAAGCCTGTGCCAAGCCCAGGCTCTCTCTCAGCCAGTGGGTTACTGAAAGGAAGCCTCCAATTAAATGTCTTCTTGTAAGATTGCCTTGGTCATGGTGTCTCTTTCTAGCAGTAGAGCAGACACTAGGACAGCACCCTGAGCAGATCTTACTGTAAAGTGACTGCATCTTTTATAGGCTCACTTAACTCTTTGCTGTAAGTTGAAATTAACTTTTACATATCGGTGTGTGTTTCTGATGGGGACATCTATCCTAGCACAGGGATGGAGGCCAGAGGACAACTTTGGGAGTTTCTTCTCTCTTTTCACTTTGCTGAGGCAGTCTCTTATTTCTTACTTTGTTTGCAGGCTTAGCTGGCCTTTGAGCTTCTGACCAGTTTTTCTGTCTCTCCCTTCTCCCTTGGTGCCAAAGTGTGGGATTATAGACATGTGTCACAGCATGTGACTGTTTACTTAGGTCCCAGGGATGAAACTCAGCCTGACAGGCTTGCATGGCAAGCACTTGTAACACTGAACCATCTCCCTGACCCAGAAATTGGATTTTAACAAGAGGAAAAGTGCTTCTACTTCGCATATACTTACACTACAGAATTCTTAGTTTAAAATTTCATGCTATGAAAACTTAGTTTAATAAAAAGAGCAAGGGACCAACCAAGCAGTGCTTTTGGCAAGAGACTCTCCTCCTGCTACTATTACTTTGCTCTGCAGGCAAGGTCCTGTGGAGATCATCTAGGTTTGGTCATCCTTGACCACTAGGTCTGCACCCTTGTGCAAGGGTTGCTAGTGGGAAGAGCACCATCTGGCATGCCTGCCTCTTGGTCAGCTATGCTGCTTTTATGGAGTTCTTTATGTTGACTTGAGCAGATCCTCTTTCCTAGGATGTCCATGCTGTCCTCTTGTGGTTTCTAGAACAAGTTTGGAAAGCGCTGCCTGTGGCTCATTTCTCCATATGAATGTGATTTGAAGGAGTCGGGTGAACAGTGGACAAGGACGCTGTTTCTGTGTTCTCCTGTCTGTTATTCTTACCGCTTGTCTCCTACTGCTTATGCATGTGGGAGACCACAATGTACAGAGTCAGGCAGGAGGGGTGGCCTTGCTGCCTGAAGTTACTTTACTCCTCTAACCTCAGTTTCCTGACATGCTCAGTTGCTGTGTAAGAACCATGTTCTATTTGTTTGTCACAAATGAATGAGACTATAGAGGTACCTTGTTTCAGTTTTCATCTTAAAGCCTTACATCTGGACCAGAAAATGTCTCTGCCTTGTTATTGGAATCACCCAGTTCAAGATGGGGTACAGCGACTCTGCAAAAGCTAGGCCACTTAACAGCCATCTGATCAAATGTCTGGGTGTTAACATAAAAATGAGTGAGACGCCTAAGCCTCATCTGTTTGATGGCTTTTCTTCCATGCTCGACGGTTACTGATGTGCCTGTCCGTTCCACCTTCATACCAGAGCTGTAAGATACTGTTTCAGGAATAGTTGAAGAGTGTGGTAGCACTTCCCCTTTCCTTCTCTCTTTCTCAGCTAATCATTCTCAGCTAGAAGGTACAACTGAAACTGTTGGACTCACCTTGACATTTTACTTAAAGCTTGGCATATGTAAATGTCAACAAAATTTTAGATGTTCTATACATGGTTTTTTGTTTATCTGTGTGGCTGTCTGTCTCTGTCTTCTGACTGTTAAGACAGGGTTTCCCTATCTAGCCCTCACTGGCCTGGGACTTGCAGTGTAGGTCAGGCTGTTCTCCAGTTGTCAGAGGTCTGCCTAGTCTGTCTCCCCACCGTTAGGATTAAAGGTGTGCACTACCTTCCCAGGCACAGAGTAGTGTTTGAAAAAGGAAAGCTTTGAGAAATAAATGATTTAAAAATATCAGTCAGCTTTGTGTTCTTGAGATGAGCAAAGTTATGTGGCTAAATATGTCCCCCACAGCCCTCAGAGGTGACGTCATCTATGCCAGATGTTGGTTTGTTGTTCAGAAGTCCTTTCCTGAGTACTCACATTAACTCTACAGACTTTCTGTTTAAATAGAGTGGTGATGTCTGACATGGACAGCTACTAGAACTACAATGGGACTTTGGAGCACCAAAAACTTGAAACTTGAGTAGTTCATTTGTGATTGCTATAACTATAAAGTATGTACCAGATTTCAAAGCATGGTTTTAAAAAGTAATGAAAATATTTAATTTTAAATGCTGATTACTTAATATTATAAAAGTACATTATATGAAATGACATATGTTATTTATTTTACCTGTTTTTATTCTGTTAGTATGGGTAGCAGAAAAATGTGAAGGTACATATACAGATTCTCATGTTTCTATTGGATGGGCCTACCCTACAAATAGGCGATCTTGAATCTCCCAGTGAAGGTAGCTGGCCACACATGCTAATTGTTTGTGATGCTGGGTTGTGGGACTATATTCTGTGATTGTGTTCTTGTGTTATTGTTCTGTATTGTTGGGTTCTTAGTAGGAGACAGAATACTGAATCTATTATGTAATTGAATGAATCATGGTTTAAGTATCAAAGGGTAAAGGACTCTAAAGATTATAGATAAGGAGGCAGAGTACCTTGGGATGGAATAAACTTGACAGAAGTACCTTTTCTTACATGAGCTTTGGGTGCTTATTGGAGAAGCATGAGCTTAGCCAAATCAAAGATTGAGAAGATTGGCTGTATTGTATGTATTTAAGTAGATGGGCATCAAGATCAAGTATTTAAACTTAGGCAGCATAAGAGCAGCATTCCAGCTAGATGAGGGTCTTTTAACGTAGAAGCTTTCCTTTACCTTGTTCTGTGTCATTAAACAATGGACTGCCTTGATGCTTGCAACTTTGACCCTGCTTTGCTTATTCCTCATAGTGTTCGACTACAGTTACAGAGACTATATTCTCTCCTGGTATGGGAACCTCAGCAGAGATGACGGACAGCTCTACCATCTGCTCTTAGATGACTTCTGGGAAATTGTCAAGCAGATTCACCACAGGCTGAGTCACGTGGATGTGGTTAAAGTTGTCTGTAATGATATTGTAAAGGCTTTGCTCACTCACTTCTGTGACCTGAAAGCTGCTACTGCCAGGTAAGTGTCTTAGTTATGGTTCCATTGCTGTGAAGGGACACCATGACCAAAGTAGCTCTTCAATGCGACAACGTTTACATGGGGGCTGCCTTACAGTCTCAGAGGTTCAGTCCATTATCATCATGGTGGGAAGCATGGCATCATGCAGGCAGAAATAGCGCTATAGCTGAGAGTTGTACATCTTGATCAGAAAGCAGCCAGGAGAAGGCAGTGTCACACTGGCCAGGCTTGTGTATATAGATGAGACCTCAAAGCCCTGCTTCCACAGTGACATAGTTTCGCCAACAAGGCCACACCCCTCCAGTAGGGCTGCACCTCTTCCTAGTACTACTCCCCATGGGTCAAGCTCACTCACACTGCCACAACCAGCAAGCCTTCCCCTCCCTCATTAAAATAGTCCTCCTTTTGAGGAGACAAAACGAGGCAGTACTTTAGATGGTCTGCCTGCTTGACTTGGAATGTAGACACTTGGAAGGGAAATTGTTACAATGTACTCAGAGAGTAGATTTCTTAATAACTTTATAATTGAAAGTTGCATTATAGATTTATGTGGTTTTATAAGTAATTTATGCAGTGTACTGATGATGGTCTAGCAAGCCTCATACTGAACTTAACTTATAATATTGTGGGTACCTAAAGATGAAATAAATACACTATTTTATAGTGTGGTATAGAATCAGTGAACTTAGAAATTTGAGAAAAAAATATAGCTCATATTTCCTTTTTGTGTTTCTTTTAAGAGCTCAATTATATCACAATAGCCTGAAAGTTATTTCTTTTAAATTTCCCCTTTGTGTGTACATTCGCTTTACACAGAATCTTTTCATATAAGAGTGCAATGCATTTTGAACGTCCTTCCCTATATCTCCTTACCTTGATCTGTCACGTCTCTACTTGTTAGTCCCCTTTGTTCCCCTAAAGTTTCAGTTCTCCTTTCACGCCATGTAGTCACACATTATTTTATGTGCTTATGTGAAGATCTAGAAACCACAAATGGAAGATGAGATCTTTGTCTTCCTGAGACTTAATTCACTTTAGTATGATTCTCTCCAGCTAGATCTATCTTCCTACAATCAATATAACTTCATTCTTTATGAATGAAGTTCAGAAATTTGCATTGTTTGTATATACCCCATTTTCTTTATCTATTACTCCTGTTGTTCAACCTCTAGATTGGTTCTATAGCATAGCTATTTTAACTTTTTAAAATAATGTTTTTTAACTCTTTGAAAGTTTCCATACATTTATAAAATGTATATTAATCATACCCATCTACTACTACCTCCTCCCTCCTCCCCCAGTGCTCCCCAGGCCGTTCCTCTCAGCGTCATGTCCTCCTTTTCTTTTTTGTTTTGATTCTCATTAGTTCTGCCCATAAGCACTTGGGTATGTGGCCATCCACTGGGGCTCAAGCAGCCTACCAGCAGCCATGTCCCCAAAGGAGAGGGGATTTCCCTCAATCCCTGTGCAGCTGTCAGCTGCTGCTCCTCCAGTAGACCTGGGGCCCAGTCAGTGATGGGATTTCACTGGCCTGCCCCCTGTGCAGGTAACCATGGCCACTGTGAGTTGTGAGTGCAATGACTCTGTCGTGTCTGGAAGCATGTAGTAGCTCGTCCCCACATCCATTGGCTCTTTCCGTGTCCTCTTCCCATAACTCATCCTGAGCCTTGGGTGGAGGGAGGTGGATCCAGATGACCCAGACAGAGCTGAGAGCTCAGTTAGTTATATGCAGCATTTTGACCAGCAGTGAGTCTGCATCAGCTATCACTGCAAAGAGAAGTCTGTGGGTGCAAACACATATTTAGAAGGTGGTTTAATAGCATGGCCATTTAGTGAAACAGCAGTAGGTTCCTGCCAAGACCCTAAAACTTCCCCAGTCTTGGGCATCTGACCAAATTTACAGTACCAGGCACAAAAGCCTTCCTGTAGAGCAGACCTTGTAGCCAGTCTGAAAGCTGTCTGTTGTTCCCATAACTGTCATGTCAGGATCACACCAGGGCACATCTTGCCTGGAAGGTCAGGCATTGTAGCATGCAGGCCCACAGCTGGATGAAACCATTGATGTTGTTCCCTCCCAGCAGCCTGCATAGTGCCTCCTGGCACTCAGAGCTAGTCAGCAGGGAGAGCTTCCTCGGCATGGGGAGGTTCAGCTCTCCATGTCCTGCTTCCAGAGTGGATGGGGGCTTCAGTGGGAGTGTCCTATCATCTGCATATGGTAGGCAACAGAGAGCAGTGGCAATAGCCTACTTTGTTCTGAGTGCCTCTGGAACCCTGAGAGTAGCTCAAAGGGAGGGACCCAGAGACTGGCATTGAGATGTCATTGGATGTCCTATACCTTCTGGGAGCAGCACTACTTGTTCAGGGTATTTCTATTCATACTCCCCTTTAAAAAGAATATGTTCAATACACTTGGAAACTAGTGGATTTCTCTAAGGCTTCTTCATGTAGCCTTAGTGTAGTCTCCCCCCATCCTCTCCTCTCCCAGTTTGCCTGTCATGACTCTAGCTCTTTAACTCTGAGGATAGCCTCCATACTTTTCATATCGCCAGTGCCCTAGCATTCCCTCTAGTTACTTTTTCCTTGTGTTGGCAAATCATAGGTTTCTATGAAGCTTTTTAACATACCTTTCATGTTTGTTAAGCCACCTGCCAGTACCCCATTTCCCCATTTCCCATCTGCTTCCATGTTTGTACACTTCTGCCCACAGTATCCCCTTCTCTACTCTCATTGTACCTGTATTTTACCATCCCCCTTCCCTTAAGATGTCTATCCTCAGTGGCCTATTTCTACTCTTCCTGGTTTCTACACGTGCTCCAGATTAAACATAACAAAACAAATGATTCAAAGTATGACCCACACATGAGAGGGAACACACAGCACTGGCTTTCTGGGGCAGAGTGACCTCACTCACTATAGTGCTTTCCAGTTCTATCCATTTACCTTCACATCTCATTGATTTTTACAGCTGAGTACTATTCAGTTGTGTTATACACCACAGTGTCCTTATCCATCAGCTGATGGACAACGTGGTTGATTTCGTTTCTCAGATGTTATGAATTGAGCTGCAGGACAACTTAGGTGTTTTCAGGAGTGCTGCAAAGAGCAGTGGTGTGCAAGTATTTGTGTTACACGTTGGCTTGTGGTCATTTGGGTACAGATAAGAGTGGCATATAGCTGGGTTCTATGGTGAACCTAATTTTAGGTTGTTTTTTTTTAAAAAAAGATATTTATTTATTTAGTGTGTGTGTGTGTGTGTGTGTGTATCTCTGTGTGTGTGCATGCACATGCACACTTAGGTCTTCAGGCTTGTGTGGCAAACACTTTTACTTGCTGAACCATGTCCTGGACTCCGATGTTTGTTTTTTGAGGCCCCCACACTGACTTGTTAGCGACTAAATGGGTCGATAGTCTCGCCAGCACTGCATCAGTGTCCCCTTCTGTGTCTGCTCTTGCTGCTCTCATTTCTTGTTGCCTGTTTTTCTAGTGACTGCCGTTCTGACTAGCTCGGGATGGAATCTCAGGGTAGTTTTTAATTTGTGTCTCTCTGATACCTAGTGATGTTCTAAAAACTGTTAAGAGGAACATAATGTCAGCACTTGTGGGCTCTTAATTAGAGAATTGGTTTCATTTTGAGAAAGATATGTGTGTGCTTATCTGGTGCGAACCTGGCTTTGGAGGCCGTCAGCAGGGCTATTTTTATGCGAGGAACAAATCGTTTTCCTAGGCTTGTTAGTAGAGCCTTAAGTTTATACTTTGCTCTCGAGCGAGTGCAAGGATGGTGAATTACAGCCCATGTGACTTACACAGAGAGGGTGGTCCTAAAGAAATGAGTTGTGCTGCCTTTGGGTCATGCAGTTGTTTGGAGTGGCACTGGCATGGCGTGGAGTTAAGATTGCTTATGCTAGGTTTCAGGAATGTCAGCCTTGGCTTCCTCATTAGCAGTGGGTAGCTCTGTGCTGAGTGAATCACATGAAGGCCCCTGTTCTGGCTGGTGACACTGCCCTGGCAGTAGACTGGCTGCTAAGAGTGGCAGCTATCCATTCTCACTCGCACAAAGCTGTCTTCTCTCCCCAGGTCTGCTGATAAGGCCAAATCCAGAGCCATTACGTTCCCTCTGCCTTCCCACTGTTTGCTGCTGGCTGCTCCAGCGTTTTGCAAGCTGCTCCAACTATAATGCATAGTGAGGAGTCCATTTCTGGTGTGCCTCACTTTCATAAAGTGGTACTCTTATTAGCTGTGATAACTGATGGTCTTTTTTCCTGTAACACTGTTATTTAAATGTCATTTGAGACTAACTCAATTTTATCATCTTATTACTTAGGCCACAGCCTGTCTGAAAACCATTACCATCGGACCATGCATCTCGGAATTCTTTATCTTTAGATAGCCCTATAATCTTTTTTTTTTTTAAAGATTTATTTATTTTATTTATATGGGTACGCTGTCGCTATCTTCAGACACACCAGAAGAGGGCATCAGATCCTATTACAGATGGTTGTGAGCCACCATGTGGTTGTTGGGATTTGAACTCAGGACCTCTAGAAGAGCAGTCAGTGCTCTTAACCGCTGAGCCATCTCTCCAGCACCAGCCCTATAATCTTAAAAGCTACCAAATGTCAGACTGCTGTTGTTCATGTGGCTCACATCTAGTGATGTGCCACAGGCACCCTGCACCGGCAGGTGACAGCTGCTTGTATAGGCCCTCCCAGGTCCAATTGAGCTCAGTGAAATCATGTTGCTGCCTTGAAATTGGCCATTCACACTATGGAATGGGAAAATACTTCAGCTTAGAATTTTGTCCTGTGAAGAACTAATTGTTAAATATTTGCCAGCCTCACTTATTGAATCCATTATATTCATCAATATTTACAGCATCAGATATTTAAGCCAAAAAGCTTTTCAAGTACGAGTTCACATTGTGTTCTCTTTAGAAAATCCCGCTAATGATTTTGGAAAATGACTTGCGAGTGAAAGAGAAAAATGACATTTTGTCATTTTGTGGTAGTAAAATAATAATGAATATGGGTTGGCCTTATAGATTCCCTAAATGGTGTTTGGAACAAGTGGGAGTCTCTCACAGCACCCTGCTGTGTGCTGTGAAACTACCTTCTGGCAAACAGCATGTGTGGCTAGAAAGTGAACAGGATCCTTAGGTCTCCCTGTGGACTTGGTAGCTTATGCCCTCCTTTAGGCCTTGGCACTGTTGTTTATTATTATGTCGTTTGCTGTGGTGCCCACCAGTGAAAGTATCCCATGGTTCTGCCCGGCTGATAATCATCAAAGACTCATTAGGATTCAGGGAGACTTGTTTCAAAGTTCTCAAGATTTAGGAGAAAGGGACACATGGGTAGAGAAATCTAGTGTTTTATGAATATCTAATTTCAACATAAGAGTATGTTTTTCACTGAGGCGTATGCCAGCATTCTGAGAGCTGCTTTAGAAGATGGGGTCAGCACCGTAAGTAAAACATGAGAATGACAGAGAGGACAGACAGTCCGTCAGAGAGGACAGACAGAGTCCATGTTAGAAGCGCTTACTTTGCAGGCTCGGAGGGTTTTTCAGTTGATTTCATTGTTAGTCTCTTCCGGTATTCCAGAGTGGCCCCCAATTCACTGTGTAGCAGAACTTCTGATCTCCTGCGTCCACCTCCTAAGTTACAGGTGTGTGCCATAGTGACCCCCACGGCCTTGTGCAGGTTAGGCAACAGCTGTGACAAGCCCGTAGTTTTTTATTTCTTGTTACGTTAGTTGATGATAAAAATGTACAGAAAAAAAATGAAGAAAAATCTCTATCCATATTTTCTATAGTTACATATACTTGAAAGAATGCCAGTTATTTGCTAGTACTAGAACTGCTGTTCATTTGGGTGGTTTGGTCTGAGAACAATGATTATTGATGTAGCATTATAAAAAGTACACAGTCAGGCCTGCCTGCAGTGAGTGTAGGTTTGACACTCACTGTTGCTCTGGGTAATACCATTCTTGTCCTGTAAATCTACCTGGTGGACAGATCTCTGTGGGCTGCAAAATGATGTGGGCGGCCTGGGAAGCACACCCTTGAGTTGGTGACTGTCAGGAGAATAATGAATTGCAGTAATAAGAATCACATCCTTTGCCTGACTGCTAAGCGGTTGTTGGAGGCAGGTTTCTGGTCAGCCAGGGCTTCTTTCCCGCTTGTCAGTCTGCTGCTGCTGTAAGCCAGTCTAGACCACACTTAAAGCCCGCTCGACTTCCACTTCCTTTTCCTGTTGGTCTTGTGTTAGCATGGTTCAGAAAGTCTAAAAAACGATTGCCTTTATACTTTCAGTTCAATCACATTTTAAAAAGTTTACAATCTCCTCACAATCTGTGTTTTGTGTGCCTGTGGAACATAGGCTTCTTATCTGAGGGAATGTCTTTAGTCACATGTTTTCTTTCTTTACGTTTGATGTGTTTTCCCTGCCCTTTTCAACCTCTGACTATAGTGTAGCATAACACAGACTCGAGAGGGAGACAGAGAGAGAAAGAGAGAGAGAGAGAGAGAGAGAGAGAGAGAGAGAGAGAGAGAGAACCGTTTCCCCCATTTATCACTTCCGTGCCTTTGTTCATCTGCACTTATACACATCTTCATTTTCTCATCTGTACAATGGTAGTGGTGATGTCTGCCTCTTGGTGTAGGTGGGAGGGTTGGATCATACCGTACCAGTGACATGTATCAAAGTTGCTGACTTCTTCCCTTTTCAAGGAGTGAGAACTAGGGGTGATTAGTAGGAATTGCAGTGGCTGATCAACACCACCAAAGGCTGTAACACAGCAAGCCCATTACAGTTCGCCAGAAGCTAGGTGGACTTGCTCACCTATAGTGGCCATGCTTTGTGAGCCCTCTCTGCTCACAAACAGTGCTGATGAAGGGTGTCACTCAAGTGTCCTGCTTAGCATTTGCAGGAGAGGCTAGAGGAGTCAGGTGGGAGGTTTTCCTGTACAGTGAGGGTATTGGGCCAGCCCTCTCTGGCATTTGGCTTTCTTAGTTTTCCCCTAACTCAGCTGTAAGGAAGGAGGGGAATTTGTGACACTTTTATGACCATGCAGGTCCCAGTTGATGTGTAGGCTCAGTATTATCTAAAGAAGCATTTTCTGTAAAAGGAGGTTTTCTTTCGGCTGTCCTCCCCCAGTAAGTGCTAACCACATGTGTGTTTTAAGGTGTTAAGTTACATATGCCAGGGCTTGAGATGATCAAGGAATAGCATCTCGGTGTGTGCTGTATGGAAATAGCAGCTCCAGCTATAGCTGAAAATGAAGATACCTGGAGGGCGAGACTCCCAGGGTCACAGCACACTCGGGCTCTGGAGCAGTTAGTGCTTTCCTATTGAGCTGCTGCCCCAGGGCACTCCCTTTAATAAGTTATGAAGGCTGGCATTGACTTCATTCTGTGGCCCTTGCAGGCCTTGAGCTCATGATTGTAGGCTTGGCATCATCTTTTGTTGGTTGTTTTGTGTTTTTAAAGAGAGGGTCTTACAGCTTAAGCTGGATCAGAACTCCTGACCCCCTTGCCCCCCTCTCTTTCTGAGTACTGCTTTTATGTAGTGCACCATCATGCTTCCCTTCAGGAACCTTTAAAAAAGCCAACATGGAGACCAGAATGTAAAATGTTAATCCAGGATGCATGAAGCCTGCATTTGATTCAAAAGCAGCCTATAAATGGGGCACACGGGTGCACATCTGTAATCCCAGAACTGGGAGATGAAGGCAGGAGGATCAGGACTCGAGGGTTATCCTAATGTTGCATAACAAATTCAAGGCTACCCTGGGCTACAAGAGACCCTGTCAAAAATAAATCAATAAAAATAAACACCAGCAGAGGTGTGCATATATAAAGCCTTACTCATAAAATGTCTTCATGTCTTTGGCTTTGCACATTCGGATAGAATTCTTCTAGGCCATTCCAGCATTCGGAGAAGGCAATGGCTCTTTTTTTTGGTGTACACATTCAGTTAGTGTAGTCTCTAGTGTAAGAAGTCACCATGTACTCTTGAGAGGCATTAATCATAAAGATACCAATATGCATTTCATGTTTCATTTCCTGTGTAGTCCTTAATGTGTTTTCTGCACTCTAGAGTATTTGCTCAGTATTGGCCTCTTGTTACTATGGAATCTTTGCCACTTATCTCCACTAACAGATAGTAGGAAATTACCATTCCACAAAGCTACAGAATAGAAAAATTTAGACTGCTCTTTCTACTACTCAGATACTCCAAAATAGTGGTTCTGGGGTGTACTTAGTGCTGACAGGGATCTATGGCTACAGCTGGAAAAAACCTGGGATCCTCACAGATGCAATTTGCCATCGCCTTTGGGAGCATTAAACAATATCCCATAGAATTATCCATAGAAATAATCCAGGCTTACTACCCTACAATTTCTTCATCAAAAAAGTGGCTCATGATACTGGTTTATGCTTTATTAGTTTTTAAAAACGGATGCTATGAATCCTTTAAGACAGACTGTTTCTCCTCTGTTTGCGTTCTCTTCAGTCAAGTGCACAGCTGCATGCAGGATGTGCATGGAGTGGGAAGGCAGAAAGGAACACCTGCCTAGCCAGCCACATCACCTGGATTAGTTCCACTGATCAGTGGGTGACAGAAGTCAAAGCCTGTTTACTTTCACATCCAGCCTTTAATCTCAGCAGTCAGGAGGCAGAGGCAGATGGGTCTCTGAGTTTGAGGCCAGCCTGGCCTACATAATGAGTTCCAGGCTGGCAAATAAATTAGCAAACACAATCAAACAAACAATAAATAAGATTCATCTGGAAACTTGAAGGTTGTGTAATTAAAGAAATTCTCCTACCATTTTGAATTGTTGCTAGTATTTGGAAGTTCTTTTTTTTTTTTTCTTTTACTTTTTTTTTATTATTTTCTTTATTTACATTTCAAATGCTATCCTGAAAGTTCCCTATACCCCACCCCCCCCCCTGCTCCCCTACCCACCCACTCCCACTACTTGGCCCAGGCCTTCCCTTGTGCTGGGTCATATAAAGTTTCTTATGACCTTTGATACTACTTAAGGTAGTTATCATGGTTGCCTTTGAAAATATAATGCGGCCACATATCCTTCTTTGTTTTCTGTTGTTGTGGCAAACACTGACCAAAAGAAACTTGGAGGAGTGGGTTTATTTGGTTTACACTTTCTGAACACAGTTCATTATTGAGGGAAGTCAGGCCAAGAGCTCAAGACCTCAAAGCAGGACCTGAAGCAGAGACTATGGAGGAACACGTTTTAACTGGCTGGCTCTCCAAGGCTTGCTCAACTTGCTGTCTATACACCCCAGAACCACCTGATCAGTGGAGGCACTGCACACAGTGAGCTGGGCCTCCCCTCATCAATTATTAATTAAGAAATTGTTCTCATTGATATGGCTTAGCAGTTAAGAACCCTTGTTGCTCTTTCAGAGGACCCAGGTTTGATTCCCAGCTCTAGGAGACTCACAACCATCTTTAACTTCAGTTCCAGGATATCCAACACCTTCTTGCCTTTTAGAGTACCAGGCATGCATGTGGTGCACAGACATATATGCAAACAAAATATCCATAATCGTAAAATAAAAGTAACTTTAAAATAGAAAAGGAAGGAAGGAGGGAGGGAGGGAGGGAGGGAGGGAAGGAGGGAAGGAGGGAAGGAGGGAAGGAGGGAAGGAGGGAAGGAAGGAAGG
>NC_034608.1:62284077-62287109 GCF_900095145.1 Mus pahari | reverse complement strand
GTAACTTTAAAATAGAAAAGGAAGGAAGGAGGGAAGGAGGGAAGGAGGGAAGGAAGGAAGGAAGGAAGGAAGGAAGGAAGGAAGGAAGGAAGGAAGGAAGGAAGGAAGGAAATGCTCCTAAAAACATGGCCACAGGCCAGTCTGATGGAGGCAAACCTCACTTGGGTACCCTTTTCCTGGGGGACTCTAACTGTGCCATGTTTACAAAAACTAACGATGACATACATTCACATTCACTCCAGCACAGGCTCCCCAGATTAATCCACGTGTAAGGAAAGTATTGGTTATTGGAACTTCTGAGGAGGCGACAGTTATTTAAATCAATGTGTTGCTTATTTAGAATACTTTTTACCTAATGATATATAATTGAATTGTTTCTGAACATTCTTTCCATCTATCCATCCATCCATCTATCCATCCATCTCTGTCTCTGTCTCTGTCTCTGTCTCTCTCTCTCAGCTTAGCTACCTATCTATTCTTATTTTAATTCTTCAATCTTTTTTTTACAGTCCAGTCTTTTTCCCCATCTCAGTCCACCCGCTGACTGTTCCTTATCTTATACCTCCCCCTATCCCTGTCTCCAAGAGGATGTCCCCACCCCACCCCATCCCCACCCCACCACACCTCTCCACTCCCTGGGGCCTCCAGTCTCTCCAGGGCTAGGAGCATCTTCTCTCATTGAACCCAGACCTGGCAGTCCTCTGCTGTATATGTGTTAGGGGCCTCATATCAGATGGCGTATGCTTTCTGGTTGGTGGCTCAGTGTTAGAGCAATCTTGGGGGTCCAGGTTAGTTGAGACTGCTGGTCTTTCTATAGGGTCGCCCTCCTCTTCAGCTTCTTCTAGCTTTTCCCTAATTCAACCACAGGGTCACTGGCTTCTGTCCATTGGTTGGGTGTAAATATCTGCATCTGACTCTCTCAGCTGCTTGTTGGGCCTCTCAGAGGGCAGTCATACTAGGCTCCTGTTTGAAAGCACACCATAGCATCAGTAATAGTGTCAGGCCTTGGGGCCTCCCCTTGAGATGAATCCTAATTTGGGCCTGTCCCTAGGTCTCCTTTCCCTCAGGATCTTCTTCATTTTTGTCCCTTCAGTTCTTTCAGACAGGAACAATTTTGGAACAGAGTTTTTGACTGTGGGATGGCAACCCCATTCCCCCACTTGATGTCCTGTCTTTCTATTCTTTCAGACATGAAGAACAGCCAAGGCCTTTTGTGTTGCATGCATGCTTGAAGGACTCACATGATGAAGTAAGATTCCTTCAAACATGTTCTCAGGTTCTGGTGTTTTGCCTTCTCCCTTCGAAGGATATCCAGTCTCTCAGCTTGCGTACAATGCTTGCAGAAATTCTCACAACAAAAGGTAGACTTATAAAATTAATACCACTAATGTGATGAGTGCTTAAACAAATGTGCTGTATCCTGTGATTATATTTCATATAACATTTGTGCAGATCCTGTATATTGCAGACCATGTGAGTTGTAAGGGATTTTAGACATTTTACATTTTATTATCACATAAAGGCTTTGGCCATACATGGTTTGAAAACTTTGTATCTGTATTTAAAAGTTCACATCTATATTGCTAATGCTATTAATTTTGACATAGGAAAAAGCCACTCTTCATGTATGTATGGAACACATTCACTTAGAATAGAGAACTTGAGTTATCTATGCCAGTAGAAATACATTAAGGAAAGAATACCCATACATATGCACAGAAACTCTATCAGCACTTACTTATATTTTTTCTTTAAGTTTCATTGGTAATGCTGCTTTTGTGAACTTTTAATAAACAATAAATACTATACTAGAGCATAATAAACATTTAAAAGTTATTTGTACAGCTAAATACTTAATGAGAATAAAAAAAATGGAAGAGCGGCAGGGAGATGGCTGTGGTAAGACATTTGTACAAGAATGCGTACTCCAGGTTATCAAAGCCAGGTGTGTCCGCACACTTTAACCCCAGTGCTGGGGCACAAGGACAGTTTATCCTGGGGCTTGCTGGCCAGCCAACCTAGCCAAAATAGAACTCCAGGTTCAGAGAGAGCCAGGTTCCTGTCTCCAAAAAGTATCTGGGCAAAGAGTGGTAGAGATCACTGGATGTTGGCCTCGCCTCCACATGCACACATCTGTTCACTGTAAGGGGAGTGGTATGGATGAAGACATGGAAGAAAAGTGACTTAACACAAACATCCTATCTAAGAACCTTAAATGAAAGTATAGTGGCTAAACATCTCTTCAGATAGTAATATTATATATTATAATACCAATGATGATGATGATGATGATGATTCATTTGTTTGTGCTCATCAGCTGGTTTACTAACCAAGGGGCACTGTAAATTTAGGAGGCTGGGCTTGCTGTGGTGTTTCTGACTTAAACAGCTTCCTCCCCAATGCCTGCTTTGAGCAGTTGGGTGAACATCGACATTCATCTTTTTGTAGACTATGCTGGTCAAAACATAATGAACCTTACAAAAAAGTGAGGACAAATCAGAGCATTCCCTCATCAGTGTGAGTTCCAGAAGGCTTCCCTCTGGCATTTTTTCCACTTGTGTATTCAAATGAGCACTGATTGTGCCCACACTGACTTACCCTGAGGAATAAGCAGCTCTGTGTGTGCATGCGTGCGTACACACACACTGTAAAATACTCACTGATGATAACTCCCCACTTGGCTCATGGACAGTGTTCCCACCCACATACACTTTCACTTGTGGGATATGGAATCTGTCTCTCAGGAGTTTACTTTTCTGTGGCACTCTCCTTTCTTTCCCCTAGTCCTGAAGCCAGTAGTGGAATTGCTGAGTAACCCTGACTACATTAACCAAATGCTACTCGCGCAGTTGGAGTACAGAGAGCAGATGAGTGACCATCACAAGCGAGCCTACACGTACGCTCCTTCGTACGAGGACTTCATCAAGCTCATCAACAGCAACTCTGATGTGGAGTTCCTGAAGCAGCTCAGGTACTGTGCCTGTAACTGCTGCCCAGGGAAGACACCAGCGGTCTGTAATCCGCTGCCTGGC
>NC_034608.1:62268503-62284019 GCF_900095145.1 Mus pahari | reverse complement strand
GAGAGAGAGAGAGAGAGAGAGAGAGAGAGAGAGAGAGAGGAGAAAGGGGGTTGGAGATTGGGAGTTAGTGAGAGTGTTCTTATTAGAATTGGAAATGAAGGCAGTTCATAAATTTTCTCATTTAGTGACAACTGCATTTGTCCAGCTTCTCCTTAATAGTGGAATTAGAATTAATTTTTAAAAAAGCATTAGGTTTTCCTAAGAATTAGATAATAATAGCTTGAAAGCTCTTCAACTATTAGAAGAATGTGCATAGCTGCTCAGATGCTTGCCACAGAAAAGCGTTTGAAGGAGAGTGTGTTTTTTCTTCCTTCCTTCCTTCCTTCCTTCCTTCCTTCCTTCCTTCCTTCCTTCCTTCCTTCCTTTCTTCCTTCCTCTCTTTCTTTGTTTTAAATGACAGCATAGAACACTGTGTGATTTTCAATTGTCTTAGAAAATGAAGAGGCTAGAGTGGGAAAAGGGCTTCCTCACTTCCTCACTAATGATTTTGAAAAAGCACATTTGGAACCATCCTGGGCAGGGGTGTTTGGGGAGTGTTGATTGGTATTCTCTCAGCACTTGCATGTATACTGTGATCATTTGGTGTTGATTGGTATTCTCTCAGCATATGCATGTGTACTGTGATCATTTGGGAACATCTAGTTCTGGGCTCATTTCCCTGGATCCCTTTTGTTTTAATGTTTCCAAATGGTAATGGGAAGGAAAGGAAACCCTGGTGGGGCAATTTATATTTTATTAATAAAATGACTTTATTAATAAAAAAGTAAAATATTGACCAAAAAATTGGACCTTGGAACTATTCAGAAATGTTAGATATGTAGCCTTCCTTTGAACAAGCATTAACATTGAGATAGTCTATGTTGCATAATCTGGTCTGCATAACATACCACCTAAGAGACATGTATTTACCAACTATGTCCTGGTTAATCTTGGTCTTGGGTGCCATGAACTGGACTCAGTCAGTCCCTCAACCTGCAGGAGAATCAGGGTTCCTGTACACAGGTAGGCAAGGAGTCAGCAAGGTGACAGACATGAACACCAGAGAGAGTGTTGGATCTGAGTGTAATTTCTCAAAGCAAGCATCAGACTTATAGAAGAAAACAAGGAAGTTTGGTGATACATTAAGGTCATCCAAGGTACATTGAGGTTACCCAATGCAAAATGACCCTTTATACAAAACAGAGAAATACATACATAAAAGCCAACAGGAACCAGGCAATGTTTACAACTGGGATAAAAATCAGTGTTTACAACTGGGATAAAAAGCAGCCCCACCTAAGGTCAGCTTATTCTTAGAAGCCTGGGGCAAGGGTTTTATGTCATTGCCATAGTTCCAATTCTAGTCTGTTGTGTAATCCTCCTTCTCCCTAGGCCATTGTAAATTCCTGTGTATGGAAATGACTCAGCTGTTCCCCTTTCTAAGTGGGATTCAAGCATCCTTACTTGGGCCTTCCTTCTTGTTTAACCTCTTTGGGTCTGTTAGGTGTATCAGGGGTATTATGAACTTTTGACTAATACCCACTTATCAGTGAGTACATACCATGTACATCCTTTGGGTTCTGGATTACCTAACTCAGGATGATATTTTTCTAGTTCCATCCATTTGCCTGCAAAATTCATAATTTCCTTGATTTTAATAGCTGAATAACATTCTTTTTTTCTGAATAATATTCTATCCTGTAAATGTATCATAGTTTCTGTATCCATTCTTTAGTTGAGGGATGTCTGGGTTTCTTCTAGTTTCTGGCTATTATGAATAAAGCTGCTATGAACATAGTGGGGCACATATCCTTGTGGTATGGTAGATCATCTTTTGGGTATATGCCCAGGAGTTGTATAGCTGAATCTTCAGGTAGAAGTATTTACAGTTTTCTGAGAAATCACCACATTGATTTCCAGAGTGGTTGTACAAGTTTGCAGTTGCACCAGTGATGGAGGAGTGTTCCCCTTTCTCCACATCCTCACCAGCGTGTGCTGTTGCTTGAGGGTTTGATCTTAGTCATTCTGATTGGTGTAAGGTGAAATCTCAGGGTCTTTTGGTCTGCATTTCCCTGATGACTAAGGATGTTGAACTTTTCTTTAAGTGCTTCTTAGCAATTTGAGATTCCTCTGTTGAGAATTCTGTTTAGCACTGTACACAATTTTTTGACTGGGTTATTTGGTTTTTTTTGGAGCTTGTTGAGTTCTTTATATAATTTTGGATATTAGCCCTCTGACATATGTTGAGTTAGTGAAGATCTTTCCCAATCTGTAGGCTGCCATTTTGTCCTATTGACAGTGTCCTTTACCTTACAGAAGCTTTTCAGCTTTATGAGGTCCCATTTATTAAGTCTTAACCTTATTGTCTTTGTCATTGGTATTCTGTTAAGGAAATTTTCTCCTGTACCAATGTGTTCAATGTTATTTCCTACTTTCTCCTCTAATAGACTGTGTCTGATTTTACATTGAGGTCTTTGATCCATTTGGACTTGAGTTTTGTGTGATAAATATGGATCTATTTGCATTCTTCTACATACAGATATCCAGTTAGACGAGTACCATTTATTGTTGAAGATGCTCTCCTTGTTATATTGTATGTCTTGGGCTTCTTTGTCAAAAGTCAAGTGTCCATAGGTATGTGGGTTTATTTCTGGGTCTTTGATTCCATTACATTGATCCACCTGTCTGTTCCTATGCCAATCCCATGTAGTTTTCATTACTATTGCTCTGTAGTACAGCTTTAGGTTAGGGATGGTGATACCTCCATAAGTTCTTTTACTCTTCAGGATTATTTTGGCTATGCTATGTTTTTTGTTTTTCCATATGAAGTTAAGAATTGTTCTTTCAGCTGGGCAGTGGTGGCGCATGCCTTTAATCCCAGCACTTGGGAGGAAGAGGCAAGCAGATTTCTGAGTTCGAGGCCAGCCTGGTCTACAGAGTGAGTTCCAGGACAGCCAGGGCTACACAAAGAAACCCCCCCCCCCAAAAAAAAAAGAATTGTTCTTTCAGTGCATGCTGACAGGAGCCTGATATAGCTGTCTCCATCGAGGCCCTGCCAGAGCCTGACAAATACTGAGGTGGATGTTTGCAGCCAATCATTGGACTGAGCATGGGGTCCCCAGTAGAGGAGTTAGAGAAAGGACTGAAGGAGTTGAAGGTGTTTGACCCCATAGGAAGAACAACAATATCAACCAACCAAACTTCCCAGAACTCCCAGGGAACTAAACCACCAACAAAGGAGTACACATGGCTCCAGCTGCATATGTAGCAGAGGATGGCCCTTGCCATGCATCAATGGGAGGAGAGGTCCTTGGTCTTATGAAGGCTTGATAGAAGCCCTGGTGTAGGGGAATTGAGGGCAGGGAGGTGGGAGTGGGTGGGTGGGTGGAGGATCACCCTCATAGCAGCAAGGGGAGAAAGATGTGATAGGGTATTTCCAGGAAGGAGGGAAACCAGGAATTTGGAATGTAAATAAAGAAAATATCCAATTAAAAAAAAAAAGAATTGTTGTTTCAAGGTCCGTGAAGACTTGTGTTGGAACTTTGATGGGGTTGCACTGAATCTGTAGCACGGACTGCTTTTGGTAAGACGGGCGTTTTCATTATTAACCCTGCTGTTTCACGAGCATGGGAGACCTTTTCATCTGATAACTCGCTCAGTTTCCCTCTTCATGGACTTGAGTTCCAGTCACACAGTTCTTTCACTTGCTTGGTTAGAGTCACACCAAAGTATTTTATGTTACTTGTGGCTATTCTGAATGGTACTGTTTCCCTAACTTCTTTCTCGGCCCATTTATTGCTTGTGTAGAGAAGAGCTACTGATTTCTTTGAGTTAATTTTGTATCCAGCCACTTTGCTGAAAATGTTTATTAGCTGTAGGAGTTCTCTGGTAGAATTTTTGGGGTCACTTACGTATAGAGATGCCTGCCTTTAAAGGTTCAAGAAGCTTACAGAACACCAAACAGATGAGACCAGGAAAGAAAATTCTTCTGTTACATAATAATCAAAACAGTAAATATACAGAACAAAGAAAGAATTTTAAAAGCAACAAAGGGAAAAGGCCAAGTAACATATAAAGGCAGATCTATCAGGTTTATACCCGATTTCTCATCTGTGACTCTAAAAGCTAGAAGGGCCTGGGCAGACCCTAAGAGACCATAGATGTCATCCCAGACTACTATACCCAGCAAAGCTTTCAATCACCATCAATGGAGAAACCAAGATAGTCCATGAAAAAAAAAATTCAACAGCACCTTTCTATTAACCCCAACCCTACAGAAGATACCAGAAGGAAAACACCAACCCAATGATGCTAAGTATACAAGAAACAAGAAATAAATAGTTTCACACCATTAAAATCAACAGACGAGAAACACACACACACTCTCAACCAGCACCAATGTCAAAATAAAGGAGGTAACAATCTTCGATAATTAATATTTCTCAACATCAATGGACTCAATTCCCCAGTAAAAAGACACAGGCTACCAGAATGGATGCATAAACAGAGCCCATCATTCTACTGTCTACAAGAAACACATCTCAGCCTCAAAGATAGTAATTATCTCAGTTTAAAGGGCTAGAAAAAGGTTTTCCAAGGAAATGGACCTAGAGACAAGCTGGAGTATCCATTACGATATCCAATACAACCAAAAGTAATCAGACAATACAGGGAAGGACAATTCATACTCATTAAAGGAAAAATCCACCAAGAGGACATCCCAATTCTGAGCATCTATTCCACAAATGCAAGAGCACCTGCATTTGTTAAAGAAACATCACTAAAGCTTAACTCACACATCAAACCCTACACATCAATACCCCACACTTACCAGTGGACAAGTCATTGAGACAGCATCTAAACAGAGAAATAATAACACTCACAGAGGTTATGATTCAAATGGACCTAACAGATCTAGAAACCTCTCACCCAAACACAAAAGAATAGACGTTCTTCTCAGCACCTCATAGAACCTTCTCCAAAATTGGCCACATAACTGGTCATGAAGCAAACTTCAACAGATACAAGAAGATTGAAGTAACTCCATGCATCTTACCAGGTCACTATGGATTAAAGCTAGACGTCAACATCAGAAACTACAGAAAGTCTGCAAACTCATGGACACTGAGCCTCTCTCTACTCAATGGTCACTAGTTCCGCGAAGAAACAAGAAATTAAAGACATTCTAGAACTTAATGAAAATGAAGGTACAACATACCCAAACTTATGTATCACTATGAAAGCAGTGCTAAGAGGAAAGTTCATAGTACTAAGTGCTGTCATAAAGAAATTGGAGAGTTCTCATACCAATGAATTAAAGGTACATCTGAAGGCTCTAGAAAAAGGAAAAAAAAGCCAGCACTGGAGGAGTAGACTGCAAGAAACAATGAAACTGGGGGCTGAAATGAATCAGGTAGAAACTAAGAGGACCATACAAAGAATCAGCAAAACCAAGAGCTGGTTCTTTGAGAAAAGCAACAAGATAGACAAAGCCTTTGGGAACCTATCTGAAAGGCAGAAAGACCACACCCAAATTAACAAAACCAGAAATTAAAAGGGAGATATAATAATGGACACTGAGGAAATTTAAGGAATCACTGGGCCTTACTTCAAAACACCCTGTATTCCACAAAATTGGAAAATTTAAATGAAATGTTTGTTTCCTAGACAGATACCAATTACCAAAGCTAAATCACAATTAGGTAAACTATCTGAATAGACATGTAACCCCTAAGGAATTAAAAGCAGTCATTAAAAGTCTCCCCCCCCCATGCCCTGGGGAAAAAAATCCCTGGGCCAGATGGTTTTAATGGAGAATTTTACCTTAAAGAGCTCATGTTAGTACTCCTCAAATTATTCCACAAAACAGAAACAGAAAGAATACTGCCAAACCCATTCTATGAGGCCACAGTCACCATGATACCTAAACTACAGAGATTCATCAAAGAAAGAGAATTTTAAGGGGCTGGAGAGACTGCTCTTCCAAAGGTTCGATTCCCAGCAACCACATGGTGACTCACAACCATCTTTAATGGGGTCCGATGCCCTCTTCTGGTGTGTCTGAAGACAGCTACAGTATACTGTCTTAATAAGTAAAAATATCTTGAGAGAGAGAATCAGATCTTAAAAAAAAAAAAGAAAAAGATTTTCAGACCAACTTCCTTTATGAACATTGATGCAGAAATAATAAAATACTTGCAAACAGAATCCAAGAAGACATCATCCACCATGAATAAGTAGACTGCATTCCAAGGATGAAGGAGTAGTTCAGCATACCGGAAAAAAAAAAAAATCCATCAATGTAATCCACCATATAAACAAACTGAGAGGGAAAAAAACTCATATGATCATTTCATGAGATGCTGAAAAGTATTTGATAAAATCCAACAGACCTTCACATTAAAAGTGTTGGAGAGAGCAAGGATACAAGGGGCATCTAAACACAATAAAGGCGACATACTGCACGCTGATGGCCAACACCAAATTAAATGGAGAGAGACTTAAAGAAATTTCAGTACAATCGGAGGGACAAGAGAAGGCTGTCCACTCTCCCCATATCTACTCAATATAGTACTTGAAGTCCTATCTAGAACAGTAAGATAACTAAAGTGATCAAGGGGATACAAACTGGAAAGGAGGAAGTCAAAGTATTGCTATTGGCAGATGATATGATAGTATACATAGTGACCTCCAAAAGTCTACCACAGATGATAATCTTGGGGGCAGATAATAGTGATACACAAAGAGGCAGGCATGGGAAAGGTTCTGTGAGTAAAATGCTTAGTCTCCACATGTGAGAATTGGAGGTTGGACCTGGGTGGCCATGGCAGCTGAGCTGAAGTCTCTAGTGGCAGTATGCAGAGAGCAGAGATTGGGAATTGTTAAGCAAACAGGACAGTCAGGTTATCCACAATGATGAACCTTGGGTTTAGGGAGAGACCCTACCTCAGCATATAACATGGGGAGCAATTGAGAAAAAAACCTGACATTAACCTTGTGCCTCCACTTGAAGACATGTGCATGTATGCTCCCATATGTATGAACACATAGACAAACATATACCGAACACACACATATTAAAGATATATGCATGAAAATGTCACAGAGAAAACTATTTTGAATAATAATAAAAAATTAATTAAAAATCTTTTTTTTGTATTTTTTTTTTTCTTAAAGACTGGTATATCCACTGTGGGGGCATGGGAATCCAGAATAGTTTCTAGTCCCTTCAGCAAGCGTGGCAAAGAATGATGGGAGAAAACACTGTTGCAGGCCTTTTCCTTAACAATAGTTGTTTGCATCAAGAGTTACCTTTAGAACGTCTGTGAAAATACCCAATATCCCGAGGCACCTTCTGGCACCATGACGTAGCTCTCTGGGCTTTGTTGCACAGGACTGATTTCAGTCAGTCTTGTCTGAAATGTGCCGGGGTAGCTTCTGTCTACGAGGAATTAAGCTTATCCGAGGAACAGAGCAGTGATGAACCTCTGTTCTCTGTGTCTTGTACAACTGATCTGCAAAGACCCCTGGATGGCTGTCAGAGCAGTGACCTTTGCTTCAGCATGTGCATAATCTTTCTACTTGGTTAATTCCATTGGATATAAAGCTCTCTCTACAGGAACAAGTCTGCTCACTGTTGCCGGCTGTCCAGATTGCTGTTGATTAGATGCTTGTCTAGTGGCCAGGGCTGGGACTTACTGACCTGCAAGCCCTAATGGAGCTGCTCTCTTTGATCACAATTGCAACTCTTCAGCTGTCTTTCTGGTACATTAGAGCACTCTGCTGTCTGACTTTATTAGCGTTTAGGCCACTGTATAAAACCTACTCTCATCCAGACTAAAGAACGCTACCGCAGGCAGGGAGTGCACTCTATTTAGGCTCAGCAGCTGATGAAATCATTTAGTTTTATATATCACATATTTGGGAAATGATGCATATTTTCTAAAGGAAATAAAGTCATTTGATTCTTTTAGGCTGAATGCATTTAAAAGATGAAATAAACCCCTTGAGGATGTTATTTATAGTTTGGGATTATTTGGTTATTTTCTGTGTCAGTATACGATGCTTTCAGGGTGTTATTGGGATATTCCCATGACGTTATTAGAGCTAGAAACACTTCTTTCCGTGCTCTGAACTAGTAACCTCTAATGCTGGCTGTCTCCCAGACCCGCGGGAGCTTTACTAACCCTCTGTCCTTAGAGCTGCTTCCTTTTCATGTCCTTGAGGGTCCAGGAATTTGAAGTGCTGATGCTGTGGTCAGACTGGGCTGAGACTGTGAACTTTTTGTAGTTTTCTAGAAGTGATGATCAGTTAGTTCTGCAAACTACAGGAACCAAGTGTGTGAACGGCATTTCAGCCACAGGGTACGATGAAACAAACACATTGGTTTCCCACTGCTGCTGTCAGGGGTGAGATGCCACAGTCCAGGAACCAAGCCAGAGCTCAAAATAATGCAGGCATAGTCATTAGTGAAACCCAACAATCAGGACCATACCAGGGAAGCAACTGAATAGTCCTGTATTTTGAAGATAAACTGGAGTCCAAGTATACAGTAAGGGAGAAGTGAGAGGTTCTGCCCTTAAAGAACCTTCAGCAAAGGAAAGGACAGATTGTGCACCTGGACAGCATCCAGTGCTCTCTGTATTGGTAATTCTCCAGTGAATTTGTAGAATGTGCTCTAATGAAATATATTTGTTCCTCAACAGAAGAATGCAGATACCCAGGCTTTATGCCAGGAATTTGTGTAGTTGGTTTGACTCTTGTCACTGGGGCAGAATAATACCCGAAATTAGCAATTTAAAGGAGGGAAGATTTGTTTTGTTCCCATTTTAGTCAGTGGTCCTTTGGCTCTGTTGCTTCCAGCCATGCCCGATGAAGCCGAGCATCGGACCCAGAGCGTGTGGTAGAGCAAAGCTGCTTTCCTCATGACAGACAGCACACAGTGAGTAGAGGACAGGGACAAGATCTGTTCTTCAGCAGCATGACCCTGGTGACCTACTTCAACCAAGTCCCATCTCCTAGTGACTCACCACTATGTTAGCCCATTCACACTCCACAGCACCATCACTTGGAGACCAAGCCACATGAGTCTTGTTGGCTATTTCCCATTTAACCCATAATGGAGAGGAATGGGACATGAGTATTTTAGAAAGCTCCCCAGTGACTGCAACTCATATTGATAATCTCTTTTTACATAGCATATTTTCCCACATGCTGCCAATCTGAAGTTTTGGCTAGTTGTCACAGTATGTGACTCAGTGTACTCCAACTCTTTGAAAACAGTTTGGGTGTATGACAACTCTGTCAAGGTGCATGCTTGTCTTAGTTAGGGTCATTGCTGCTGTGATGAAATACCGTGACCAAAGCAACTTGGGGAGGAAAAGGTTTAATCGGCTTACACTTCCACATCACAATTTGTCATGAATGGAAGTCAGGACAGGAACTCAAGCAGGGCAGGAACCTGGAGGCAGGAGCTGATGCAGAGGTCATGGAGGAGTGCTGCTTACTGGCTTGCTCAGCCTGTTTTATAAAATTAATTAATTAATTTACATCCCAAATGCTGCTCCCTCTCCCAGCCTCTCCCTCACAGAGTTACCTCCCCCCTCACACTTTCCTTTTCCTCTGAGAGCCCCCCCCCCCACTGGGGTATTCCCCAACCCTGGCACATCAAGTCTCTGCCACATTAGGCGCCTCCTTTCCCACTGAAGCCAGACAAGGCAGCCATGAAGGCTGAGTTGCCTGTCTGTTACATAGGTTCCCTGGGGCCATGTTCCAGCTCATGTTCTTTGGTTGGTACCTCAGACTCTGAGAGCTCCCAAGGGTCCATATTTGTTGTCTGTGCTGGTCTTCTTAGGGTTCCCATCCCCTTCAGGGCCTTTATTCCTTCCCCCAACTCTTCCATAAGTGTCCCCCACCTCTAGCTAATGTTTGGCTGTGGGTAGAGTCTCTCAGAGGACAGTTATGCGAGGCTCCTGTTTGTAAGCATAGCAGAGCATCATTAATAATGTCAGGGATTGGTGCTTGCTCGTGGGATGAACTTCAAGTTGGGCCAGTTATTGGTTGGTCCTACCTTCCATCATCTCTGCATTTCTTTTACAAAGGACAAATTCTGGTTTGAAAGTTTTATGGGTGGGTTGGTGTTCCTTTCCTTTCTGGGGGTCCTGCTACTCATCTTGTTTTTTAATAGAACCCAGGACCACTCCCAGGGATGACACCCGAAAGGCCCTCCCACATTAGCCATTAATTAAGAAAATGCCCTGCAGGCTTGCCCACAGCCTGATCTTAATGGAAGCATGTTTCTCAGTTGAAGCTCCCTCCTCTCTGATGACTCTGGCTTGTGTCAATTTGACAGAAAACCAGTCAGAACAATATTGTCTAGACATGTCTTCTTTTTACCATATTTATTGTGATGGAACAAACTGAGAGTTAGTGGTTTAACGACATGAATAAGTTATCACTAAATAGGATTAAATTCAACTTGAAGTCCAAGAAACCCAACCAAATGGTGATGACTTTCAAAGTACAGTGTTGCTTCCCAGCTTTAAGTCTGTAATACAGTGTTAATGTCACATGTTGTACCTTAGCACTCCACAACTTGCTTACCTAATATAACTGCATCCTTGCATGATTTGACTGCACCCAGCTCTCCTGCACCCTCATCCCTAAGAGGCACTGTTTTCACCTCTGCTTTTATGAGTATGGTGTGTGTGTGTGTGTGTGTGTGTGTGTGTGTGCGCATGCACACACAAATGCATATGTGTTGTGGAGGCCAGAGCTTAACTTGGGTCTCTTCTTACCTGAGACAGGGTCTCCCATTGTCTTAATTAAGAGACACAATAGCAAAGGCAGTTTCAGAGGTTCAGTGCACTATGATCCTGTGGGGAAGCACGGGAGCCTGCAGGCAGACGTGGTGCTGGAGAAGGGGCTGAGAGGTCTACCTCGTTATCCTTAGACAGCAAGGAGGAGATTATATCTGTATGTAGCTTGAGCACTGGAGACCTCAAAGCTCACCCCCACAATGACACATTTTCTCCAACAAGACTACACCTATTCCAACAAGGCCACCTATTCCTCCTAATAATGCCACTCCCTGTGGGCCAAGCATTCAGACACACATAGCTGGCCACACCTATTCTAACTAGTACAGTTACTGGACCTGAAGCTTAGCAGTTGGCTGCACTTGCTGGTGAGCAAGACCCCAGGACCCTCAAGTCCTGCTCCCAAGCCTCTGAGCTTTGTGCATACTGCCCCATCTGGCTTGTGCTACAGACCCAGAATTAGGCCCTTAGGCTTGTGTAACAGAAATTTTACCCACGGTGCCGTCTTCTAAAGGCAGGTGGGTCATGCAGTGTTTGTGTTTGCTGTATGTCATTTTAGCACAGTGTCTTCCAAGTATATCTGTTGTCACCAAGGGCAGTATCTACTTCTTTGTTTGTTTGGTTTTTTTTGGTTTTTCGAGACAGGGTTTCTCTGTATAGCTCTGGCTGTCCTGGAACTCACTTGGTAGACCAGACTGGCCTCGAACTCAGAAATCCGCCTGCCTCTGCCTCCCGAGTGCTGGGATTAAAGGCCTGCGCCACCAGGCCCGGCTACTTCTTAAAAGCTAAATTGTCTAAGAGGCATTTGGGATTGCTAGAGGGCTCCGCCTGCATGGCTCTCAGCCTTGTCACAAGCCAGTGCTTTCCCATATCAGGGCAGCTCAGAGGTTCTTCATTGTCCAGAGTGACAGCCACCACATCCTACTTCCAGGGACAGGTGAAAGGCAAGGATGGAGGGTGGGACATGTTTGCCTAGGGTGTTTCTTAAACTTCTGGAATCTACTATATCACATTTCTGTGTATGTTACTTATTGGCTAATGTATCTTATGTTGCATAGCCATAGACCCACATTTTTTTAATGGGGGGGTTATTGCTAAGGAGTAAAGAATGGATATGGTATAAGCAATTAGCTGTTTGTGCTTCCATATCATATGCTTACAATTCAGTGAGACAGAAAAGCTATTTCTCATGCTAGCATTAGAATAATACCACTTTTCAGAACTGGACATTTGCCAAACTTAATAATATTTCAAACAAATGCTCACAAATGGAGCAGCTTTGCTGTTTAATCTAGCATGTGTCCACTGTCTACCGTGCAAGTCAGCACAGTGCTGTGCTCCCTATAGTCATCATCTTACCTGGGTGTTAAAATCATGTACATTAGGTAATATTGTTCCCATTCCATGGTTTAAGGAAGTAAAGTGATCTATCTACCTCAGCTAAGATCATGTTGTCAGTAAGTGGTGTTAGGGTCTGCTTGACTTGAAATTCCATATTAAAGCCTGGTGACTTGCTAGCAGGTAGATAGAAAGCATTAGTGACAAGGCTCCAGCCTCCTGGGGATCACTGAGTCTTCCCTGGCACTGATCCTTTTAGTGGTCCCTTGGCCTGCTGTTAGGCCAGCAATAGATGCCAGAGCATCCTCAGCATCTTCAGCATCCTCAGCATCCCCAGCATCCTCAGCATCCCCAGCATCCTCAGCATCCCCAGCATCCCCAGCATCCCCAGCATCCCCAGCATCCCCAGCATCCCCAGCATCCTCAGCATCCCCAGCATCCTCAGCATCCTCAGCAGTGGGGTCAGAGCAGCTCATCGCTGTCCTGTCTTCACTGACTGCCTGCTCAATCTCTAGGCTTTTGGTTTTTGGGTCCAGACTTCTTTCTGGACCTTTATTTAAAGAGCAAGTGGAGATTGAAGCAGTTTGTATGGAGAACACTTTAGAGTGAAATGCTTAAATTTATGGGGATGGAAGATTGTTTAACTTAGAGAAAGAAAAACTGTTTATCTACTGCATACTGAGACTGTGGTGGTGTTTTCGTCACTAATGCGCTAGGGCATAATGGATGCTCGACTTCAGAAGTCAGAGTTTATGAGAGAATAGAACTGCCATTTTCTCTTTGCATGTGAGGACAGTGTTCTGTTTTTTAATCTCTAAATTGCTTTTGGTGCTTGTGTTAAATACTTTTGAATTATGATTTAAAAAAAATACTTGAGAGAAACAACATAAGGGAGAAGAGATTTCCTCTGGCTCGTTGTTTTATGTCATCTCCATTTCTGATGTCTGAAGCTTCTGACAGAGCTGTTTACATTTTGGTGAACCAGAGAACAAGGGTACTGGCTGATTCCAGAGCTGGAGATACGGGTCAGAAACTCACTCCTAGTGACTTAATTCTGCAGTCCAGGGCCTCACTTCTAAGGCTCCAACATCTTCAAAATAGTACCACAGTCTGGGGTCCTCCAAGTACTCTGATTATGAGTCTTTGGGATTATTTCAGATTTTAACCACAGCTTGGCATTCATGTATGAAGATAATGTCTTAAATTATTTAAACTACATGCTTTTGTGAAGAACATAAAGTATTTGAACATACAGTTTTTGAATAATGATTCTCAAAATATAGTGTGAATTGTGAGTAATACAGTAAGATTACCTGTAAAGACACATATAAGAAGAGACTGTGCATAGCTCAAGACAGACCAACAGAGCTTGTTAGAAATCAATAAGCAAACATAACATGCCAAGCAGAAAACTAGTGTGGGTGGCAGGAAAATGAAAAACCAGAATGGTGAATTTGGAACAATTTTTACAAGAAGAATAAATGAGTATAAATCTAGTCTTAAGAAAACACAGGAAGATATGAGAGTTCTTAGGAAAATGTGCTTTGAAAATTGTTCCATTTTCTCTAAAGTCGAGACACGTGGTCTTCAGAACAGACCCTTCTGTTGCTGGCTTAAACAGTAGAGGACACCAGTGGACGCCGAGCATGGCAGGGCGGGGGGTCCGGGGACAGCCACTAGAAAGTCCCAGGACCCAACAGGGATGGTGGTAGCTGAAATACCCAACAAAGAGGAGGGAGAACTGTAGAGACCATATCCAGGAGATAGGTATGGTCCCCAGTTGAGGAATGGGGCCACCTACCCATTTTAAAAATTTTAACCCAGAATTGCTTCTGTCTAAAGGAAATGCAGGGGCAAAGAATGGAACAGAGACTGAAGGAAAGGGCATCCAGAGACTGCCCCACCTAGGGATCCATCCCATCTGCAGACACCAAACCCAGATACTATTGCTGATGCTAAGAAGCTCCTGCTGACAGAAGCCTGGTATAGCTGTCTCCTGAGAGGCTCTGCCAGAACCTGACCAATACAGGTGTAGATGCTCTCAGGCAACCATCAGACTGAGCATGGGATCCTCAATGGAGGGGTTAGAGGAAGGACTGAAGGACATGAAGGAGATTGCAGTCCCATAGGAAGAACAATAAAATCAACCAACCAGACGCCCCAGAGCTCCTGGGGACTAAACCACCAACCAAAGAGTACACATGGAGGGACCCATGGCTCCTGCTGCATATGTAGCAGAGGATGGCCTTAACTGGCATCAGTGGGAGGGGAGGCCCTTGGTCCTGTGAAGGTTTGATGCCCCAGCATAGGAAATGCTAGGGAGGTGAGGTGGGAGTGGGTGGGTGGTGGGGAAGCACCCTCATAGAAATGGGGGGAGGTGGACAGGATGGGGGTTTGAGGAGGGGAAACTGGGAAGGGGGATAACATTTGAAATAGAAATAAATAAAATAACCAAATTATTTAACAAATCCTTAAGACTGTGGTACTGTATTCATACTACATAAATGAGCAACGATAACAGTAATAAGCTTCAGAAACACAGGGGGCACTGGGAGGAACTACACAGACAACAACAGTCTGGCTTCCTTGGCGGTAGCTGAAGAATGCCATTTTCTCTGTGCACACTACATGAAGAAGGGGCAAGCATGTTTTATCTTTTGTAGAGTCGCCTTTTGCACAGGATTGAAACCCCCTTTAGCAGAAAACTTGGCTTTCCCTCTAAATTCTAACTTAAAATCTCTTTAGCCTGTGCCCCAGACACAGTGCCCAGTCCCACTGATAGCTGCCTTGTGCACAGAGCTGCAGATCCTGCTATTCTCAGCAGTACTCGAAGACAATGGCAGAAAAGGGCACAACATTTCTTTGCTTATGATAATGTTGAATACTAAATATTTGCTGGCATCAGCTGTTGGCAAGGGTGTCATAAGGCAATCCATATCTGTGGCAGATGTATACATTCTTCTGTAATGTCATTTTATTAATGTGATAAATGTGCGTACTTTTAAATCTAATCACTATGCATAATTTATCCTAAGAGAATAATCATGAGTTTGTGGAAAGATTTTTCTTTCTGAAAGTGTTGGGTTTTGTTTTTGTCTTGCAACTTTATTTTAAAAAGAGAAAAGTTTGAAATAATCAAAACACTTAACAATAAAGGATTAGTTCTTTTAAAAAATGGTATATCAATGATTTATTCAAAATTCTTCTTGATTAGTACAAGTCATTAGGCTACTGAGGAGTTAAAAAAAAGGCTCCCTGATAGACTCTTGTCTTAATTCTTTGTAAGACATATTGCCATATGTAAAAGAGTCATAAAATACGTATATATTAATGTTGGTAAACACACATACCAAAGATGTCTGACTATCATTTCATTGAACTA
>NC_034608.1:62255040-62268213 GCF_900095145.1 Mus pahari | reverse complement strand
TTTTTTTTTTTTTTCAATCAGCAAGAGAAAAGGTCATTTCTCTAATACTTTACCCAATGTTTTTTATTTCTGTAAAATAAATAATAAACTACATTTTTCTTATACATGAAAATTCCATCAAGATAAAGTTAAAGAAATAAATTTCCCATTTAAAAACAAAACAAAAAAAAAGGTATATCTAATTGTGTATTACTAATGACACAAAATTGGAATATTTAAATATGGCATCTTCCATGAATATTAACTTCCAGCTTAACTATATGTGTACAGGGAGGAAGGGGTTATTGTACACAGTACTTTTATTCATGTGTATTTATGTGTGTGTATACGCATGCGTGTATATGAATAGATCATAGGTCTGAACACAATGTTGGACTCCCTTGGGACTGCAGTTACAGGGGGTTGTAAGATGGGAGACATAGATGCTGGGAACACATTCAGCTATTCTGTAAGCACTGCTAATCTCTGAGCCATCTCTCTAGTCCTAAAATTAGCCTTAAATTGATTTTTAAAAAAGGACCTCTGAATTCGAATGTCTTATAAAGCCTTATGAAGCCAAGAAATCACTGAGTATGGAGAAGGTTTGCCAGATGTGAGCTGAGGAGACAGAGAGCTCTGTGCGCGCTGTGTGTTTCTCATCTTCTTCAGTGAACACATGTCATTTTAGAGAAAGTAAGGACTGGCTCACATTGAGAAAATGAATTCTGTCCAGCCATTTATCAGACTCTAGAACCATCTACCAAGATAACAGGAAGCAGAATTTCTCCTTTGCACACACTGTAGCTGCAAAGTGTCATTATGATCCCCACTTCTTGAGTTTTCTTTTTTTTTTTTTTAAAGATTTATTTATTTATTATATGTAGTAAGTACACTGTAGCTGTCATCAGACACTCCAGAAAAGGGAGTCAGATCTTGTTACAAATGGTTGTGAGCCACCATGTGGTTGCTGGGATTTGAACTCTGGACCTTCGGAAGAGCAGTTGGGTGCTCTTACCCACTGAGCCATCTCACCAGCCCTTCTTGAGTTTTCTTAATCACTGAGATTTTTTTCTCTCTCTCTAAAGTTCGGACTATCAAATAGTGATTGGAGTTGTATCAGTGGGAAGGCATGCCCTGGCTTTGACTGGGGTCCGGGTCAGTTTTATACACAGAAGCACCCTCAATTTATAACTGAGATATGGAGCTTCAGCAGAGGGGTTTCTGCACATAACAGGCTGTATCTGGCTTCCTTTACTGTACAGAACTGAGCTCTTTCCCAGTCTGTCTACAATGCTCATGGCATGCTTTCTCTAGCCTCGTGTGGTTAGAGACCTCAGTGTATAAACCTGATTCTGTTAGACTCAGACTTAGAGAGTCAGGGCATCAGAACCAAATACTTCAATTAGGGAAAAGGATGGGTACATTAAAATTTTTATCTAGCTCTTACTCGGAGAATCAGTTTGTCTGAGTGAAGTCACCATGGATCTCTTTCTCTTATGTTTTAACTGGAAATCCTCAAGCATGTTTTTCCTAGTTTTTTGGCAATTCTGAAAACATCTCTTTTAAAATGTTTTGATTTTCTTAAATATTTTCCATCTTTGCTAATTTTATTTATTATTTAAATATTTACTTACTTATTTTTGAGACAGATTCTCACTGAATGGCTTGGAACACACTATGTAGATGAGGCTGGCCTACAACTCACAGAGATCCACCGTCTCTCCCAGGTGCTGGGATTAGAGGCGTGGGCCACCATACCTGGTTATATCCTTGGTAGTTTTAATATAAAATAGTATTTCAAACTCTTTATGAAATTATATACCCCAAGCTAAGGTTTGTTCCATCTTCTGTTGCCCCAAAACTTTGCAGCATGAGTATGCCCAGAAAACTCAAAACTTTAATAACTAAATAATTCTTTAAAGTCTGTATAAAGTGGGCTTAATAAATGAAGTATGTACACACACACACTCATTCTCACACTTAAGTCTCAGGGGTCAGACTCAGGTTGTCAGGCTTGCTGGAGTGGCAGTCCCATCCCTGACGCACTTGTCTC
This sequence comes from Mus pahari, assembly GCF_900095145.1. Taxonomy (NCBI): domain Eukaryota; kingdom Metazoa; phylum Chordata; class Mammalia; order Rodentia; family Muridae; genus Mus; species Mus pahari. The sequence continues at coordinate 62,266,181 of NC_034608.1, read as the reverse complement.
AAAGCATGAATCACTAAGAACATTAAAAGGACAAATTGTTCAGAATATTAGGTGGACCCATCAAATGCTAGAGACATTGAATATGTTCTTAGTCTAGCCCATTAATATGTATTGAATCCCTACTGTATGCTTAATACCAACCTGGCACAAGAGGAGAAGAACAGGCACAACCCTGGGGCTTATAATTAATTACAGACCAAGGAAAAACAAGTATCCCCTTCTTTTCATAGACAGAGCCACAATATTGTCTCAGGCTCAAAAATGTGCCAGTCTTTAGACTTCCATGACAGAACACACAATGACTAGACACCATTTTTATTTGTTTGTTCCTAACACTCTGAGGAAGCAGAGTCTTTAAACCAGCCGTGTAAAATAGTAAATGAACAGGTCCTGGTATCAGGCAGAAGTGAGCTAGGACTTGAGAGAAGTAAGACATGAGGGAAAGCATGAGGTATGTTATCTCTTATTCAGTAGAGCTTCCTCCTGAGAGATAGCCTTTTGGGAGGATGCAGAGCAAGAGCCAGGAGAAACTGGTCTGGAGAGTGGCACAGAAGTTGACCTGGCTGGGGTCTGTGTTTCTATCGCGGGCAAAGGAGGGTTGGTGGGAGAGCAGCTCCTGCCTGCTGGCAGAGGGAATGGCAGCTGGAGTGTGGGTTACCTGTGAGGACATCCTGAGAGAGGAAGGGCATGGTGAAAGTGGAGAGGGAGGGGTTTGGGTGAGAGAAGAGTGGACGGGTGAGCCAGTGCAGTTACCCACGGCGAGGAGAAGTGGGGTGACAGCAGAAGGAGGGCTTTTTAAAGATGTGCAGAGGACGAATCAGAGGGGCTTTGAGATGGATGCTTACTGACAGACTTGGTGTCTCAGACAGAGCAGGGCTCTCAGACGGGGTGGCACTAGTGCAGAAACAGAGGCCCGGGCTTAGGGGTATCAGGGACGGGCGAAGCAGAAGAGAGGAGCTGTTTAGAAAAGTTTTCACATGACTTACAGTTGTACCATTTTAATACGGCTGCCCTCCTGTCGTTCCATTTGCATTGTAGCAATCAGATTCATTCACACAGTATTATGTCTGCAGTTATAAGTGCACATATCACCTACATTTTAAGAATTAAGGTCAGCCAGGCGTGGTAGCACACGCCTTTAATCCCAGCACTCGGCAGGCAGAGGCAGGTGGATTTCTGAGTTCGACGCCAGCCTGGTCTACAAAGTGAGTTCCAGGACAGCCAGGGCTACACAGAGAAACCCTGTCTCGTAAAAAGAAAACAAAACAAAAAAATAAGGTCTTATAAACATTTATTTGCATGTATTTTTCAATTATAAATACTACTGACTGAATGCTTTTCCTTGAGTCTGGTATATCCCCAGAGTTTCCTGAAGCAGAGACCAACCATATTGGTGTTCTTTTGTGTGTGTCTGCAGCATAGGAAAAAGAAATTTTTGTTGAAAGCAGTTTTGATTATTTCTGTTCTTTTTTTTGTATAGAACTCCCTACAATAAACACATAAATGATAGTTTGGGTTTTTTTTTTTTTAAGCAGTTCTGGGGATCCAGTTTGTTAAATCATTTCCTTATGTTACCCTTTAGATTAGCAGCACTATGTGGGTGGACACCGAGGTTACTTCAGACATCCGGGGAAGCATGAAGCATGTGGGGAGGGGTTGGTAGTCACTCTCTGGAGTTGAGCGATAAGTCTGTGTATTCTAGCAGTAAACCTAAAAGCCAGATTAAATGAAGACCATGGTTAGGGAGTGGTAGATGCTTCTTAAGTTACTTCCTCATCCATCTAGCAACTTGGAGAACAAATCGCATGAGGAACCATTTTTGTGCTTTGCTGTTATGTGGTGGAATGACGGTAATTCCACCAGAAAACATTATTATCTATAATGTTCCTAGCAAGGCTTCAACTTGGAAAACAGCCTGAATATATAGAACCAGCCTAGAGATAGTTTCTATGTGTATGGAGTTCTCAAAGAGCCTTCCAGTTGGAATGACATTTGGTCATGACTACTGGCCAAATTTCTTTTTCCCATGCTGCAGACACACACAAATGAACACCAATATGGTTGGTCTCTGCTTCAGAACACTCTGGGGATATGCCAGACTCAAGGAAAAGCATTCAGCCAGTAGTAGGTTCATGCACAGTGACTTCATAATTAGTTTTTTATATTTTTTTGCCTGCTTCCCCCAACACCAATGTAGGAAACATCTCAAGGTAGTCAGTGTGGGAATGATTTGATGGCTTAGGGATGTCACTGAAGACTTAAGCTCCAGCTTAAGCTCCAGACCTAAGCTTCTTTAGCATGTGGCTTTATGGTCCCTGAAGGATGGAAGTACCTCATGTCCCTATGTCCAATTGCATCCTGGCTTCACACAGGACTGAAATATAGAGAGTCAAAGATAAAATATACCCGGGGCTGCTCTGTGAACTTGTCCACTGAGAACTTGCCATGATGAGCGTCAGACATCAGTATTTATATTGTGTAACCAAAGAAATAAAAAAGGTGAAAATTTGTGAGGAATCTGTAAAGAGCTTAATTTTGATGAATGTGTGTGTTCTTTGATTTTGGTTGAAAAGCTGAAGAACATTATATGAATATTACACTCTAAAAGCCAGCCAGTGGTTTGTTGTTTGTTTGATGTAAAAGGGGCCTGTGAGTGTCATGCATGTGCTCTGTCACTGAGCACTGTCACCAGTCTTCTTGTCTGTTTTTGTTTTGAGGCAGGGTCTCACCAAACTTCCCAGGCTGGCCCACTTCTCACCTTGTAGTCCAAGCTAGCCTCAAGCATGTGACTCTCCCAGATGCTAGAATCTCCACTGCCAGGCTTGGGCAGAGTTAGTGTTTAAAGTGAGAACTGACGCTGAATAGAGTTATTGTGGGAAAATTCTCAACAAAATTGTAAGTAGAGGCTATGAAGTTTAGGGCGGTTCAGTTTGGTTAGGGAAGTACTTAGTAACCACTTAGCCATTCTCCGGAACTATTTCTAAGCCAGATGTGGTGGTGCACACCTTTAATCCTATCACTCAGGAGTCAGAGACCAGCGACTCTCTGTGAGTTCAAGGTCAGCTTAGTCTATATAATGAGTTCCAGGACAGCCAGGACTACATAGTGAGAACTTGTTAAACAAGAAAGAAGAAAGGAGAAATAAGAAAGAAGATGAAGATGAAGTAGTATGAAGTAGTAGTAGTAGTAGTAGTAGAAGAAGAAGAAGAAGAAGAAGAACAACAACAACAACAACAACAACAACAACAAAATAAAGCAACTACAATGACTTTATTTCTAAAACAGCAGTGCCAACAAAAAACAATAAAAACGATGACTTTATTTCTAAAACCAAATTAAATATATTCAAAATAGCCACAACCATAGGCTTGTACCTGCCACCTAACATGGGAACGTTTCTTTATTTTCCCTGTGTGAGGTCCTCTCACTTGTACCCTGTGTTCTAAACTAATGGCTCTTGACTCTTCCAGCATTAGAAGTACTAGGCAGCTTCAGGAAAATATCCATGCCAGAGTTCTCCAGCAGATATCCTACCATTAAAGGTCTGGAAGAGTCTTCTGAGAAGTAATGAAGAAACACAGCAGGACAGTGGTAGCAGGGCTAGAGGATTAGAGCATCAGTAGGCCATCTGCAGGCCATCTGCACTTAAGGAAGCTTCTCCCTCTTGGGAACTCCAGCTCGGCCAGTGCATCCTGAGGCTGCTGAGCACTGCAAGTGTGGCTGAAGATACATACATACATACATACATACACATATATATATGTGTGTGTGTGTATATATATATGCATATATATACACATATATACACACATATATACATATACACACATATATACACACATATACACACATATATACACATACATATACATATACACACATACATATGCATGTATATACAATGTATTATATAATTAATACTATATTTTATTAATATATTATATAAACTATAAAATATATGAATATCATATATCATATATAATGAAGATATAGTTATATATGGTTGTATACACACACACACACGGGATAGAATATGCGGCTTGTCCATATGATACAAAACCTCCATCACAGCTACAGCCCAAATCCTAAAGATTTTAAACTTAATAGCTACATGTAACTAGTATCATCTTACTAGAAAATGAACATTTAAGAAATAAAACGAATTGTCTCTAGTTACTGGGGAAGGCTGAATAGAAGAGTTTAACATGACCTTAAAAGTTGTAGGTGATCTTGGAATTTTTTCAGTCATGGGGGCAGGTAGTAATAATATCTGTCAGAACAGAGTGGCCCTTCCATTGGGGCCTCAGAAATGATTAGTATGTGGCATAGTGCCTGATCTTTTATAGGTGCTCCGGCCGTTAGGATTGTTTTGGTAAATTCTGGGGCCTCATAGCCCCTGTGCTGTTTCTTTAGCAAAAACAGAGTCAAAAGGTATCTCTGAAAATAGCAATTTCTTCCTATTGAACCTTTTCTTTCTCTCTTTTAAAATCAGGTATCAAATTGTAGTGGAAATAATCCAAGCAACTACAATTAGCAGCTTTCCCCAGCTGAAGAGGCACAAGGGTAAGAAGCAATTTGTTTTCTCCCAGTGTATGTGTGAAAGGTCCTCAGTCAGCCGTGTCAGTTCTTGTCAAGTGTGAAACATTGTGCTGGCTTGTATTTAACAACTTTAAATCTATTAAAACAATGGTTTGATACATTGGCTCTCAACCTTCCTAATGCTATACCCTTAAGTACAGTTCTTCATGTTGTGATGACCCTCAAACATAAAAGTATTTTTGGTACTGCTTCATATATAATTTTGCTACTGTTATGAATATAAATATCTAATATGCTGGGTGCCTGATATGCAACCCCTGTAAAAGGGTCATTCAGCCCTCAGAGGGCTTGAGACCCACACATGTAATATCATTAAAGAAAGTAAAATTGATCTTATCCTGACAAATATGTGCACTTTCTTTGTATGTGTGTGTGTGTTCATGTGTGTGTATGTATGTGCATGTTCCTGTTGAGATTAGAGGACACATTGGAGCATCAGTTGGCACTTTCTGCCTTTCAGAGTGGGGTAAGGGTAGAAAGGGCTTTTAGCTGTCCTGGAGCTTACCAAATATGCTGACTGGTGGGCCAGCATGGCCCCAGGACCCACCTGTCTTCATGCCGAGAGTGATGGGATTACAAGCCCACACCACCACCCCAATGTGTGTCCAGTGATCCCAGTAGGTTAGTGTTTTCTTGGTTCTTGTAGTCTTGTTCATCAGGTAAGTGGATTATTAAGATTTTTCTCTTTTTACACTTGTGTTTTAGGTTTTTGAAGAGCAGATATGTGTGCTCCATCATTTTGTCTGTATGTTTATCTTCGGATGAAGTAGGTTCTCCCTGGGCTTAACCCGGGGAGGGATGGGCTAGGAGGATGGCTTTCAGCTCCTTATAGCTTCCCTGCTGTGCCCACATTTCCCCCAGTTGTGCAGTTGGAGGACATGTTAACACCTACAGCACAGAATTTGCTATACACAGGAAAACCTCATTTTCACCTTGAAGAATAGACTTCTGAAAACCCCCAGATCTGTTCAAATCCCTGCCAGGTAGTAGTGTGCTAAAAGAACAAGAAGCTTGGCTTGAGGACTTTGCCTTGTTCTCTGCAGTCCCTCACAGAATGTAGGAGCTCTGTGTAAAGGAAGCAAGGGAAGTGCAGATGAGGAAGTGCACAGGCTCCTGACCTCAGCCTGAAGGAAGAGCACACATCCACAGTGTGAAAGCCTTGCTGAGTACCCCTCGATCTTAACAGCCCAGCAGTGAAGCAGGTCTCTCACCAAGCTGGGAAGTTAAACACTAAAAAGCTACAAATATCTGAAGAGGGGGTTCGTGCTTTGGAGAAAAGTGTGTCTGTGTGGAGGATGAGTCGGTGGTAGGAGATCTAGCTAGAGCAGAGGATGGTTTCATCTTCAGCAGTAGCACGGACGGCTCAGGGTCAACTGTGGGCATTGACCAGGGATTTGAGAGTACCCTCTGAACAGAGGACAAGAGTGTCCCTTAAGGCTGAAGCTCGAGCTCTGTATGAGGAAGCTGCTGTTGATCGAAAGAGACAGGCTGCAGGACACCAGCCAGGCACGCGCTTACCAAGGGCCTCGCTGTGCTGGAGAGACTTGGCCTTCACTCGGAGAGAGGAGGAAGTCTTGCCTTTAAAACCTGTGATAAGGGAATTGTAAGGAGATTGGTTGTGTTGCTTGTTCTCACTGTTCCTTCAGGGACGATGCTTCACTCCCAGACAGCCTGACAGATGTTTGAAAGGATGTACTAGATGTGGTCTTTCTCATCACCCCTATCTTTTCTGTGAATTCCTTGTTGCTATAAGTTGACTCAAGAAAGCTCCTTTGTCATTGGGTTCATATAGTTCCAAGTTATACTGTTGAGAGCAGCAGATGAAAGCTCTCCCCATTTGCTCCATGCCATCTTAGTGGGAAAATGGCTTTCTGTCCAAAGCATCCACCCATGTTTTAAGTGTTGCCTACCTGCTAGTTACTTCGTAGCTGCTTAGCTACTTACATTGACTATGCATTTGTTCATGTAACTTTTTTTAAAAAATAAAAGATTTATTTTTAGCTCAGAAGATCAAAAGTCAGTATAGTGTAACATAAATCTTCAGATACAGTAAATTTGAGTTCTTTTGGGGGGAGCTTTTTTGTTAATTTTATTTTATTATTTTATTATTTTACTTATTCACTTTTCCTCTCCCATTGAGGCCAGAAAAGGCAGCCCAACTGCCCAACTTAAAAATGGATCTCAGGCACAAGAGTAACAATGATGGCAGTTTTAGTACAATGTTTTGTTTTAATGTATCTAGTTCACTACTGTAGGTAATGTCTTTCTTTACCTAGCATTTAAATTAATTCCTATAATTGTTTGGAATGTAAAGACAAAAGAATATATATAAATAAGTTTTGGTACTGTGTGAGTCTTTAGAAATCCCCTGGGAGCCGGGCGGTGGTGGCGCACGCCTTTAATCCCAGCACTCGGGAGGCAGAGGCAGGCGGATTTCTGAGTTTGAGGCCAGCCTGGTCTACAAAGTGAGTTCCAGGACAGCCAGGGCTACACAAAGAAACCCTGTCTGGAAAAAAAAAAAAAAAAAGAAAAGAAATCCCCTGGGGTCTTAGAAGATACTCATCACAGATAAAGGCTATGGTAGGTGGCCGTCTTCTCCCTGTTTTACATTGTCCTTCTGGTTCTCCTTTCTTGTCTAAATCCCCTGTTATTATAATCAATCATCGTGGATTAGAGCCCAACTTGATGTTGTGTGGTGCCTTAATTCAAAGGCAACAACAAACTAAATTTACCTTCAAAAATGAAAAGCTTAGTGTGGCAAAAAGGAAATGAAAAGAAACAACGCAGGGACCTGCACAGATTTAACCCCAGCCCTCTGAAGGCAGAGGTGGGTGGGGGGCTCATGAGCCTGAGGCCAGCAGGGTCTATGCTGAGAGTTCTAAGCTAGTCAGGGATACACAGTAAGACCCTGCCTCAGAAAGGGAGGGGGAGGGAGGGGAGAGGAGGGAAGGGGGAGAGGGAGAAGAGGAGGAGAGGGGAGGATAAAGAAGAAAAGGAGAAAGAGGAAGAAAACAAGAGAAAGAGGCTTGTAAAAGTAATATCCTTATACAGGAGGGGATGCTGCTCAACACTAGCATGAGATTCTATGCGTACCTCCTGCAGTGACTAAAGGGACATGAGACAGACACAGACACATTGGTGAGGTCATAGAGAGAGTCCTCATGCAGTCCCTCTGCATACAGAAAGTGAGGACAATTGGCACTTACTACAAGATTTTCATGGTAGAATTACCCTGTGACCCAGATTTTCTATTCCTAGCTGTACACTGGGGGAAAAGTGAGCTTATAGCTTCACAAAATGTCTATATATTTAAAACACATAAAAAACAGAGATAACTTGTATGGTCAGCAACAGTAGATAAAGTGTTGAATATTCATATAACTGAATTTTATTCAGCAGTGAATAGTAATGAACTTTGAAAGTATATTGTAAAAGAAGCCAGATACAAAAGGCCCCACCATTATATGATTCTGTTCATGTGGGATATGCACAGCAAGCAGATCTGTGGACAGTAGAACAGTAGAGTCTTAGTTCCATAGGTGGCTTGAGATGCATGAAAGTGAGGGGCACATAGAAAACATTCCACATTATGACAGCTGCACCTGAATTTATAGTTTAAATAACCATTCAGTTGTATATTATTAAAATAAATGGGGGAAATGTATCATGTATGAATTATGATTCAATAATACTGTGTAAGAAAGAGTGGGTGTAGCCTGAAGCTTTGCAGTGAAGCTGTCTTAAGCAGGGCTGGCCTGTTCCATAGAGGATACTAAGGGAAGTCAGAAGTTTCTAGTCCCAGTCCGTGTTCAGCGACTAAGCACTAAGCGTGCAGGAGTGGTTAGCAGGGCCGTGTCTCCCGACAGCTCTTGGTTCAAGGGTTTCTTCTTTACGTTTTAGTCTGTGTTCTGACTTCACCCGCCTGCTTTGTCCAGCTTGGCTTTTAAGCAGAGGCTCTTCTTGAACTTGAGGGCTCTATGTTTCAGCTTCCTGAGAACTGGCTTGATTCAACCGAGTGAGAGTTCAGCAACTCATCTCCCAAGCCAGGGGAGCTTCAGGGCGCACACAGGAGTTGGAGCAGGAGTCCACTGAAGGCAAGCAGAGCCCTGGAGCCTTACAGGCTAGTGAGACCCTTCCAGCCCTTCAGTAGGGATGCGTGCCTAGATGTAAGAGTGTATCAGCGAGGCTTCAGGAGATGCCTGTGATAGAAGCCATGTTTGGCTTATGAGTATGAAAATTACATTGTGTGTGACGAGAAAGACAGCATTATAGCAAACTTAGACTAGTGGATGGACAGTTTGGTTCTGGATTATTTTACTCGGCAAATTTTCTTGTCCCAGACTTTGTTCACTCAAGTAGTGGACACATACATGCTGTTTGGATATGTTTCCCCACTGCTTACCTTAAGCACTTGTTGGTCTTAGAACTAGAGGAGGTTAGCGAGCTCTGGCCAAGTTCCAGGAACTGTCTCCAGTATGCATACTCTTTGCCTGTTGGGGAGTATCGGACATTGTTGACTGCTTGTGCAATTCTCTTCAGGGGTCATGATGGTTTAAAAATCTGTACAGATCTTGTGATATCACTCAAACTATTTAAATTCTCTGTTGTCTTCTTTTTTTGACATAAACGTTGGCTCTGCCTCCTGCCTTATGACCCAACTGCACTCCAGCCACTGGACTTCCTTGCCCGAGCTCATCTTGGCCTATCTAAAGTTATTCACACTCTTTCTTTTTCATCTGCTGCTGTCTTACTCTACCACTCTACCATCGTATCTGTTGTACTTAATATCTAATCTCTTCTCTGAGCTCAATGCAATTTCCTAGATTCTGGGTAGTTAGGAGAGCCTTGAGATCGGCAGTGCTTCATATCAGCAGAGAATGCCTTGGGCCCACTAGGAATGGGTCTTCCTCTACTCAGCAAGCATTTCTGTTGTATGTTAGGTACAGCCATGCCATGGACAAAACTGACCCTGAACTAAAGGGGGTCATAGTCTACTGATAAATGCACAATACTTACACCTTCACCAATGTGTGGGACGGTCAACCCAGAGCAGAGGGTAAGAAATAACATCCCCAAAGAGTAGCACTGTCAGACCCGTTGGCTGTATAAGGTGGCTATGAGTCGCTGGCTGCACATGCACACAGTCACTGTCAGTCCCGTTGGCTGTATAAGGTGGCTATGAGTCGCTGGCTGCACATGCACACAGTCACTGTCAGTCCCGTTGGTTGTATAAGGTGGCTATGAGTCACTGGATCCACAGGCACACAGTCAAAGGCAGTAGTGAAATCGCCTTAGTGTTTAGTCTGTTAGTGAACACTGTGTGCTGCTTGGCGTGCAGTGGAGAGGCAAGGCTCGATAGGTAGACAATCAAGCTTAATCCTGTAGAGCCGTAGTTTCAAATGACAGTCCGTATCCCACATTCACCTGGAGGACTTTGTGATACGCAGGTGACTCAGCCCTACTCCAGAATTCCTGGCCCCGTGGACCGGTTTGAGTCCCTGGAGGCAGCATGCTCCTATGTCTCTCAGTTGCTGCCACTGCTGCTGCTTATAAGGACCCTACACCCTGAGAAGCGTCGCTGTGTTTAGGACGGAGGAATCTGCACATTTGGGTCTACAGCTTAGTGCCCAGCCTTGGCTTTTTATTTATGTTTAGCAATATCAGCCAAAGTACTTGAGAATTTTTTTTTTTTTTTAGAACCTGAGGCCCAAATGTCAGTGTTCTAATAGAGATGGAACACTTGGACAAATATGCCCAGTATTGTCAGCTGCTATTAGTAATTTTCCCTCTGCTGTTCTGAATCCTGAAGTGTTTATAATTTCTTTGGAAATGTATCATGTGCATGTTGGCACACAGAACAGAAGGAAGCTCTCCCGGCTTCAGTGCACGAGGTTCTCAGGGGAGGAAATGGCAGCTTCAGGCACCTTAAGATGAGGCTGCACCAGGTCCGTGGGCTCTGTTGTCTCCACTGTGCAGTATGTGACCTTGCCTGACCTGCAGTGGTTTCTACTTCTTCCACAAGTAGTCTCCACTGCAGCGGAGTGACACTTGAGACTCGGACATCTTAGGTGGTAGGCTTGATAAGGTAGCCCTGTTTGCTCTTTATTCAAAAAGAACATAGCAGCTTCAAGTTGAAGAGGAAAGCAAATATTTTTGAGTTCTTGGCAGCTTTAATTTTTAGAGTTTGTGAAAGTTAGCTGCTGGGAAACACTGCCAGCTTTGTATTAGGAAGCCATCTTGAACCTAAGGCTAAATCCTAAGTCAGTATGTTCATGTGTTTCAAACCCTCTAACAAGAAGTGTTGCTAATGGTCTGGTTCCTCTGTGTGTATGTCTCTGTCTCTCTCTCTCTCTCCCTCTGTGTGTGTGTGTGTGTGTGTGTGTGTGTATTTGGAAGTGAACATTTTATGAAATATTAGTGTTTACAAGTGTATGTGTACTGAGCACACCCACAAAGCATTTACTATGTACTAGACTAATTTGTACGTGTACTGAGTACGCCCACAAAGCATTTACTATGTACTAGACTAATTTGTACGTGTA
>NC_034608.1:62200910-62254705 GCF_900095145.1 Mus pahari | reverse complement strand
GACTAATTTGTACGTGTACTGAACACACCCACAAAGCATTTGCTATGTACTATAGACTAATTTGTATGTGTACTGAGTACACCCACAAAGCATTTGCTATGAACTAGAGACTAATTTGCAGCAAGCTACTTTAGCTTTATCTTCTCACAAAGAGGGGATTCCAAAATAATTTTCCTCTTTTTGAAAATGTGTGCATTAGTTGGTTCTCTGGTTAGTGCTGCTATTATCCAACATAGAATGAGTTTGGAAATGATTTCTGAAATCGGATGGTAATCGTCCCTCAGCTCACATATGGGCAGACATCCACATCCATGACATGTATGGACACAGAAAACCTGCGCTCTGCCTGTGCCTGTGGGTGCTAGGAAGCTCTTCTCTCACCTGTACGTGTGTTTTACGATACTATTTTGTGTTGCATATAGTGACTAAATGGGGCTCAAAGGAAGTCGGGATGATACGGGGGAGCTGATGGTCTCTAAGAAAGATGTGCAGAAACCTTACTTAGACTGCACTTTGAGAGAAATCAAACGTAGACCCTAACCAAATGCATTATTATTCATTTCCAGAGCATGTTGTAACTCCTAAAGTATAGTTGCTGTAACCTAGGGTTACTTCTGTGTTGTAAATTCAGTGGTCACCTCTGACCTAGACTCCTCAAGTACTTCTCGCATTGGTGAGTGCCTGTGTCAAGTGTGGCTGAGCGGCCAGTTTCAGTGTGGCTAACGTTCTGATGGGCACTGGTGCTTTCTCTAGAGAAACAGGGATCCGCACTACAGTCCTCCCTTTTGTACAGCAAGTGCATTCACCACTAAGCCACCCTCCCCCAGTGTTGTCTGACTGTACACAGCCTGTATAGACGGTGTCTCCAACACTTAACAGCTGTTTAGTACCTGGGGGATCCCTACAACAGATTTATGGGCAACGTTCAGGTATAGACAGATAGGACAGGGCTGGGGAGAAGGCTCAGTGGTTAAAGTACTTGCTGCACAAACAAAGGTTGGCATTTGGATCCTCCGAACCCACGTGCAGCCAGGCTGTAAACACTGGCCCACTGTAATCCCATCCCCAGAATGGAAAACTGGGGATCCCCAGAGCAAGCTGGCTTGAAAGAGTAAGGCAGAAGAGTGACCCTGGACAATTCCTGACATCCACACACACGTATGTGTGCAAACGTGTGCATACACACATGCATATGGAAAGAAGAAAATAATACATATTACCAAGCCCTCAGCCACATTCTGCCTGCTCTAGTTATCTTTTCCTACATGATATTCTACCCTGACTTGAGGTTTCTATCACTGTGATAAAACACCATGACCAAAATATCTTGGGGAAGAAAGGATTTATTTTAGCTTGCATTTGTGGTCCAGCATGAAGGGAGGTCAGGGTAGGAACCAGGAGACAGGAACTGAAGCTGGGACCACAGAGGAGTACTGCTCACGGGCTTGCTCCTCAAGGATTGCACAGCCTGCTTTCTTATAGAACCAGAACCACAAGCCCAGGGCTGCTACCTCCCACAGGGAGCTGGGCCTCCCACATCAATCAAGAAAATGCAACGAAGACTTTTTCACAGGGCAGTTGAATAAGACCACATTCTCAATTGAGGTTTCCACTTTCAAAAAACTCTAATTTGTGTCAAGTTGACATAAAACTGGCCATCACACACACACACACACACACACACACACACACACACACACACGCATCCCAAGTTGTCCTAAGTAATGGCTCTTTCTCTTCTGTGTGAGCCTATGCTGGGGCAGGCTTTGGGAGGAATTTCTCTCTTCTGCTTGTGTCACATCATTTCTAATTCACATTCAAGATGGAGGACTCATGAGGTGCCAAGTTGGTACTGAATGTGTGCCAAAGTCTCAATCAAGCCAAGATCTGTGAAAGTCCAGGCTCCCAGTCCCTGATAGATGTTTCCATGGAGTGATTGTTAGACCCCTGAGTATGAATGCCTTGGGGCAGGCGGATGGCATGAGCAGTGTCACAGAACTCCAGGGAATCAGCCTTTAGTAATCTCGATTTGGAAGTCATAGTCACTTCAACCATGCTTGTGAGCCTATTCCGTTCGAAGAAGAGAAAACTACGTCCTGTTTTCCATAGGGAAATGGCTAGGAATGCCATTGCAAAAGGAGCATGTGAGGTGGAAAATAATGGGGCCACTTTTGGCAAATATCCAAAATTGAATTTGTAATCTGCCACAAATCCAGTCTTTCTGTAATGCTCTTGATCTAATAATTGACCCAACCTTCTCCATTTGTGATTATAGCAAAGTTGTGAAAGCCATACTTAATGCCTCTTCTATTGTTCTAAATCCCAAATAATTTGCCCTTCAGTGTCTCTGTTGTCTCCTGGCTTTGTAACCCTCAGATCCTTAAGTCCTCTGTACTATGGCCACGAGGGGACTTCAGGTCACCATTCCCACCTCGCTCAGCCCTGCCCTGACAGTCTTCAGAGAGCTTTCCTTCAAGTCAGCAGTCTTTGACTGGCTGATCCTTTCTGATGTTGTTTAATATAGTTCCTGTGTAATCTGATAACATTAAACTCATTCATGGCATGTAGTCTGGCTAATTTATGCCAGCCTGACATAGGTAGAGTGACTTTGGAAGAGGAGACCTCAGCTGATATAATACCCTGACCAGATCAGCCTGTGGGCAAAACTGGTGCGTTTTCCTGATTGATGACTGATATGGGAGGGTCCAGCCCACTATAGGCAGTGCCACCCGAGCCCTGGTGGTCCTGCATGCTACAGGGAAGCAGCCTGTTTAAGCCAGTAAACACTACTCCTCCATGGCCTCAGCTTCAGTTTCTGCCCTGATTGACTGTGACCTGAGAGTTGTGAGTACCATAACCCCTTTCTGCCCCAAGTTGCTTGTGGTGTTTTACCACAGCAATAGGGAACCCGAATTGCCTACAGGCCATGGGGATCACTATGACAGACCAGACCTTGTGGGCTCTTTTGAGGATTGTGGAAGGACTTGTGCATCTTCAGGCTAGAAAAGCCACTGAGTGCTCAGAGCTTGATGGGCTGTGAGAACTTGGAGGATAGTGCTGAGAGTGGTGTGGCGATAGAGACGTGGGTGGGGAAGGCCCACAGAGAAGAGGGGACACTGTTGGAGCTGTATGGTATTTTGAATCAAGAACCACTAAAGTAGAACTTTCGCTTTTCTGAAACAATCAATACCAGTAAACTGGGGCTGAAAAATCAGTTGTGATTAAGAAGAGGCCAGTCCAGAGGATGGAGGCTGCCTCTTACACCTGCTAGCAGCCAGACTTGGTAATGTGTAAAAGTTTTCTAAGTAGAACTGGTTCCCAAGGCACAAAGGGGTCATAGAGAACAGACGACCCCTTTGATAGAGACCCCTTCCACATCTTGGCACTGTGTGGCTGGACTGGAGTCCCGGGGGGGGGGGAGGTCATTAGTAAAGGGTGCAGTCTGCGTTCAGTAGAAAGCCCAGAACTGAAGGGATCATGAAGAAAAGTTGAGGCTTGGCACTGTGGGCAGGATCAGAGACCCTGAAGAGAACTCTAGGAGAGGCTATTAGGGAAAGTGCAGCCCAGACCACAGTAGTTTGGAGCTGCCAGTATCCACAAGATGACCAACAAGACAGTAGCAGCCATAGGGGTGGAGCTGGCCTGCGCCTAGATGACAAGCTGTCTGTGGTGTGGATGGCAGGCCGGCCCAGAGGTAGGTGAGCTAGCTGCCCAGCCTTTAGAGCTGAGAGGAGTGTGAGTAGGTTAGTCACTGAATATCTCTCTCTCTCTCTCTCTCTCTCTCTCTCTCTCTCTCTCTCTCTCTGTGTGTGTGTGTGTGTGTGTGTNTCTCTGTCTCTCTCTTTCTCTCTGTCTCTCTGTCTGTCTCTCTCTTTCTCTGTCTCTGTCTCTGTCTCTCTCTGTGTGTGTGTGTGTGTGTATGTGTGTATCTCTGTCTCTCTCTTTCTCTGTCTCTCTCTGTCTCTCTGTCTGTCTGTCTCTCTCTTTCTCTGTCTGCCTCTCTGTCTCTGTCTCTGTCTCTGTCTCTCTCTTTCTCTCTCACATCTGTTCTTTGAGACAGGGTTTCTCTGTGTAGCCCTGGCTATCCTGGAACTCTCTCTGTAGACCAGGCTGGTCTGAAACTCAGAGATGCACTTCCCTGTTTCTGAGTGCTGGGATTAAAGGCGCATGTCAGCAAGCACTGGGCACTTTATACTGTGAACTGTGGTTTTGCTTTGATGCAGTGACCCTGTGCCTCATTTCTTCCCTCCTAGAATAAGAAAGTATTTAACTTATTTTTGATTTTACAGGAACACACAGTTGAGAGACTTTGAGCTGTTTTAAAACAATTTTATCATTTTATAGAGAAACTGGATATTTTATAGAAACATTACAATTTTAGAGAGATTTTAGATTTTTTAGACAATTTTGAATATTTAAATAGATGTTGGGCTTTGTACATATTTGAACTTATAAAGACTGAAACTTTAAAGTTTTTAGTAATTTTTATATTGTGATAATAATATTCATGTAATAGTTTGAGGATGTTATGGCTTAACAATAATGTGGAAGTGTAAGATGAAATAAACCCTCTCCTCCTCAAACTGCTTTTTATCCAGGTATTTAATCACAGCAGAAAAAACCCCAAGACAGCAAATTTCTTAGTTTTTTTCTTTATTGGTCATTTTATCTATTTACATTTCAAATGTTATTCCTCTTCCTAGTTTCCCCTCCACAAGCCCCCTATCCCCTCTTCTCTCCCTTCCCCTGCCTCCATGATGGTGCTCCCCCACCTGCCCACCCACTCCTGCCTCAGCAGCCTAGTGTTCCCTATCCTGGGTCATCAAGCCTCCATGGAACCAAGGAGCTCCTCTCCCAGTGATGCCAGATAAGGCCATCCTCTGCTACATATCTAGCTAGAGCCATAGGTTCCTCCATGTGTACTCCTTGGTTGGTGGTTTAGTCCCTGGGAGCTCTGAGGGTGGGGTCTGGTTGGTTGACATTGTCGTTCTTATGGAGTTTTAAACCCCTTCAGCTCCTACAGTCCTTGCCCTAACTTCCCCCTTGGAGTCCCTGAGCTCAGTCCAATGTTTGGCTATATACATCTGCATCTGTATTGGTCTGGCTTTTGAATTGAAGAATGGAGCTCCTGCCTATACAGATTTGATATGGATATGAGCTCCATTTGCATCTGTTGTGGATGCAGGGTCCAAGAGCTCTGTTCTCTTCCCTGGCCCTGGCCAGTGTCTTTCGTCTCATCTTGCTAGTCCTTCTGTCTGTCACATTCTATTCGTGCTTGCACAAATGTAATGTCCTTAAGAAAGCCTAGACCTTTGTCAAAGCATTGGAGGGAAACTGTGGTTTTCTTTAGGTCTATATTAAACTTTTAATTGTTAATACTGGCTTTGATTCTTTTCCTTGTTAGACTCTAAAATGTTCCATGAAGTAAAACAACTGGTCTTGAATCTCAAAAGTCAAGCCAGTGCCTGACAGATACACAATGAATACTCAACACATGCCTGTAATAATACACGCCTATAATAAAGATGCATGAATATCATATACATATATTATATATTCATATGTTCACAAATCAATACACACACACATATGTGTAAGCCTGTACATGTTTCTAATGAATACTCATCTGTTGTTTAAGTGGTATGAAGGTACAGACCTTTAACCACAATATTCATGAGGCAGGGGTATATCTGTGCCAGTGTGGTCTTCAAAGCAAGTTTCAGGCTAGCAAGGGCTACATAGTGAAACCCTATCTCAAAACTAAAATTAAGCTCAAATAAATTAAAAGGCAGCACATCAGACACTGGCCTGGATCAGACTGTTATGTTTCTTGTCTCCTGACTGACTACTATTCCTCTTATTCAAGGTAAGGAATCAGCTGCCATGAAAACTGATCTCTTGAGAGCCAGGAACATGAAAAGGTACATTAACCAACTGACTGTGGCAAAGAAGCAGTGTGAGAAGAGAATCCGGATCCTGGGAGGTCCTGCCTATGACCAGCAAGAGGATGGGGCCTCGGATGAAGGGGAAGGGCCTCAGAGCCAAAAGGTAGACCCTGCAGCTTCTTGTTTGGACATACCAGTTATTATAAACACAGCGTGAGCACAAGCATGTTCTTGTACCACTCTAGCATTTGAGACATGTCGCATTGCTACAGACTCATGCTGTTGGCTTCATGAGTGAAAGGCCATGTGACTGGATGTGCTTGAATTGTGTAAATGGCAGTTGATGTGTGTATATGTGTGCACATGCCTGTTTTGCCTGTTTTCACCTCTTCTCCCCACTCACCCCCACTTCAAGAGAAACATTCTGTTTATAGGGCCTCCATCAACATCACCTGTTAGCAACCAGGTCAAAATTACCCCCTAACTTAGCTATGAACGGTTTTCTCAAAAGTAGCAGATTTAGTGTCTTGCCCAAAGCCATGTAGATAGGATGAGCAGAAATAGATAGGACCCGGGTGTGCTTGACTTAGAAACCTCAGTGCTTTCTGAGAAAACATGGCAGTGCCAGCTTTTATGCCACAGCATCTCGGACTACTTGCTGCTGGTGAGTAAAGCCTGCAGAGCGCTTTCTAGCCCCGTTTTAGCAGCCATTCTAAGGACAAAGGCCCTGCTTGTCTTCGAAGACCTGGAACAAGTTTGGATGGCGGAAACTGTTGCAGTGTGTCCCAAGGAGCTTGAGGAGCAGGGCTTCGCAGCAAATGCCACACCCTTCTTTTGTCAGATACTGACCGCAGAGACCCTGGCAGCAGCTTCTATCTTTTCCTTCCTCTGATGTTCAGAGTCCTAACCATGTCTGTCTAATCAGGTTCATGCCGGTACATCCCCTGCCTCCCTCTTCTAGGATGAGCTTTTGCCTCTCTCTCTTCCAGACTTAGGGTGGTTGGCATCACATCAGGCCTGAGTTCTATAGCATCTTACACGGGTGGCACTACTGCAGCTCACAGAACCCCTGTTTGACAGTGAGATGCCTGAATTATAGTCTGAAGGTTACCAGGTGTGGTGTCTGGCATTCTGTTTTATCGTGCAGAGTGAAAGCTCTAGGCGAGGGTTGGAGAGGGTGCACTTAGCTGGTGGATTTTGCCTTCTGCCCTCAGTTTTTGTCCTCTTAATGCCTACCAAGATGTATCACAGAGAAGGACTTTATCTGTGTCCTTTCATTATTTCAGTTCATTTGTTCATTCATTCATTCATTCATTCATTCATTCAGTAGATGCTCATGGGTGGCTCACTGTGTCTTAGTTATTGCACTAGAATAAGGAATAGGATAAAATGCATATTTGCAAAGAATCCCATTTTACTATAAAATAAGAATGTAAGCAACTTATGTGTACTTAAGAGAGGAACCCGATGGCTCTCAAGTGTTACAGGTTATAGTCCAGCAAAATCATGGGAATGTGATTTCTGTGCAAGTTGCCTTATGGTGACTACAAGAAGACAGTCCAAAGCTTGCCACATTTTAAATTCATTCTTTCTAAATGAATTGAGCAACGAATAGACAACTTTCTATGTTTTCTATAACACGAGCTTATTCTTAAGGTCAAAGGTTTTCTGCCATCATAAGGCTGGAAGACTCAATACTGTAGAATCCCAATGGTGGTCAGTCCTGCTGCAGTTACAATTGGTTTGATTTGATTTTTATCTTCATCAATTGATAGAACCCTTTTTTATAACCTAATTCCAGTCTGGTCAAGAAGAACTACCACAAAATTTACTTCAAAATATTCACTTCTTTTTTTAAATTATTTAAACAATTTTTATTAGATATTTTCTTTATTTACAATTCAAATTCTATCCTGAAAGTCCCTTATACCATCCTCCCACCCTGCTCCCCAACCCACCCACTCCCAGTTCCTGGCCCTGGCATTCCCCTGTATTGATGCATATAATCTTTGCAAGACCAAAGGCCTTTCTTCCCAATGATGGCCAATTAGACCATCTTGCTACCTATACAGCTAATACTGCATAGGTAATTGGGAATACTATAGATTCCCAATGGTGGTTGGTTCTGCTGCAGTTACGATTGGTTTGATTTGATTTTTATCTTCATCAATGGATAGGAACCTTTTTTTATAACCTAATTCCAATCTGGTCAAGAAGAGCTACCACAAAATTTACTCCTAAATATTCACCTCTAAATTAGATGAGCCAGGCAGTTAAAAGAAGATTGCCCATGTGTAAAAGGCTAGGTATTTTCTGTTGCTTATAAGACATGGACTGTAAAGGAAGAGTTGGGTTGAAAAGCAAGAGAGAAAGGACATGCCCTGTGAACCCTAGAGAAAAGTGAGACAAAACAGATTTCAGAACAAAGAATATAAGAGATGAAGAACTTTATATTATGGTAAAGTAATCAAGCCACGGAGAAAACATGAAATCCTGATATGTATATAGTCAGCAAGAGAACTTCTTTGACATAGGAAGTTTTGACATATTAACAAAGCAAAAACCATCCAGCAAGTGGGAAGGTGTTGAGTTGATGTTGTGAGTATTAATCAGCGGTTCTACATAGTTGTTACAGAAGGTCCATAGAACCTGGGCAAGACCACAGACAACCTGCATGTCGCCAACACCTACTGGGACCAATAGACATTTCTAGGAGAGTCTCTCAAATTAGCAGTGTGTGCTTGTCTCTCCTTCATATACTAGGCAGCCACTAAGAAGAATTATATTGCTGAATGATAAAATTATTCTTCCTGAATCTAAAAGAATACAAAGAATATTATCTGACCACATTAGAATTAAAATTAGAAATGAATAATAGAGAAAGATCTAGAAAATTCCCAGATGTTTGGAAATAGAAATAACATGTCTAAGACTTCAGTCATAAAGGAAATCACAAAGAAAATTAATAACTATTAAGTGCACCGAGAACAAAGTGTGTTAGTATCTGTGGAACTGCTAAGCAAACACTTAGGACAAATACACACAGTAGTGTCTGTATTCGAAAGCATTAGCCATGTGTTAGGAGTTCTGTTAGAACTGGTATCAGATGGGGTAGGTACTGGTGCTCAATGGTAGATTTTACACACACACACACACACACACACACACACACACACACACACACACACACAACTCTTTAAAGGTTTCATAGAATTCACCAGGGAAATGATCTAGCTCTAGAATTTTCTTTGGGAAAGGATTTTAAATTCTGAATTAATTTTCTTTAACATATCTAAGGCTATTCAGATTTTTTCTTCTTGCTCACTTTTAATATTTTGTGAATTTTAAAGATCTAATCTACTTCATTTAAACTGATATATGCATTCATTTAAAACTGTATTCAAGGCATTTTCCTTTGAGATGTTGTCATCCACTCTTAGGTGCCTACTATTGTCCTGTGTGTGTGTGTGTGTGTGTGTGTGTGTGTGTGTTTACACATGTACATGTGTGTTCAGCTAGCTATACATGGCTGTGCAGACAAGAGACAGATGATGGTGTCTTCCTTGGTCACCCTCACATTTTTTTCAAACGGGGTCTGTTTCTGACCCTGGAACTCTGCTACGTGGCTAGACTAGCCGACCAGCGCTCTGCAGTCTGTCTGGCCCCTTCCCCTAGCGCTGTGATTATGGAAGATGCTACTGTGCACCCAGCTTTTCATGTGCGTGGGCGTCAGGGATTCAAGCTTGGGTTCTCATTTGTGTGTGTGTGTCAAGTCTTTAACTGACCGGGCTATGTCCCCAGCTCCTCCTGTCCTGAGGCTTTCTCTCTCCTTTTCTGTGTGCCCCAGACTCTGTCTACATCAGTATTTTCTCAGATGCTTTCTTTCACACACAGCATGTAGTGCACTCCATTTCTCACTCCTACTTACTTACCTAGAAAGTGGCCTCTGAAGTTTAGTTTAGCACACCAATTATCTTTTTTTATATACCAATATCTGTTTCTCAAAAACTCAATATTTTCGTCTCCTGCTAAGTTTCTGTTACTTGCTGTGATTCGTGACAGCTGTTGTGAATCTCTATGAAGGAGGGGCAGCCTCCTTATTCTGCAGATCCAAAGGAACTGAGGCCTAGTGATAGAAGCTCACTGGATTGAAAGTTTTTATTGCCACATGAAAACAAAGAAATCTTTGTCTTGTTCTGACCAAGGGCCTAGCCCCACTCCTCTGCCCCGCTCTCAACACACACATGATCCCCAATGGAAAGATTGAAGAGTTCAGAAAAAATAAAGGGGGAAGAGAAAACTAAAACATAGGAAGCTTACACGTCAGTGCCAATAGTGCCTGATGGTTTCCTCGAGGCCAGCTTGCACATCAGTTCATTTGATCCAAGGATAAACCAAATGAACAGCACTAAATGTAGTCTAGGACTCTATACTGAATATATAGAAAGGGCTTCCATGGTTCACTCTATAGTGAGTGAATATATAAAAAGTGGTTCTGTGGTTCACGCTATACTGAATATATAAAAAGTGGTTCCGTGGTTCACTCTATAGTGAATATATAAAAAGTGATTCTGTGGTTACATGATTCCTTCTGTTGCTGGAATGGTTGTTGATTTGTCTTCTCCAAAGATGATATGAATTCGTTTCTTGGAGAATGTGGAGTTGGATTTATGCCTCACCGAGCTTCCCTGGTCAGCTTTATGCAAAGTGAAAGCCAGTGTTAGTATATCCCAAAATTACTGAACTCTCAATTCAAATGGTCTGCAATATTTGTGCTGACTAGCCTCTGTTGTGGGAAACTAGTTCTGTTCCTGAAGTAGATGTAAAGTAGATGTAAATAAGAAACTTTGTGGAAGACTCTGAGTAATAAAAAGTTGGAATTTTTGAAATTTTCATTTTGAATATTCAGTAAGTAATTTTCTTTCATTAGTTTCCAGAAATCGCTTTAAAAATATATGTCCTCCTTTCTGCTTACATTCCAGACAAAACAAGGGCTGGGGAGAGAGGAGTTGAGTGTGTGTTGACTTTTGCATATGATTTAGAAATACCTTAATGGTGGTATTTTAGAATATTTGCAGATTGCCATCATGTTAATTTTTAAGAATTTCAAAATAAAAGTTTCTAATTGTGTTTTTATTCTACCTATTAAGCATTATTTTAATTACTGATTTAGACTTAGGGTATGGGTCTTAAATGCCTTCTAAATTAGCCTGTGGCGCATCTCCTAACTGACTCGCTAGTCATGAGAAGGGTCATTTGCTTCCTCTGTTACAGTGTCCCTGTCTATTTCCTGTCTATAGGCCCTGTCTTCTTTTTCTTTGAGGTCACAAAATAACTAACAAAAGTGGTAGAACTGATTTGGCAAGACATATAGTGGAATTTTAGGATCAAAGTAAAACAAAGTAAAACAAAAACTTACATAAGATTCATTAGTAACTGTGGTACTATAAACAAAAAAATCAGGCTATAAATCTATTTATGTTTCTCCTCAGCTATATAAAATATTATATTTATAGAAATATATAGAAATATTTACATATATAGAAAGCACAATGTTAAACCATTAGACTCTAGACTTTTAGTCGTTTATACATTTCTCTTCAGTTGTTTATTATTGGTAGCTATTGCTTTTAGCATGATAGATCATCATATTAAGACAACTATTGTTATCTGTGTCCTGATATCAAGTAGATGTCAAAGAAATCTTTGTTGAATGACTAAATGTTAAAAGTATTATAATAAAATTAGTGACTTTTGAGTATATGCATTTTGAATATTCAGTAATCTGCAATTAAAATTACAAGCACAATAGATATATTCCATCTTATGAGGTATATTACATTATATTATCTATGACCTGAAAATGTACTTTTCCTGAATGTAGAAGTTAATTCATGTAAGTTAAAAGCAGACTGGTCTTTGAAATTTTATCTTTAGAAAACCTTTCTGTCTTAGGGATCCTATTGCTATAAAGAGACACCATGACCATGGCGACTCTTATAAGGAAGCATCTCACTGGGGCTGGCTCACTGTTCAGGGGGCTAGTCCGTTATCTTCATGGACGTATGCAGGCAGACATGGTGCTGGAGGGATAGCTAAGATATCTCGGCAGGCAGCAGGCGGAGAGCAGCACTGGTCCTGGCTTGAGCATTTGAGGCCTTGGTGACAGGCAGTGGTGGTGCATGCACTTGGGAGGCAGAGGCAGGTGGATTTATGAGTTCCAGGACAGGCATGGCTATAAAGAAAAACTCTGTCTCAATGACAGAAACCTCAGTGACACACTTATTCTAACAAGGCCACACCTCCTATAGTACCACTCCCCATGAGACTATTGGGTCCATTTTCATCCACACCACCCATTCTTATATTCTTTTAATAGATTCTTCAGTTTGAAGATATTATGACCAATCCTTTCTACCGAGAGCGCTTTGGAACATACATGGAACGGATAGACAAGCGGGCTCTGGTTGGCTTTTGGGAGTCAGCCGAACACCTAAAGAATGCTAACAAGGTAGTGTACGTATACTTTAAGGAATATTAATAATTAGATAATGAAAGCTTGCATGTTAGACAGTATATCATGTTCTCCATGATGCTTTAGGATAAGTATATACTAAAGGAATATTTTACATCATAATATTGTGACATATCTTAGCCCATTGTGGCAAATAAAATTGTACTGTATTTTTATAGAAGATGCTTTGACTGAACAGTCAAGGAGAAATATTTACAAGTGTACCAAAAGACTGGATTTCATAGTTTTAATGAACTACAAAAATAAATACCCATCCATGTTGTTCTTAAAAGACTTAACACTGTCACCTCAGCCTTGTCAACCTGTTCTGTCACCTTGTGTATTTCATCACCATGTATAATCTTCATGTTTTTTATCCCTTCCATTTGTTATGTACACTTTTTATTGTCATTTTTTTCTCATATAAAATATTAAATAAAGGATCATGAATGTTTTTGGCTTCTAATGCCTCTTACAGCAAAGAACCTAGTAGGTTATACATTGCTCTATAAGTTCTCAGTACACGCTTCAGAATTAAAGAGTGTCTGGACATTCTTTGTATAGGTAAGTATGTCTAACTCATATATGTAACATGTATATTATATTCGCATATAGCATTTGAGTGATTTGTTAACAAGTACAAAGAGCATTTAATTTCATTTGCATATGAATGTTGCCAGAATAGAAAACCAAATTAAGTCCCTGATATAGCACACACTGTACTAAGCAGCTAAATTCAGTCTTGTGAGATTTTAAAATCCCAGGACTACTTTTCATTTCTGATTTACAAGGTACAAGTTAGCATTTGTTACTCAACATAATGACTAACCTTGACTCCAGGTGACTTCTGGCTGCTCTCAAAAGAATATTGTAAAGAGTAATCTAAAGAATCTTTCCAAGTTTCTGAATATAACTTAAGACTTTGCAGTGGAGAAACCAAAGAGAGCATGAAGGCTTCCTGCTGGGAGTCCGTTGATCTGACAGCCAGGTAAAGGGCGTGGTCCTTAAGCTGACATCTGACTCCTTACAACTGTCAGGAGTTTGTATAGTGTGCTAGAGTGAAGGAGCACCAGGGAGCTTGTGAGGATCACGTGCATGGGAAGAGAGCATTGTACTTCTACAGTAGAGCACGATGACCTGCCCCCGGGTACCTCTCAGGAGTAGGCTGCCCCACGTGGGTGGGGACAGTGGAGTTACTCAGAAGTATTAGCCTTGATGAAGAAGAATACCTGCTGTGTTTTTATTTAATTTATTTTATTATATTTTATTTTATGTGCATTGTCATTTTGCCTGCATGTATGCTGTATAAGGATGTCAGTTCTTAGAGTTACAAGACAGTTGTGAACTGCCATGTGGGTGCTGGGAATCGAACCTGGTCCTCGGTAAGAGCAGCCAGTCTCTTAACTACTGAGACATCTTTCCAGCCCGCCTGCTGTGTTTTTATATATGACTATTCTATGGGCTTCTTTCCAGAGTGAGAGTTTCTTTTCATGTTGGTAAGGTGAGCACTTCCCATTATTACATCAGATAAAAGTCAGTAAGAAGTCTCTAAGTCT
Source organism: Mus pahari (assembly GCF_900095145.1). Taxonomy (NCBI): domain Eukaryota; kingdom Metazoa; phylum Chordata; class Mammalia; order Rodentia; family Muridae; genus Mus; species Mus pahari. Next base: position 62,240,750 of record NC_034608.1, on the reverse strand, counting down.
CTAAGATGTCTCTGTGAAGTTGAGGGATCTGTTGCATAAGAAGAATCTTATTCGTAACTTACATTCCTTATTAGGATCCAAGTATTGCTTGAGGAAGACCCCAGACTCAAATAGTATGCAAAAGTAAAGAGCATTTATTCTGCAAAAATTACCAGCATGCAGAAGCAATGACCAGAGGGGCTTGTAGGCCCATTTTATGCATGGCTAGGGAAATTTTGCAGAAGGCTTAGGTAGCCTCTGATATGATTGGTAGGGTCAAAGCAGTGACATTAGTACCGTTTTGATTGGTTGCTAAGTTGGTTTCATTATCATTGGTGAGACCTTGAAGAATTTTGGAAACCAGCTCCGTTCTGGCCTTGTTATCTCCTCCAGCCAGGTGTCCAGGAGCTGACTCGGCTCCAGACTTCTCCTCCCTAAGTCAGATCCATCATTGACTAATGGGCTGTTGTCAGTGACTCCTTCTGAGGGGCCCAGTCTGCTTCCCGGGGAATTGAACATTTTTATGTCCAAGAGTTTAGGACCTCTCATTCTCTAACACTTTGCAAATAGTAACTGCTCAATGTAAGTATCCATTTTAAAGGAATGGTGGCTTTATTTCCAGGTCTGCTATTTCCCCTGGACCCTGAATGTGGATAAAGAAGTCTGAAGCTGAGTTTACAGTTCCAGGGTACATCTGGACACTGTCCTGCTAGCTTTCACATGCAGGGAATATAGTGGGAAATCATTTCTCTCAGAGACTATTTTCTTACCTTTCTCTCCCATCACTTTCCTGTCTTTTCAGAGTGAAATCCCACAGTTAGTTAGTGAAATGTATCAGAATTTCTTTGTGGAAAGCAAGGAAATTTCTGTGGAAAAGTCACTTTACAAAGAAATCCAGCAGTGTCTCGTGGGAAACAAAGGTATCGAGGTGTTCAGCAAAATCCAAGGAGATGTGTACGAGGTGCTGAGGGACAGGTATTACCCCTCCTTCATTGTCAGCGACCTCTATGAGAAGCTCATGCACGAAGAGGAGGAGGAGAAGCCTGACTCTCAGATGGCCCCTGAGAAGGATGAGCTGGTGAGTTCCAGTCACCCTTCGTGGCCACTTTTCTGCCTTAGTTACTTTGCTTGCTGTAATGACCAGATACCTGACAAAGAATTAAGGGAAAACATGTTTGAAATAATTGAAATGTGGGGGAAATGTCTCTGCGTGATAGAATTTGTTTTAGTTCCTATGAGCAGAGGGAGAGCGCTGCCCTCAGCACAGGCAGCAACAGCAGCAGCAGACCCCGGCCAGTTACAGCGCACACGTGTACCTAGAGGTATAACTGACAGTGACATCCTCACTTGTGTGGCATTGCTTCTCGGGAAAGACCAAATACTCACGAAGTGCGGACAAGGTTCAGATTTTGTCATAGTGTACATAGTTACATGTAATAAGGAAGAACATCCTCAAAGGAAACAGCTTGTCTTTCTGGAATTACAATAGTTTCATTTTTTTGAAGCAATTTAATTTGCTATTTGCTGCAATTAATTAAAAATCATAAAAAACAAAACAAAACAATGTGGGGAAAAGTTAAGGAGAAAAGATCAGAAGAGAAGTCCCAAGCAGGTCCCTGCTGTATCCACCCATAGAAACTAAGTAATCTGTTGACAAGGCTTTCCCGAATTACATTGCCAGTGCTAGTTATCTGTAAAGTACCTGCTGGCTTGTATGATGCATTTTCAGGCAGCACTGAGCAAAGTGACACTGAAATCCTTTTAGAAGCACAGATTTAAACATTTTCTAATTAATTTTTTATCATGTTTCTCCCTCCATCCCCCAACTCCTCCCAGATCCTTCCAACCTCTCCATATACAAGTTTAATTTTATGGTCTTGGTGTCTCTCTACACTGCACCCCCCCAAAAAAAAAAAAACACCACAGAAAAGCAAAAGATACACACATGTGTGCATGCAACACACACACACACACACACACACACACACACACACACACGTGTCAAAACAGGCAAAAGACCAATAACAAATATATGCACAAAACAAAGTCCACAAAAATGCCATTTATTTTAAAGTACTTCATAGTACTGTTGGAAGACTGGGGAGGGTGGTCCCTGTTTTGTTCGGAGATGGGGAGAGAGACCATGCCAGTGGAAGGGTGGCACTTCCAAGGCCTTCCTTGGCCCACAGTTCACAGGTCAGAGCCTGTGGGAAAGGATCCATGCGGTGCCCCTCCCGTTTGGCTGTTCGACGGTTTTCTTTTCATGCATTGGTTCCAAATGATTTGATTCTTCTTTTTGTTGGGGAAGGATAACAGCCTTCCAAAGGTTCTTCTGCAGTGCCCTTTCCTTCCCAGGAATCTGGGATCTGGGGACTGGGTGATAAAATGGGTGACTAGTGATTTTCTGTCCTTCTAAGATATGCTGGCTTCCTGCTTCTCTTCCAGAGTTCAGGAGGTGAGGCTGGTGAAGAAGCTGTAGAAGGCACGAGTGGGGTCAGTGATCCAGCCAGCTTTGCTGTAATCAAACTCCGAGAGCTAAATGAGAAACTTGAATACAAAAGGCAAGCTCTAAGTTCTATTCAGAATGCACCAAAACCAGATAAGAAGGTAACTGTCTTGCTTTCGGGGTTGTCTCTGAAAGTGTCTTTGCGAAATAGTTTCAGTTTGTGCTGAGAAGTGTCAGCTTCATGAGGAATTGTAAGCAGGAGCAAGTTCCATTGTTAGTTTGTGCTTCTACAACTTAGAGAACATCATGGAATAATACAAATAAATGTTTTGCTAAGAACCAGCAGGATTGACAGTTTGAAGCCACTAGCTATTTCCCTTTCACTGCAGTTCTGAACACCTGTTATGTTGGCTCCAAATCATCTGATTCTCGTCTTTGCTGGGGAGGGAAAGGCACTGTGCTGTTTTTCTGTAGTATTCTAGAGCCTGGAGAGATGGCTTGCAGTGAATAGCATTTACTGCTCTTAGAGAAGACCTGGGTTCAATTCCTAGGACCCTAGGGTCACTCACACTCTACCACTCTAGTTCCAGGGATTGTGACACCCTCGTCCTTTTTCTGTACAGCACTATGTACACACAGAGTGTACAGATGCACATGCAGGCAAACAGTCATACATGTTATATAAAATAAATATGTATAAAGAATTAAAAGATAATATAAACAACTTGCGGCTGGTGAGATGACCCATAGATAAGAATACTTGTTGCTATTGCAGAGGATCCAGGTTTGGTTCCCAGAACCCTCATGGCAGCTTTTACCCTGGGTATGGAGGATTTGATATGCTCTCTGGCCCCTGTGGGCACTGCATACATGTGGTGCACACACATACATGCAAGCAAACACCCATATACATCCAAATGAATATATCTGTTTCTAACAAATGTAAAGCATGGGGCTGGAGCAGCCTTGCTGTACAAGTGTGAGAGCCGGAGCCTGGATCGCCAGTACTCACATAAAAGGCCGGCGGGGAGACCTGCCTGTAGGAGCAGGGGCTGCACTGATGACAGTTAGGCAGATCCTGGGTGCCTGCTGGCCAGGCCGGCTGCCCAAAACAATGAACTGCAGGCTATGTGAGATACTGTTCCCCAAATAAGGTGGAGAGTGACTGAAGAAGACACCTGATGTTGACCTGTGACTTCCGTGTGTATGTGTGTGTGTGTGTGTATACACATGCATGTTTGCACGCTTGCACACACACACTTACTTTAAAGAGAAGCTCACAAATTGGTACTGTTTTTTGCCTTCTTTTTATGTCCCTTTAGAGTTCAACAATGTTTTGAAAGTATAGGTGTGATTTGCTACAGTGGGTTTTCTCTGTCAGTGTAAGAGTCTGCCCCAGTCTGCAAGAATCACACATGCTGCTCTAGGGGGAAAAACATGGCCAGTGAGCCTTCTGCAGCAGGAGAGGAAGCTGCTGTCTGTTAACTGCCTGTGGCATGTCTTACAAAAAAGAGGCGTGACATCCAAGGAGAGCGGAAACATAGCCTTTAAGATAGAATCTGTCCTGTTCATCGGTTCATCCTTGCACCTTTCGGCTGCTGTAGATGCCGCTGCTGTGAACACTGGTGTACAGGCACTGCCTCAGTCCCGTCCAGTTCTTTCAGACTCATACCCAGCAGTACAACTGCGGGGCTCCTGCTGACTGTTTCTCACTTTTGGAGCAGCGACCACACTGTTGCTCTGTGCTTGTACCACTTTACAGCTCGGGGTGGTTCCTGTCCCTGCCCTTAAGGTTTCCTCTCTCTCCTCTTCAGGTTTTTGATAGTCCCCATCCCAGGAAAGGGGACCTTGGAGTTTTGACTTGCATCTTCTGATGTCTAGTACCTAGTGTCTAGTAACGGCCTTTTATATGTTCTGTTTGAAAACATGTGCATGCAAGTCTGATTCCCATTCTTAAAGTAGGTTGTCTAGTGTTGAATTTCAGACGTTTTTTTTTTTTTTTTTTTTGGTTTTTCGAGACAGGGTTTCTCTGTATAGCCCTGGCTGTCCTGGAACTCACTTGGTAGACCAGGCTGGCCTCGAACTCAGAAATCCGCCTGCCTCTGCCTCCCGAGTGCTGGGTCAGATGTTCTCTTTATGTTTGGACCATTAAAGCATATAGCGTATGTTGTAACATTGGGGATGTTATATGTAAGTATTCCCTCCCTTTGTATGCTTGGCCTCTTCACTGTTTTATAGAATTTAAAGAAAAAATAGAATTTTAAAAAGTGCTGTTTTTCTATTCTTTTGTTGTCTGTGCCGTTGCTGTCCACAATAAGTTGTGGCTTTAATCTAGCATTGTGCTACTGTCGTATAGCTTCTCTGGTTTTATTTTGAAGATTTTGTGCTTTTGTCTCTGGGCCATTCTTAGTTAATCCTGGGGTCCCCCACCATTCTCTTGCATGGGGACATCCAGTTTCCTATTCTCATTTGTGTTTCACTTGACCACGTGGTTGAGTTTTTATTCAGGGCTGTGGACTCCACTGGTTGGTCTTTATGCCATGCCTTGGGCCAGCCCCACTGTCTCTAAGTACTGCAGTTTTAGAAGTTTACAGGTCAGGAAGTGTGAGTCCTCTAACTTTGTTCTTATTTTCAAGTTCTTTGGGGTGGGGGTGGGGTTTGAGATCCTGTATGAACTTAGGGATGAATGTTTTTGTATTGAAATTATGATAGTGATTGCGTTACACACATGCACTGCACTGTGTGATGTTGCTGTCACTGCAACAGTATCAGGTCTTCCAGGTCATGAACTTAGGATCTCTTTCCAAATATTTGTCGTTTTCAATCATTTTTTTTTTATTGGTGTTTGATAGTTTTCATTATGGAACTCTTTCATTTCCTTGGCTGACACCTGAGAAGGTTGTTCTTTCAGGTGCTATTTTAAGTGAAGCTGTTCCCAGTTCGGATCACTCCTCATTAGCTCTCAGAAGCACAGCTGTTTTGTGTGTTGGTTTTGTGTGCCGCTAGTCGGCTGACTTGCATAATCTTTGAACTGTTCTCGTAACTCCCAGGTTGTTTTTCTTATGGTAGATTATTTCCAAGTTGAAGGATGAAATACTCCTCATAGAGAAAGAATGCACGGCTCTGCAGCTGCACATGGCAAGAACAGATTGGTGGTGTGAGAACCTGGGGCTGTGGAAAGCGTCCATCACCAGCGCAGAGGTATCATTGCTGTTGGTATTCTTTAAGCCAGAGTTCTCCCTGGAGAACTAGGACTGCAGATCAGAAAGTGCACTCGTTCTTCCAGCCACCCTGTCCACTCCCTTCTTCCCTCTGTTTGCACTCTGGTCTGCTCGTGTGTGAGGGGGGGCTGTCCATATTCATGGTGCGGATCTGATCTCAGTCAGTATTTCCATATATCCATAAATGTAAAGTATTTACATGATAAGAAGTGAAGACTGTAAGCATCTTTTATTGTTCCATTTTGTTCACATAGATATCTCAGCTATAAGGTCTTTAATAATACATATTTTTTTCTCTTGTTATTCAGTTCTTTGAGAGGTTTGAAGAATATGCTTTCTCCCTTTGTGTTTTCAGTGTATGTTAACTGTACAAAATAACAGATCTCATTTTGGTTTTTTCATACATGTATATAATGTGCTGTGATCATTTTCACCCCAGCTAGCTCTCTCACTCCCTGCTCTAAGTAACTTTCCTCAGGAGGAAAGGATTCATAAGCATTTAGTGCATGCTTACTGCTGACAGCCCTCCTCCTCCCCTGCTCAGGCAGAAAGCTGGAAGAAATGAGTCATGTCCACCATACTTGAGACTAGTAGCAAGGCTGTGTGTGAGCCTGCCGGCATGATGTTTCGTCCCATTGTCCTTTCAGGTGGCTTAGCTCGGTCCCTCTCTGTGTTTCAGCAGCTTGGTGGCTAAATGAGAGTGAGCGTAAAACTCACAAAGCATGTTCGCCAAGCACTGCTCTGTAGCTCCAACAGTATGTCTGAGGGCATTTGTGAGCACTCCCATTAGCCTAGATGGAAAGCAGTGGACTGAGGAAGGCTGTGCTCAACCTTGGAATGCCATTTCAAAAAATGTAGTGGTTGATAATTGTCCATGGTGATCAACTCAGAAGGTATTGCCTATAGGAGGAGGCCTTTTCAGTTGTCCTGTTCAGTTTAATATGCATCAGCATATTAAAATTTTCCAAATGCAGATGTGGGGAGAAGGAGGGGCAACCCCCCCAGAAAGTACTTCCCTCACAAGCACTCGGCCCTAGTAATCAGTCCTTATTTCAGGAGGTGGTGGTGACACCCTGATCACTGTAAAGATTAGGGAAGTAGAAACAGGGATCACAGGGGAAGCCTGTGTAAGATCATACCAGATGATCCTGCCTAGCCCACTTACTAGATATGTGGAAAGTTGGCTATTTTGCCTGGTCCTCCACCTCCATCCTACATAGTAGAACAGTAATCCTGCCTCATCCACAGTGGTGGATGTACTGTCCGTGAAACCTAGTGTCTCTTTGCTCTTCTTTTTGAGTCTTCTAATTTATATTAATTCAGACTTAAGTTACTATAATTACTCCGTGTGTGTGTGTGTGTGTGTGTGTGTGTGTGTGTGTGTGTATTGTGTAAAGTTGTCAGTAAAGAATCTCCATCACAGTACCTGTTCTCTGCTTACTCATGTCACCAGGTCAGGGTGTCTGCATTCTGAGGGGGAAACAGAGCCAAGCATTGACTCACTTGCAGGCTTACTCAGGTTATTGGCAGGGTTCAGGGTCCTTCGTTGTAAGCCTGAGGTCCCAGCTCTCTTCTCTGGCTGGTTTCCTTCTTGAACTTCTATTCTCTCTGACTTCGTTTCCTGTCTTGTGACAGAAAACCTGCTTCTCGTGGCTCTTCTGATTGAGACCTACTCAGATAATCCCCTTTATTTTAAGATCTGTGATGTCAGATAGCATGATCTAATTGCCACAGTAAGATCTATCATACTTAGAATCCCAGTGTTCATTGAGCACACCATGTAGGGCATAGCAGAGGAAAACTGTGTGTGTTGACAGGGTTGCTAAAAATTCGCTGAGGTATCTACTTGTCATGACTTAAGTTTCTGGATTCTTTTGTTTTGTTTTGTTTTTTTCCAGGTGACAGAAGAGAATGGCGAGCAAATGCCTTGTTACTTTGTCAGGGTAAATCTACAAGAAGTTGGAGGAGTTGAAACTAAGAACTGGACCGTCCCAAGAAGGCTCAGTGAGTTTCAGAATTTACATCGGAAACTTAGTGAGGTATGAATACTTGTGAACACAGGCTTTTGAATATGGGCCTGTAGAGTTTCTGAGCATGAAGAGATTTAAGAGCACATGCCATTCATAGAGGAAAATGGATTGCTCTTTCTGCATGTTCCTGATGCTGGTGCAAACGCATTTCAGCCCAGTATTTGGAAATGACTCATAGATCAAGCCATCTAGTCTACTCAGGACAGGTGTCCTGATTTCATAATAAATTGCTGTAGAGCTCCAAAGATGTAAGAGCCTAGGGATCATCCAGAGCCAGTAGATTTGTAGCTGACTGCTGTAACCCTTTAAAGACTGTGTGTCAAAGCAGTGAGAGAATAGTTTCTGGAGTCCGTAGAGTGGAGTGGCTGAAAATACCCAGCCAGAGAGCTCAGCCAGGATCCCAGATCTACTATCCCTGTTCGGGAGGATTAAGGGAGTAAATGCAGTAGAAGACTGTGTGGTACACAGAAAACACTTTAGTGATTCTGTTGAGAATGTATTGCTTTTATTTACATATATGATATATAATATAGATGTAGCTATTATAAATGTACAGAATGGTTTGTAAACTATCATGTATTTTCTGTTGTTTATTTTAGTCAAAAAAGTTTGGAGGCCACCAGTCTAGGTCAGTGTATGTATTTGATGGCTGAGGGAAACTAACCCCAGTGTTTAATTGACTTACAGGGTGTGCATGGTAGCCAAGTCAGGCTTAGAACCTAGTGCGGTTTTTCCCTGTTCCCTCGAGCAATTCCACCTTCCACAGGAGACAAGCTCCTCTTAGCACAGCAGTGGGACCTCTGCAGTCATTTCAGCCTGACTTTCAGGTCATTTTTCTCTTTCTCAGAATGAACTAACACTGGAGAAGCCATGGTTACCTCTCAGGTTTCTCTCTTGCAAATGAAAGGTGTCTGCTTCCTTTAACTTTGTCTGGGGTAATTTCTAACACTCTTAAGCAAGAACTTCCAGATGCTAACTTTTCAAGTTCTCTTAAAAGAATGGCAGCCAAAACATGAGTGTTGTGCCACCGTATTTCACAGTTGACTGTGGTCACTTGATCTCAGCATAAGAGAGACTAAAGCTGAGCATCAGCTTAGCTCGTTAGTAAAAACAGAAGAGGAAAAGAAGTGTGACATAAAACGGACTTGCAAAATAAATGTTCTTGAAACATAGAAAAGTAATCCTACCACAACATCATACACATGAAACCATATAAAATCCACATGTGGCCATTGACTGTTATCCTCCATCTGGACTGATGGCTGGACACATCTTCCCTGTCCACTTGCTACTGCGAGGTTGCTGCTGCGAGTCCCTCTCCAGTGACTCTGTAAGCAGTGGAAACAGCTTTCAGGTTCATGCCTCTTCGCTCCTCTGAACCATGTAAGAGCCATAATAAGGGTGAACCAGCACACACTGTACATCTCACCCAGGTCTGATCGTATGGAGGGCTCCTCTGCAAAAGGAAGCCTCTTGTTATTCTTTTATTATTACTAATATATACAGTCTAAGCTCTATCTTTGGAAAGCAGTTACTAGAGCGTCTACCTATGTTTTCTTTTTCCTTTTTTCCTTCCTTCCTTCCTTCCTTCCTCCCTCCCTCCCTCCCTCCCTCCCTCCCTCCCTCCCACTCCCTCCCTCCCTCCCTCCCTCTCTTCCTCCCACTCCCTCCTTCCCTCACTTCTTTCCTTCCTTCCTTCCTTCCTTCCTTCCTTCCTTCCTTCCTTCCTTTCCTCAAAGGAGTTAGAAACACATCTTACAGTAGAAAAGCATGTGTTCTGGGCTTCCTGATGAGCCGTGTGCTGTGTGTGTGTCCATCAATGCACAGCACTGTCCTGTTACTTCAGGTTATTTGGTCCTGATTACAGTGGGTGCATTTTAGCTTGAAGTGGTGGTGCATGGCAGTAATCCCAGCTTTAGGCACACCAAGACAGGAAAAATCACAAGTTCAAGGTCATGGTGGGGTATCATAGAGGAATAGACCTATTTGCTTTGTTCTAACTGTAATTATAAACTTTCTTAAGATTAAACTGTAGTTTCAGAAGAGTAACATTTAATCTCTCCCCTACAGTGTGTCCCTTCTTTAAAAAAAGTCCAGTTGCCTTCTCTCAGTAAGCTGCCTTTCAAATCTATAGACCACAAGTTCCTGGGGAAGTCAAGAAATCAATTAAATACGTTTCTACAGGTAAGCAAGTACGAAGTGTTGGATGGAAAGCTGAGATCTATTTGGAGTTTAACTGTCACCATCCCAAGAGCTTGCTAGTTTGCTCTGTGTTCTCCTATAGCATTCCCAGTTTATGTTGTCAACCCCAAACACATGTCCCCTTCACCATACCTTCACTAAAAACAATGGTCCCCAGTCATCATACTCAGCAGCAGCTGATGACTTCCGTTGGTTTCTTTACTTCCAAACCCTTCCTCTGAGGACATTGGATAAAAACATAGAGCTGTTGCTAATCTGTAGTATAGCCATATCAGCTCACACATGAACTGATTTCTGACAGGGTGTGCTGGGGCACACATTCAATCCCAGCACATGGAAGATGGAGGCAGGTGGGTTTCTGTGAGCTCAAGTCCAGTCTGGTCTATGTAGTGAGTTCCAGACAATCAGGGATGCATAGTGAGACGCTGGCTCAACAAAACAAAACGGCAAAACAGCCAAAGCCCTTGGTTTATGCTTACTCTTCCTCCTAGGCAGATGAGCATGTGCAGAACTCCAGGACTTCAGAGCTTAAGGGCCACTGTAAGCAGTTACATAGCTGTATGAACAGTCGTTCTCTGGAGAGAGGTAACACTGCTAGGCCAGAAAGCCACCATAGCTGAGCACAGTCATTAAGGTTCTTTTGTGGTATCTAAGTATAATGTGCAGATTTTAAGTTGGTCAGTTACAGATGAGTCAAGTTTTCTTACTAAATCTGTAGCTCGGGATCTTTGAGTTGTATGAAAATAAGAGTTTTCATGGCATCAAGCATCAGTAAGCACCGTCTGCATACTGTCACCCACGGGCTGAGATATTTATTTATTCACCATCATTTATTTATTCGCAACTAAGACCACTGAGAAGTGATGTCACATAGTTTATTTCTGAGAAAAGGCAGCCCTTTGCTTGCAGCTTGCTTTGTTTAGAACTGTGGTGGAAGTGAGGCCATGCCATCAGTGCTGTCTGGTTAGCCTCGTTACTCTCAGCAGCCCAGCTAGTTTTCTGGGTAGGAGTAATCAATCCTCCTGCTTCCTCCGCAGAACCTGCTTTCAGATGAAAGACTCTTCCAGAGTGAAGCACTTTATGCCTTTTTGAGCCCTTCTCCTGACTACCTCAAGGTCATTGATGTACAGGGGAAAAAGACCTCCTTCTCATTGTCTTCATTTCTGGAAAAACTTCCTCGTGACTTCTTCTCCCATCAGGAGGTGAGTAGTTGAGAGGGAGGCCCATAGTCAAGCAGGTAGCTCACTTGAAAGAAGAGATGCTTGCTGCAAGGCAAATGCATCTGTTTCCAATGATCACGTTCACATTTTAGAGTCAGCTATCTGGACAAATTACAGTGCAGATATACACGGATAAGTGACAGGTAAGTACATGGACTGTGAACAGGAAGTGCTGCAGCAGCAGTGTCCTCAGGATGGGGAGCCGGGTGAAGGTCATCAGGGAAGAAGTTGGACTGGACTGGAACAGAGGGCTCGGGGAGGAGGATATGTCCCTGGGATAGTGGGCAGGCAGATCACTAGACTAGACTGGCAGGTGTCTGTCATATGCTGCTGGAAGATAAGGCAAAGATCATGGCAGGGTAGGGGCTGAAGCTTCGTTCTTGGACAAGGAGCAGGTACAATCAGGAATACCTGGCAGCAGTGTGTATGGTAAAGCAGTCACTGGAGAGACGGCAAACATACTCAGTCTCATATTCTGAACCTCAGGTGTAAAGTATGTACAGACCACCAAAGTCCCTTGTTTGGCTCTCTAGCAAATTCGAAGAGTCTATTCTCCAAATTCTGCTTCTGGATCAGAACTGGCTTGTTGAGTTTGCACAGAGAGTGGCCAGGAACAAGACTGGGGTACTTAATTGCATTCTGATTTGGGAAGAGAAATGCCCACATCTCTATTCATTCTCAGTGTGAACCCCCTGTCTCTGAGGCTCCTCTAACACCTCCTTCCTCCATGTCTGCTTTGACCTGGCTAGCTTTCCTCTGTTACCCTGTCTTAGACACGAATTCCTGATATATAAGTGACTCTCGGTCAGTATGAAATTGTTCTCTAAAGTAAGTGTTGTAGTTGCTTCTCAAAGCTCACCTTCCTCAATCCCTCTGAAGTATTTAATGTTCCTAGACCAATGAGAAGCTGGGGAGTTTTAGAGGACTCCTTGTGCTTCCAAGAAACTCTCTTGGGCTGATCACCAGATAACACCCAACATCTCATAATTAGTCTTGTGCCTAGTTTCGCAACCTCAGCTTTCTTTTTAAATTTTTATTGAAGAATTCTCATATGCTGTATTTCAGTCATATTTTTCTCCCTCCCCAACTCCTTCCAAATCCTCCCCTCTGCCTTATTCACTCAACGTCACCCTTTCCAAAACAACAAACAAGCAAGCAAGCAAACAAACAAACAACCCCCAGTTCCCTGAGCCTCGAGAGGGATTTGATGAAGACAACCCGTTTAGGACTAAGTGCTCTCAACTCTCTCACTCTCTGCACACTGTCTAGTCATGGGTCTCTGTGTTAATTGCCATCTACTGCAAGGAGCTTCCCTGATGGGAAGAGTAATGCACAAATCTGTCAGTAGGAGCCATTGTAGTGCTATATTTTGTTTTGTTTTTAATTAATAGCAGTAGTAGGTTTTCCCCTAGGTCCATGATCTGTCTACCCTCAGAGCTTTGGCTTCCTTAGCAGTGTCAGGTATGAATTTCATCTTGTGGAGTGGGCCTTAAATCCAACTTAAAAAATGGGTTGGTATGTCACTCTCCACAGACCACTGTCAGTTGCCATTTCTGTATGTCGCTTTCCACAGACCACTGTCAGCCACTGAGAGTCTGGCCTCATTGCACTCATGTGCACCAGCCTGGTGCCTGGCGTGTAGGAAGGTTTGAATTGAAATATGTAGATCAGGAAATGAGACTAGCTCAAGTGTATGGGAGATGCTTGAAGCAGAACTTTAAAAATACCTCAATTACTTTAAAATGCACATATTTTTAAGAGCAGTGAATTAAAAACTATTTTGGTTAAAAGTCTTTCAAAATGAAAAAAAAATATATCATCTTTGGGAAACTGTATTGCAATTCCCTGATTATTTAAAGAGTGTCCCCAGCCCCAGTTAGCTTATTTCAGGCTTTGAATCTGGCTGCAGAGTCAGGCTGGCCCTGAGGGTGGACAGTGATGGAGGAAGGGTAGAGTGGATGTGGAAGCTCGGGGTCCATACTTGAATCTGACTGCACTTTCCTGGGTGCGTGACCTGCTGCCTGCGATGCTGCCATCCCTCAGGAGGAGATGGAAGAGGACAGTGACCTGTCTGACTACGGGGACGATGTGGACGGGAAGAAGGATGCCCTGGCTGAACCGTGCTTCATGCTGATTGGGGAGATTTTTGAACTCCGAGGAAGTAAGTCTCTGTGATGGCAGTGGGATTTATTGATCATTGTTCTGCTTCTAGCATGGGTTCGATGTATCTGTACCCGTGTGCTCATGCATCCAAGACGCACTTTTAAGATGCTTCAGGTGTTACACGTCATCCTTGGAGCTGAGGTACAGCCTTAGGACCCATAGAACTTCTATATTCCTGAAACTTGGGTTCCTGCTGTACTCAGCAGTGCGTTCCTCTGAGTTAAAACAGAGATAATGTTTTCAACTCGTTTCATGTGGCTCAGTATAGTTTCATTGTCTCATCACCAGAACTTACTCAAAAAATGATTTGCACAACCTGTGATTAAAGATGCAGTTTTGATGCCAGGGTAGTGTTTTGAATATATATCATAAATTATAAATGTATAAGATATATAATATATGAAGGTTGAGTGTAGAATAATCTCTGTAACTAAAGTTATAGCGTAAACTTTAGAAATGGTGGCTAGTTAAATTGCTTAAGAAATGAGTCAAATATTAAACTCTTTCAGTTGAAAGTTTTTTTAGCCTTGTTGTAATTTAGATTCTTCTAAGATGGTCGTTGATCTTTAACTTGATTCAGTTTCATCAGAAAACAATAGTATTACACTCAGTTTTTCTTCAATGAAATCTTGCCCACAAATCTTCCCATCTCCCACAGAGGTGTGAACAATGAGAGCGCAGCATCCTACCTGGTAGCGTCTTTCCCATAAACTCCAAGAGATGAAAACACTCCATGTCTGCGTCAGAGCCAGTCCCAGCCCTAGGAGGACACTAAATGCTGGCATTTTAGCCTGCTCAGCCTCCACTGACCGTCTGCTCAGAGCATGTTTGGTTTCGTCAGTGACATTTCTGAGAGGAATAAATAGAACGCCTTGATAACGAGACAGGATGCTTTTGCCATCAGCAGACGCCTTGGGCGGCTGCTGCAGCTGCCTCCTTGCTTTGAACAGAAGTGCTTTAATAGGAGTCAAGGGGGCATTTGGGCAGGTGGGGGCTGGGAATGAGGAGACAGGGCAAGTACTAGGGTGAGGAGACCCAGTGATGGAACTCAGCAAACGTCTGCTTCCCCTTTGTGTTTGGTGTACAGAAGGCAGTTTTATTTTAAATCCTCAACTGTCAGGCAGTTGTGATCAGACCCGCTGGCCATGAACTACCTCTCTCCTGACCTAGAAAGGCCAAGCAAAGCTATCGTCATGAACAGAAATGTTCATTCTAGCTGAAAGGCCAGCCTAAAATAAACACATCTACATACATCCCATACAGAGGTTCCAGGCTTCTCTGAAGTGTGGGTCTAAACCCAGGCCTGACTCTTATTTGGGGGTGGTTAGGTTTTTAAGTAGGCATTGAGACTCAGTCAGAAGTTAGGAAGCCCTTACATCCTTGGTCTAGTGCTTGGCCTATGCCAGTTGTTGCTCTTGTGTAATCACCCTTGGGAGAGGGCCTTTGGGAATTTATTCCTTTTAATTCTCCCTACTTGATCCAGAAGACCTGAACTGCTGGCTCCTTTATTGCCAAGTCTGTGTTTCTCACTGTGCTAGAGATGGAAATATGGATTTTTAAAACTTGGCTTATATTAAAGTTTATGAACATAAAAATATCATTTTTTTTCTTTTTTGGTTTACATTAATATTCTATACCTATAAAATATCTCTATGTTAGTAATAAAAGTTATGATAGGTAGAACCCACCATGCACAGAAAATACCCTTAGTGACTGTCTTAATTGGGGTTTCAAAGCTGTGAAGAGAAACCATGATCAAAGCAGCTCCTATAAAGGGAAACACTTAATTGGGGCTGGCTTACAGTTCAGACGTATACTCTGCTATCATCATGATGGTGGCACACAAGTAGACATGGTGATGAAGAAGGAGCTGAGAGTTCTAGATCTGGATCTGTAGGCAGCAGGAAACTGTGTGTCACACTGCTTGAGCATAGCATACCTCAAGCCTGCTTCCACAGTGACATACTTCCTCTAGCAAAGCCACACCTTCTCCATCAAGCCACACCTCCTAAAAGTGCTACTCCCTATGGGCTAAGCATTCAAACACATGGGTCTATTGGGGGGGGGGGCATACTTATCAAACCCCACAGGGACAGAGTGGTACAGGCCCGCTTTAATCTCATCCTCTTCCAGATGAGGGGCCTGAGGTCCAACAAGGTGATATATGTCCAGCTGCTCTGGAAGGTGTTGCAGAAAAAGAATTCACATATTATTCAGGACTCTGGTTTTAAACTTCTCATTTCTTGCCCCCATTTAAGCACATGAGATATAACAGTACAGTGTGTTGAACAGACTAGAGCACTCCAACGGACCAGTCGGGTCTCACTTTATTCACATTTGCTAATGTCTGTCAGCATTCGAATACAGACATTTCTCCTGAGAATTCTTTGTTAGAAAATTGGAAGCAGAAATCTACAACAGGAACTGTACTATCTACCGTGGGGACCAGCCAATCTACCAGCAGTCCAGGGCATAGGAAGTAAAGTATTATTTCAACTCTTCTATAGGCAGAAGAAAAAGAGGGGTAGAAATCTTCTGAAATCTCACCTCTTCATTTGCCTACTGAAAAATGAAACCTTAGTCAGTTTCCTGAGCAGGAGTGTGCTAACTCAGACCCAGGCTCCAGAAAGTGGATCCTGTGAGCGATACTTAGATTCAGACTGAATCAAAGGACAAGATTGTGTGCCTTGTTGAGCTGTGAAACTGTGATGCTTGTAATATCCTGTGATAAATGTTCTCTTCTGCCTTATATTTTAGTGTTTAAATGGGTGCGAAGAACATTGATTGCTCTTGTTCAGGTCACATTTGGAAGAACCATCAACAAGTGAGTTGTTGCAAACTACCATTACCCTTTGTCTGAATATTGAATTGCCTTATGGTACAGCAGCCTTATGGATGGATTTAAGGAGAAGTCTCCTTCCTTTGTCTTTTGATCCTGATACAGGGCTGAGGCCAGTGAGGAAGCACGTGAATGGTGAACAGATGACAGACATTTGAGATAGTACCAGCATTCACTTTGAGAGTTGAAGTAGCATTAGCATGTCAGTTCTTCAAGTGTGGAGGGCTGTGTCTAAACTGCACCGCAGTATCCATTCACGTAAGGCATTTGCATAAGCAGTCTCCTATAGGACAATTTGGAGCTGTCCATAAAGTGCTCCACATTTGGCGTTCATTCACTAAGCTCTGGTCTTCGTGAGAACTCAATGGTCAGCCAACATTACTTGCTTAAGAAGCCATTGGTGTTGTTCACAGCTGGGAGCACACGCCCTCCACAGCTGTCAGAGCTAGCTTCAGAGATCAGTGCCACTCCCATCTCAGTGGGCTGGAGACAAGTGAAGAGATGGCGGCTGGGTGGCTTCCGAGCTCACCCTGTGCTGTTCTGTAGAGCTAACCTGGCTTCTTGTCCAGTAGCCTTGCCCTGTTCACGTTATCTTCTGTGCTACCACCGTCAGGTTGTTTAACTGTCCAAAATAAAATAAATTCAAGAGGTTAACACTAGGGTTTTCTGCAGAATAGAAGTGTGAGTGAATGTCTGAACATTCAAAAAGTAAGCCAGTTTGTATACAGTAAAGTAGGTTTTGAGGTGAAAGTATTGGTTTTCCAAGTGAATAATTTACTGTTGAGCATTGGTGAGATGTTAATAACAGTTATGTTGTGTAAGCTTATACAGTTCTTTCAGGAACTACTATAACGAGAACTTTTTTGTTGTTGTTGATCTATGTGTATTCCTGGTGGTCACAGCAAACATTTATTTCTGTTTTATTTCTAAATTAAAAAACAAAACAAAACAGTTCAAGTTGTCTGTCAGAGGCTTTCTTATTTAATTTAGTGTCCTTGGATTGGAAGAAGAACCAATTTATTGCATTTTTTTTTTATCTTGGGAGAACTTGATTAGAATTGACAGGCTTTAGATAAAGGAATCCCCAGGTGCCCTCTTTCCCCTCATGCTTGAACTTGCTAATGTATTTTCCTTGTCAGATTCAACAAATCACGTGCTCTTCCATGTTCCTCTACTGACAGTGGCTCCAGCTCACAAAATGAGCAGCTGGGCGTCGTGAGTTATTGCCTGGAGCCTGAGGAACCTTTTGCAGTAATCTTTGAGGTTGATCATGCCAGTGGGCTTGCTGCATGGCAGGGACCGTAGAACCTCTGGCACATGCTGCTTGCCATCCACAGAGGCCAGCACATCATAAAATTCAAGTCACAGTGTTTTTCCGCCTCTTGTCTTGAAGCCACCAAGGTCTCGCAGGCTTTGTTTGCGTCAGAAGCTTTTGGCTGATGAAAAGGGAAGGCTTAGGCACTGATCTTTCCTAAGAGTTGCCTAATGTTCAGTCACAGATTGAAATTTCTTCATGGAGTGCAAGTAGTTAGCCCAAAGTAAAACTACAGAAACCAAAGTGTGCTGTTGTCAACATAGAGAGCTTTGGTTTTCTCAGGAAAAGACAGGAGGTTGGCCATTACTTTTAAGACATAAGTCCTTTTAAATAGAAAAGTGATTTTCTTTGTCTAGATTCGAATTGCACCATATTTGGTCGTGTTTGGTTTTTTTGCTGTGAAACAGGTAACGTCTGAGTTTGACTCAGAGTTTAATCCTTTTTCAAAATTAATTGGCCGCTGTGTATGAAGTGATCTGAACATCCATTCAGAGGGAGATAGATGTCACAGAACCCTTGCTTACTCTAAAAAATCTGACTGAGACATCGGGTTCCTACAGAGCTCTCTGATTATTGTTGGGATTAGTTAACTTTCGTTAGTGATTGCTGGTGCTTCTGGGCCCAGTAACCTAGAGTGATCTTTTCCTTTCCAGTCACTCTCCTTTTCAGCCTGACAGCTACTTCTGGGCTCCTTGAACTGTGTTCACTTGTCCGTTGCTATGGGAATGGTTAAAGTTTGATCTATGTAGGATTGTATAGAAGTCTTACCTAGGTAAAAGCTATTTGTGCACATCTGTGCTGGTCGAGTATGGCCAACCCAGGCTTCATCCCCATGACCCTTTGGAGTTGACTTGTAGTGCTAGATCTTTGAAAGGCATCCTTGCTCCCTGTCAGTGAGCATAATGTGCTCTCTCTGGGTCAGAATATTTTTCCCCAGGACTCTCTGCTGTATTCACCCTAGGAGGGCCAGTAAAAGAAAAGCATGGCTCTCCTTTAGGACTTTAGGGGCCCAAGGGAGTTTCCTTTTCATCAGTCTCAGGAAGTGGGTTCGTACTTCCAATTTATAAGGGTCATGGAGAAATAATTAATGTACAGGGGGAGTTAAATCCTCAGACAATGCTCAGTCTTTTCTTGTCTATACTGATTGGAAGGCAAACATTTGGAAAAAGCAGATGCCCTAGGAAATGTGAATCCCATATTCTATGTATGTATGAAATTCTCAAATAAAAACAAAGAAAGAAAAAGAAACAGAAAATAATGTTAACCCAGCCCCAGGACTAAGTTGGTCATCCAGTATTGCCTGAACGAACACTAACTTTCACCACCACAGTTATGAAATAGGTTATTCATCAGACATTTAGCTCAGGCTGTGTCCTAACCCACCCATTGATGAATGCCTTCTGAGAACACAGCATACAGTTTTTAAAAACTTCGTCCAAGCACTATTTCTCTGTTCCAAGGCAAATCCGGGACACGGTGAGCTGGATATCCAGCGAGCAGATGATGGTTTACTACGTCAGCGCTTTCCGGGATGCCTTTTGGCCAAACGGGAAACTGGCGCCTCCAACAAGAATCCGAAGCGTGGCACAGAGTCAGGAAACAAAGCAGAGAGCACAGCAGAAGCTGCTCGAGAACATTCCAGGTGAGGCCTCGGCCTGACACACTGAGAGGTCTGAGAGTGCGCAATGATACACAGGTCTGAGAGTGTGCACTGACACAAGTCTGAGAGTGGGCACTGACACACAGGTCTGAGAGGGTGTACTGACACACAGGTCTGAGAGGGTGTACTGACACACAGGTCTGAGAGGGTGTACTGACACACAGGTCTGAGAGGGTGTACTGACACACTGAGAGGTCTGAGAGTGTGCACTGACACAGGTCTGAGAGTGCGCACTGACACACTGAGAGGTCTGAGAGTGCGCACTGACACACAGGTCTGAGAGTGTGCACTGACACAGATCTGAGAGTGCACACTGACACACTGAGAAGTCTGAGAGTGCGCACTGACACACTGAGAGGTCTGAGAGTGTGCACTGACACAGGTCTGAGAGTGTGCACTGACACACTGAGAGGTCTGAGAGTGTTCGCTAACACACAGGTCTGAGAGTGTGCACTGACACAGGTCTGAGAGTGTGCACTGACACAGGTCTGAGAGTGTGCACTGACACACAGGTCTGAGAGTGTGCACTGACACACTGAGAGGTCTGAGAGTGTTCACTGACACACAGGTCTGAGAGTGTGCACTGACACAGGTCTGAGAGGGTGTACTGACACACTAAGAGATCTGAGAGTGTGCACTGACACACAGGTCTGAGAGTGTGCACTGACACAGGTCTGAGAGTGTGCACTGACACATAGGTTTGAGAGTGTGCACTGACACACTAAGAGGTCTGAGAGGGTGCACTGACACACAGGTCTGAGAGGGTGCACTGACACACAGGTCTGAGAGGGTGCACTGACACAGGTCTGAGAGGGTGCACTGACACAGGTCTGAGAGTGCACACTGACACACAGGTCTGAGAGNACACAGGTCTGAGAGTGCACACTGACACACAGGTCTGAGAGTGCACACTGACACACAGGTCTGAGAGTGCGCACTGACACACAGGTCTGAGAGTGCGCACTGACACACAGGTCTGAGAGTGCGCACTGACACACAGGTCTGAGAGTGTGCACTGACACATAGGTCTGAGAGTGTGCACTCCCAGCATCCCCCAGGAGATGGCTTCTCACCACCTGCTCAGAGATCCAGAAAACCTGTAACAACAACCTTTCAGGCTAAAGTTTTCCAGGAAACTTTAGAAATGTGCTTAAAAACACACACATATATTTTAATTCCTAAAACAAGTAGTAGCAAATGCTAAAATTGTAGCTTTCAAAAATGTTCTTCTTTAAAAAAAAAAAATCTAACACTTGTTTTAAACGTTCAAGAGGACTAACCCATTGTGTCAGTCGCCCGCTGTGTGTTGTACAGTAGCACTTGAGGACAGAAGCAGTTTTTTTCAGATCTCAGGATACAAAACACTTGCCAGCATGGTGCCTAACATTGTCAATTTGACAGGAGCTAGAATCACTGGGGACAAACTGGCCTCTGGGCATGCCTTTGGGAGATTGTCTGGATTAGGTTAATTGGGGTAGGGCAACCCACCTTAAGTGCCAGCGGTGCCCTTCCATGGGGTGAGGTCCCCTTCTGAAGGAGAGAGTGGGCACCGGCCTCTGCTGCTCTCAGCCTCTGTCATCAGCCTGACGGACTCAGGGGCTGCCGTAAACCCTTTCTCCCCAGGCTGCTTATCCAGGGTGTTTATCCCAGGCAGCGGAAGGTAACAAATACACCTAGTGCACAGCCCTGAGTTCAGCCCTCAGCAGAGCAACAGGACATGTTTCTTTTCCCAGATACACTTCAGAGCCTTGTTGGACAGCAAAATGCCCGCCATGGTATAATAAAAATATTCAAGGCGCTGCAAGAGACAAAGGCCAACAAGCACCTGCTCTATGTGAGTAAACAGCCCCCCCCCCGGACTCTTTATTCGATTGTATATTTCTGTTTGCACACTGGGATAACTTAGTCCTTCACCTTCTGAATTACTTTTTTTTTTGGGGGGGGGGGTGTCGAGACAGGGTTTCTCTGTATAGCCCTGCCCTGAAACTCACTTTGTAGACCAGGCTAGCCTCAAACTCAGAAATCCGCCTCCCTCTGCCTCCCGAGTGCTGGGATTAAAGGCCTGAATTACTTTTATTACTTTTAGCCCCGAGCCTGTTTTTAATGTATCCTTGTCTGCCCTCTCATTTGACTGAGAGAATGCAAAGGACATGGCAGTGCTCTGCAGACAGTCGGCTGCTGTCTGTTGGTGTCTGAGTTCACAGTTCTGCGTGACTGTATGCTTTCTGTTATTTCAGCAAAAGAACCTGTTTTCCCTTCACTTTTCTGATTAGAATTAACATCAGCTAGGTGTGGGGGTGCGTGCCCACAGTCTACACACTCAGGAGGTGGAGAGAGGCCCATGTAGGCTACCTGACATGTTGTCTCAAAAAAATAAAGGAAAAAAGCCAAACACAAAAAATAAGCACCAATATCTAACATGGCAGGCAATTGGCTGTGTCCAATAGCATGGGATAAACCAGGTTTGTGTAGTCTGATCTCTTTTGGGAGCCACCTGTCTACTGAGGATGATCTCAGAACTCTCAGTAGATGCTTCTCTCAGACAGACAGACAGACATTTTGAGCACACCCTTACAGCCTCTTGTTTGCCTTTCTTTCTGGGCAGGTGCTGATGGAGCTGCTGCTGACAGAGCTCTGCCCTGAGCTGAGGGCTCACCTGGATCAGGTCAAAGCTGGCCAAGTCTGACAGAGCACAGAGCCGCCGCCAGAGAAATGTCTGTGTAGAAATAGACATTAAACATTTTCCTCTTTTGCACAGAGGGCCTGACAAGAACCATCCTGATTTTTATTTCCGTGCCTCCCTCTAGTTGTCTGTGCCGTGAGCAGAGTCAGAGGGAGGAGGACAGATGCTGTGGTAGGCAATAGAGATCAGACTTTAAAGCTCAACATGCTGATTGAAATGCAAATGTTAATATGTGACAGGAACATAGGAAATATTTTAAATATTTATGAAAACAGTTTTGTTGTTAAATGACAAACTCGAAATATTGTACAGTTAATATCTCCTCACTGAGGATTCTGAACATTCCTGTGTCTCACATGTATTGAAGACCACTGTTGTGCAATGCTTGGTGTAAAGTTATTGTGAAAATTTTATTGTTTTTATTTTTACCAAAGATTTCCCATAGTTTGAAGCATTTGAAGCAATAAAATATAAAAATGAATCACAGTGCTCCAAGGTATTATGGCTGGAGCTACCCCAAGGAGCTTGGGCCCTGTGTACCTCAGATTTGCTGAGAACCTTCTCAGAGAAAGCATTGACCACTGAGAACTCTGGCAGGAAGGGTAATCTGCTGCCTGAGTGTTAGTACATGGAAGGCCAGTCTGGGGAGATAGGCTGTGAGCTGAGCCGGGAAGCATTGGGCTCAAAGATGGGGAAGCAGAAGGGGGAAGTTGCTTCCTGGAGTTGGAACTTCTGTTAGATCCCTAAGTCTTTGCACTCTGAGGTGTTAGGTGAGGTCCAGGGCCTGTACTATCCCAGTGAGAGTGGGGCCACAGGCGAGTCACTGAGTCGATACTCTTGGGCTCTGTCATCTGTTAGGCAGGAGTAACCATGCACCATCCTTTCTCTAGTTTCTAGAAACACCAAAAGCAAAAGGCAAAACTGCAATCTGAAAAAAGAAAAGATGGGCCTATTGTACTAATAGCTTGCGACTGACACGTTCTTGATGGGACGCTGTTCTGCAAGATGGATGATGAGCACGGTGTAGGAGTCGTCATCGAGGCTTCTCAACATAGCTCCTTGGCCTCTTTTCAAACTAAGATGGTATTTAAGACTAAAGACACAATGGGGTTGCATATTTTATACATGAAAGTTGTCTTTCAATGAGGTATTAAAAAACCCACTTAGATTCAGGGAAGAGAAATAATGTGAAGTGGCCAAATGTATCATTTGCATAATTCCAACCCACCATTTAAACTCTAGGTGTTGAATTGAAACTGCATATAACAAAAAGATACTCAACTCCTCGGTCTCTTTATGACAAGGTCCGATGATCCACTGCAGTGAACCCAGAAGTTTGGGCTTTTTTTTTTTTTTTTAAAGTAATGAGTTGGAATGCTCAGTCACCTGAGATAAATACTAGAGCTCCACTCCCCAGGGAGAGTGTGTCACAGAGTGTGTCTTGTAGGTGCCAGGCCATCAGCTCCAAGGTGAATACGGTAAGTCCTGAGACTTGACATCCCACACTGGGTTCTCATCCAGGCATGGCACATTGCCAAGCACAAGGTGTGGTGGGCGTCTGGATTCTCACGTCCCCGGTTGGGGTCATGCGTTTGAACACTTGGTCCCTGGTTGATGGTGCTGCTTTAGACGTGCAGAGTGGTTAGAGGAAGTATGTCAGCGGAGCAGGCCTGAGAGTTAACAGTTCTCACCCCACCCCGACTCCGTTTCCCACCTCTTCTTGGTCTCAGAGCGAGCTCTCAGCTTCCTGATCTGCCACCCTGGCTTTCCCACCCCATCATGAACCCTGACCCTCTGGACCATAAGCCCAAGCACACCAGTTCTTTGATGAGTTTCCTTGGCCATGGTGTTACATCATAGCAACAGAAAAGTAACTAATGCACTTGTTAAATTTCCAACAACTTTGGAAGTGTGTTTCTTTTTTATCTTACTATTTTCAGTGTTAGGAAATCAAACTCGGGGCCCCACTCAGGCCAGGCAAATGCTTTTACCCTGAGCTCCCCCTCCATGCCTGAGACTTGCTTTCTTTTTATTTGCAGGCATCTTTCTTATACCAGGGATTGGATCCAGGGTCTTGTCAAGTGCCTTATACTGCTGTGCAACAAAACTGCTGCTTTTTAAAGGTTTTATTTTGAGACTGGGGTTTTTCCAAATTATCCAGGCTAGCTCCAAATTTATGATCTTCCTGAATCTGCTTTCTAAGTAGCTGCACTTATGATTGGGTACCACCACACCTCACTCAGGCCTGCACTCAGTCTCTCCTCTCCTCTCCCCTCCCCTCCCCTCCCCTCCCTTCTCCCTTCCCTTCTCCCTTCCCTTTTTGAGACACAGACAGGCTCATCCTCTTGCTTCCATGGCACAATGGTGGTATATGAGTTTCTTTTCTGTTGTGACCACACATGACGTAAGGAAAAGGAGTTTATGTGCCTCACAGTTCCAGGGTGATGGAGTGCTTCATGGTGGAGAGGCAGGCACAGCAGGCAGAGCAGGAAACTGAGAGCTCACATCTCCAATCAAAAGCCCAAAGCAGAGCTGAAAGTAAGGTGGGTCTTTATACTATAAAAGCT
Organism: Mus pahari; assembly: GCF_900095145.1. Taxonomy (NCBI): domain Eukaryota; kingdom Metazoa; phylum Chordata; class Mammalia; order Rodentia; family Muridae; genus Mus; species Mus pahari. The sequence continues at coordinate 62,216,425 of NC_034608.1, read as the reverse complement.
TGGGGCAGTGACAATAAAGCCCTTCCCAATCCTCCCACTAGCTCTCCAGGGACCTGTGGGGACTGCTTTCACTGGAGCCAACCCAGCAGGGACCACAGGGATGTACCAACAAGCCTGGCTTAGAACTCACACTTTAATGGCAGTTGCAAAAGTGGGCTTCCCTTTGGGTGGAGGAACAAGGCAACTCTTTCTCTAAATGCACTGCTATTGTAAACTTTCATTGTGTTTGCATTATTCCTATTACAGCGGGGAACAGTGGTGGGGTGCTCTGTAAGTCTAGCTCTAGTCAGTCAGTCAGTCAGTCAGTCAGTCAGTCAGTCATTCAGTCAGTGACTCATTTTATACAGTGTCTGTTTACACAGCCCTGGCTCTCTTAGAACTCACTATGTAGACCAAGCTGTCCTGGAACTCACAGAGATCCATCTGACTGACTCTGCCTCCAAGTGTGTCCATCAGCACACTTGGCCTTAAAGGATTTATTAGAGATGGGCATAGGGGTTAACTAGGAGACCTAGAGCGAAGCCGTTGTGGAGGAGGGGGGTGAAGTTGGTGCTATAATAGCCATGTACTAGGCTTGAGATAGTGAGCAAGGTGTGGAACAGGATATAGAGCGTTCCGTAGCTCTTACAGAGGAGGGCCTTGTTTTCAGGGTGGCTTAAGATGTAACTTATGGAGAGAGTGCAGAGGTGTACAACTACAAAGTTCAAGCACAGTTAAATGTGCAAGTACATAACCAAGGCCAGGCTTCCCGTTCTGTTGCGGTCTAGCAGACACCACCACACTCAAATCCCATTTGCTCACTTTTCAGAGATTTCATTTTTATTTTCTCCACCATTGCAGATGATGTTATCTGGTTCCATGGTTCCGAGCACTGGCTGTTTCCAGAAGACCCGGGTTCAATTCCCAGCACTCACATGGCAGTTTACAATCATACACACAGCCAGTGCCAGGGGCATCTAACTCTCTCTTCTGGCCTCCACCAGCACCAGTCATCTGCGCGCGCACGTGTGTGTGTGTGTGTGTGTGTGTGTGTGTGTGTGTGTGTGTGTGTTTGTGGTGCACAAATATACATGGAGGCAAAAACACCCATACACACAAAATAAAATTTAATTTTTCAAAGGAAAATGACATTCGACTTATAAATTAAGGTCACACCAGCTAATATGCTGACAAAAAGGGGAATTAAGATAACCTTAAAACCTATTGTTTTTAATACATTTCACAAACATGGCACTACACAATTGAAACATAACTTGTACTGTTTCCACTGCCACTTTTTTTTTTTTTTTAGCAGATTTCATTGACAGTAAGCTAGGCTGTTGCTAACTACACGTTCTTTCTTTGTTTCTGTGACAGAGTCTCATTGTACCCCTGGCTAACCTCAAACTCAAATGATAACCACCTGCCTCTGCCCCCCAAGTGCCACCTAGCCTGCTAATTTAATTTTTATACAATACTTAGATGTGTGTCACAAACATAAGGAAAAATGTCTGCTAATTAATTTCATAAGTATTTAGAAGTTTCTTCAAAGTGAAGGCGAGAGTATCAGAGTGAAGAGAAAATCTACAAAATAGAAAAAATTCTTCATCTAATAATAACTTTAATATCTATGCTATATAAATAACTACAAAAATTAAACAGTAAATCCCAGAATTATCCAACCAAGTAGATGGGCAAAAATAACTACACGTTGCCCAACTATATCACTCCTGGGTGTGTGCCTAAAGGATTCTTCTGGACATCACACCACAGAGATAAGCATCCGTATTTACCTCTGCACTCTTCACAGTAGCTAGGAAACGCAACCAGCTTCCATGTCCATTTACAGATGAGTGGAGGAAGAAAATGCAAAACCAACGCAGTGGACTCTGATGCATCCATAATGAAAAACAGCATGCTTTCAGGAAAATGGATGGGACCAGAACGCATCATGTTAAATAAGACTTGAAGGGCAAACCCCTGTTTTCTCTGACATGGAACCAAAATTTGAAAATGTGTGTATATATAGAGCAGTGTTTGTATTTATCTATGTGTGTTTATAGTTCATGAGAATAGAGGATCATAAGAGGAGGGGATCCCAAGGGAAGTGGGAAAGAATAGGAGAAGGGGAAATTAGCTGAGGAAAGGAAAGGGGCTGTGCTGTCTTAGTTAGGCATCACTGTGGGGGTGGTGTGGCTCAAGGGAAGGTGGGCAGTGAGGGAGGGGCTACTGGTGGTGGTGGGATCCAAGGGAGGGAGGGTGGTGAGTGAGAGGAGGGTCTGTCTGTGGGGGTGTGGCTCAAGGGAGGGAGGGCAGTGAGGGAGAAGATGAGACCAGAGTATGGGGACAGACATATGAGGATGTCATGAGGAAATCCATTTTTATGTGTTCTAAACATTGCTAATTAAGAAATCTTTTTCTAAGTAAGCTTTCTTAGGCTAGATTACAAAACAATCTTTAGATGCAGTTCTTAGGTTAATTCTTCTTATGAGGTTTTCCATATTTTATCTTGTATAGAAATGTTTCTAAGATTTGCAAAAAATGTAAAAACTGAAATCAAACAAAAGCATATTACTATAATTCTTCATCTAGGAGTCTTAATGGTTTTGTTCATTAAATTAAGATCTTTGAGGGCACATTTGGAGGGACATGATACTAAATAATTTCCTAAACTCCTTTTTTAAAATTTACAAATTAGCCAATTATCTATAAGAATCTTTAAATAAGTTATAGAAACACCATACACTTTCTGCAAAAAAGGATTTGAAAGTCTTATCTTTACATTTCCTTTGGCCTTCATTTAATTTTCTGAAACATTTTAGATGACTAAATATATTTTAAATTAGAAAAATTTGTAAAATTAAACAAATGCTAGAGAAAACATAAGAGTTAAGCTTTCAAATTACATTTTTAAGTTGGCAGCACATGTACTTTGGAAATGACAAAACTCAATATGTACTAGGTAGTTACAGACACTGCATTTAATAAGGCAGAGAGATATTTGCTCTTGGCATGTTTTCAAACCCAGTACAGCCCAGGCCACTCTACAGGCTAAGAGGTTGCTCTCGGAACACTCTTCCCAGCAATTTGGTTGGTGTCTAAATTTTAGTTTGTAAAAATTACAGAATAAAAATACAAGAACAAAACTAAAATTTCTGTAAAATACCCTGGTTAATGTAACAGGGATACAGATGTGGCTGCTGTAAACATACACACATTGTTTCCGATTAGAATTGATGGTCTTTGTTGAAATGCTTAGTGGTGTAAGTTCTTTGACAGAATGCATTGTGGTCTAAATTCTCTGGTGAATGAGTAGGGAGTGAAGTTCATCTGCCAGTATAGGGTTCAGACGGCAAGCCTTAAAGAGAAGAGAGTTGAGTAGTTGGTAAATTCTCATTGCTTGGTTCTTCTGTCTTTAAAAATAGACAAACATATAATTTTAAAATTAAAACTGAAAACAAGAATTATTAAAACAAGAGAAATAGACATCAATTTGGTCTCAATTATGTAATCAGCTGAATCTATAATAATTTTATTTTAAAGTATAAATGTGTGTTGCCTAACTAGTGATAAGGTGCATGAGTCTAGAATGTCAAGTGTTTGGCAGAAACATTCTCTAATACAGTCACCATTTTGAGTGGAAATTGTCAGAACCCAGGACATTGGTTTTACAGGATTTGTTTAGTTGTTTTCTTTTAAGAGAAAACGTTTGTGTTCGTCTCTGAGACAGTGAGATCAAAAGGTTCTTCTTTACATTAAGCTGGCATTTTTCTGCGCATACTTTATAAACACTGTAGGTCCTAGGAGAATATGCAATGCTTAGAGAAGCCTAAAAGGCCAAGTCTAGGCTAACAGTGAGCAGAGAGCAGACAAGCCCTGGCCTGGGGTCTGCCATCTTACTGCCCTACCTATGGGGCAGCACTAGCTCCCCCCTCTGCCAGCACTCCCGGTTCAGGAATCCCCACTGTCAGGACCCGCAGGTTTTAGCTCTCAGTGAAGCACAGTCTGTTTCTTTTCTCACACCTCATACAACTTCACTAGTTTGCTGCATCTTCATGATCCCCACTTCATCAGTACCCTCCGTAGTGTACAATGGCCTGACTGGGTACTGTGTTCTTCCTGCAGCGATGGTACACGGCAACGGGGCTACTACCTCCCCAAAGGTGGGAAACAATTCTGATATTGCTGTTGGTATACTGATTTTCCAGGATGTTTATACCGAATATCAGGTCATTTTACACTAGATGTTCTCCCTTACTTTATCTACAAAGCATACTGTGGATAATCTAGAACATGAAATTGTATTGGTTCTAGAGATTTATGGTATAGAAAATATTTAGATTTTTAGAAAAGTTACTCCATTCACAGTCCTTCCTTGCCACAATGGTGTGGTGGGAAATACCCCCAGACATCAGTTCTGTTTGTTACTTTGGAAATTTATTTAAAGCACAATAGTTGAGGGTTTCTAAACTGTGCACACTAGAATACTCTAGAGAGCTTTGGCAGATATGGTGGTATCCTATTTCCAGAGACTATAAAGTAATTCTTCTGAAATAAGGCCTGGCACTAGCCTCTAATTCCAGGATCTCAGAGCCCACAGTGACAGAATTGCCATGAGTTCCCAGCTTGCCTGGGCTGCACAGCCGAGAACTGCATGTAGAGTTAATTGGAACACTATTCTGATGTGTGCTCCTGAGCATCACAGACCGCAGGCATGCATAGCTTCCTGCTTTGAAAAGTCACTGCAGTTTCTATTGCAATACCCCTCTGCCAGCGCCACCCAGAAGTCCTTGATCTGAAAGTGAGTGAATGGATTAAAAAGGGAGAGGGTGGATGAATACCTCACACTCAGGAAACTTTGTCATGGGTGCATTACTTTAAAACCTTCATTTAATAACAATACGAGAATGAAGATATAGGCTTAAAGTGTTGTTGTTGTTGGGGTTTTTGTTTGGTTAGGTTTTTTTGTTTTTGTTTTATTTTTTGGGTTTTGGGGTTTTTTAAATTTTTGTTGTTGTTGATGATGATGATGATGATGATGATGATGTGTGTGTGTGTGTGTGTGTGTGTGTGTGTGTGTGTGTGTAGACAAACATTTAGGCCCTGGGGTCAATGATAGGCCTTTAGTTGCTTACTGGTGGCAGCAGATTTAAGGGGAATAATTTACATCCAAATGGGACTTTTATCATCTAAGCTTAAATACGTTGACAAAAATCTACCAGAGCTGTGTGAACCTGCACAGAATCACCGCGGACGGGTTATCCGCTCGGTGACTAGGCAGCGACCCCAAAGAGCTGTTGCTCTCACGGAGAAGGCTGTGGTTTCCATTGGGGGAAGCTTGTATTTGGTCCCCACACTTACTTTAGAGTAGTAGTGCTTGGCAGATTCTTCGTCTTTCATGATGCCCAAGCCGAGCTGGAGACAGCGCGCATGGTAGAAAGCTGCCATGGCCATGCCTTTGATGATAAACTCTGGGAGGCAGTCCGTGACGTGGGCTATCATGGGAATGTCGTGGACTTCATCATAGTCTGCTATCCTGAAAGGATGGGAAATCACGAGATTTAAAAGCATATCAGACATGGTTTATGTCTGCACAGAACAAGCTATGGAAATTCCGTGCTCAAAGTGATGTCCCTGCCCTTTTGAGAAGTTTGCTGTGTGGTGAGGTTAATATAACCTAATCTGCTAATAGCAGGGAAGTACCAACTAGATCACAGCTTCCTTGTGGAAACACTCATAGGGATTGGATTATCCATTAGAAAAATATTTTATTACTATTTTAAGTATACTTACCATCTTGTGGATAAATCGAGTAGGGGTTAAAAAGAATTCTGTAATCCTTGTGTAGAGGCAGAGTCCCTTAGTGACTGAAGTACCTAAGGAATGTGTATGTTAACATGGGCACAGCCATTTCTGGGACCCCAAGGCCTCAGAGCTGTGGGACAGTTGGTAAAGCTGTTCACACATTTGGGCCAGGCTGAAAAGACAGTGCAATGGTTTCCTTGGGAGTCCAAGTCTGAGTGTTCATGACTGACTGCTGTGTGCAAAGAGTAGCAGCTCCCTCTCCTCCTCCTCCTCCTCCTCCTCCTCCCAGATGTTTACAGCGGGAGACTTCTCTGTACAGATACTTCCAACCAAAACAACACACAGAAGCGTTAGCAGAACCCTGCCAGGTCCCAGCTTTGTTGTATGTGTGTCTGTCTTTGTTCATTTCCTCACTGTTTCTCACCAGGATCTCAGGATCCAAGCTTGTAGTTGTCTCTTGCCACTTTGTGGCCTCTTTCTCCCCCTTCTCTACCCTTTTCCCACTCCTCCAAACTCCTAACACTGATGAGAGAAAAAGGGAGAGGAGAGGAAAGGAAAGAGAACCCTGAATAAAGTCAGGGCTGGAAAGGGGGTAACATTGTCATTAGACTACTTCCTGCTGCTGAGGGCCATTAAGGTCCTTAGGGCAAGGTTGATCTTTGCCATCAGGATGTCTGATTCTTTTTATTCTTTATGTACAACTACTTAACAAACTTTTGACTAACCACAACCAACAAACCACAACCAACAAACCACAACCAACAAACCACAACCAACAAACCACAACCAACAAACCACCTCTTGGGGCCCAAGCATTTATATAGCCTCTGAAAAGTACCCAGAACTCCAAACATCACACAATCACAGAAATTATCATAGTCAGCTGCTGAAGACTCTCTCCTCCTCCTCCTCCTTCTTCTTCTTCTTCTTCTTCTTCCTCTCTCTCTCTCTCTCTCTCTCTCTCTCTCTCTCTCTCTCTCTCTCTCTCTGTCTGTTTAAAGAAACCAAAATTCCAAAATTGTCACTACATGAGCCATTGTAAAACATGGCATCCTAGAATCAGACACTGAAACATCAACCTTAAATCTAGAGTCTCACACAGGCCCACTTTAACACTAAGAAGCTAGCATATTTATCTTGAAAATATGTGCAGTAGGAAAGCCAGCCTTTGCAGACAATACAGAAATATACAGACTTATGTGAGAAGGAAATGCAGTCAACTTCATTTACCTCAATGTTAAGGGGAGTCAGAAAGTGGAAAATGGCAAAGTTCTAAAGATTTTAAAGATCTCTTTAGGGTTGGGAGATGGCTCAGTAGGCAAAGGAACTTCCTACCATGCCTGATGAACTGGGTTTAACCCTCCAGACAACCCAGTGGAAGGATCCAGCCATCTCCCTCATGCTGCGTTCTGACTTCACAAGCACACTGCGGCATGTGCACACTCACACACAACAATGAAGTCGATGTAAGAAGACTTGTAAGAACTGTTCAGAACCTCAGCCAGGAGGAGCACTTGCTAGGAGTATCGAGGTGGCTCCTTCCGTGACCTGCTTCCTGTAGGGTATGGTGTTCAGAAGGAGGGGAGAACTGCTTTTCCTTGCTTCCATCTTCTCTCAGTCTGTCACTCTCTGCATTTAGTGGGAGCAAGACTGGGACAAAGATCACACCCAGTCTAGTGGCCCACTCTAAATCGCCCTGCACTGGCTTCTAAGCCTGTTACTGCTTTTGTACAGCGTGGTAAATATGTGTGAGAGACAGAGGAGCTTTATGGACTCTGCAGTTTCCAAAGAATTCATAAAACATTTGTTTAGGTCTTTGAGCAGTGCCAGCACTTTACAATCATGAAGCATTTTCCAATCACACAGTGATAGAGCTGAATGAGTGGAGAATAGAGACGGAGACTTCTTACTAGGCATGTCTAAAGTTGTGTTTTCACTGAGAAACCCACTTCGGCTAATAGCTCTGAAATCCTGAAGGTGAATGGTACAGAATTGTACATTCCAATGTGGTCATAACCAGCCATATTGGCTATTCACTTAAAATGTAACTGGTTTAAATTTTCAGTTCTCAGTGGCATCTAAGGTCATTGAGCAGCTGTCATCTTGACGCTGCAGGAAGTTTTGCTGGGCAGATCAGGCATAGAACACCAAGTAGTTAATGCCAAGATAATACCAAGAACACCAAGATAAGTACCACTAGCTTGTCATTCAAACATTGCTGTAGCTCGAAAATGTCCCCTGCAACATTCAGGTGTGGCTAGTGTCAAGATTAAGAGGTGGTTAGCTCTCCCCATTCATGAATGAGGGTTTCCTATTCTATAGAAGGCTGCACTGCACATAGCCTGGCGGGGTAGGAGTTGGGGATCTTTCCCTTTGACAATCTGCATATGAGGACACAGTATTCCTCCCCCTCTGGAGAAGGCCGGTTTCACCTGCCAGCAGAACTTGTCACCAGCCTGGTTGCGGTCTTCTCAGCTCCCGAAATGTAAGAAACAATTTCTATCCATTATAAACCACCCATTGGTGTTGGTGGGATAGCAACACAAGAGGAACTCAGAGTCACCTTTTGGAAAACGAAACACACTTGGTAAAAAACTTCATCTTGTAGTAGTACTCCACAAGAGTCCCCTGGGCGTAGACATTCCCTCGCTCAGCTGCTTCCCGTAAGCAGTGCAGGGCGGCGTCAGTGTCTTGGCGGATTCCCTGTCCGTAAAAGTACATGAGACCAAGTGCACCCTGGGACTCCAGACTTCCATTGCCACAAGCTTCCGAATGCCAGAAAAATGCCTGAGAAATCACAAGTTCATTTTATTATCAGCATGACGAAATTATGAGGGAGTTTTAGAAAGAAAAAAATTCTAATTATAATGGCATAGTTATTGGACCTATCTCCAGGAATGAGTCGTACAGGGTTGTCCTGGACTATATGTAGATATATGGGCATGGAAACCATGTGCTAAGTTCCAAGGTGAGTTCCACAGGTCAGAACTGCTCCCGGCAGAGGAGGGCCCGCTGTCTTGGGTTTCAAGCTCTGCAAGTTTGGCAGAGTAAAGGTGGAAAAGGTCTAACCCAGGAAGTGAGGGAAGGTCTGCTCCTGCAAGGAGGCGCACTCACAGAATCCCCAGTGATGCTAAAGAAGAGCTGGAGCCTGTGCATGTGTCTTCCTGTTGCTATGACCAAGCGCCTGACAACCACAGCTTCCGGAAGGAGGCTGAGTTTGGCTCCTGGCTCCCTCCTTCAGCGGTAGGGAAAGCTTGGCAACAGAACAGGAAGTAGCTGGCTGCTCACATTGCCTCCACATTCAGGAAGCAGAGGGTGGGTGGGTAGGAAGTAGAACCTCCTTCAACTTCCTGCAGAGAGGTTCCACTTCCGAAAGATTGCACAGCTCTCCAACACAGCACCACCAGTCTGGACCAGATGTTCAAACACAGGAGTCTACGGGATCACTTCATACTCGAACCCCAGGAGAGTTCGGGCTGGAGCTCAGCAGATGCTGGCTGCCAAGATCAAAGACAATTTAGGCTTAACATCGTTCCTGTTTGAATTTTCTCATTTCGATGGCCGAATACCTGACATGTAAGTTCTCCCCTTTCTCGTGAAGGCTCTGAGAGTCAAACTCAGGTCATCAGGCCTCATGGCAAGCACATCTTAATGTTGAGCCATCCCTGCGGGCTTGGCTTTCTTGTTTATGTGGTCTGAGGGTCTAGCCTGAGGAATAGAACCACCCACATTTAGAGGGGGTTTTCTGATGATGACATCCTAACCTAGGTAATTTCTCACACATAAATGCTTTGATCCTTGGTAATTCTATATCCTGCTTAATTATCACTTGACCATTTGCCTAACACTGAATCTGCGTTAAAGAAAGTAAGTCCAAGTGGCTGTTGGAACATTCCTGGCCCTTTAGGAATTTGCCATTAACCCTTCACTGACCAGTCTGACTCAGCCCTACATGTCCTCGCAGGATTTTTTCCAGTAGTTTTTGTGAGAGAGAACTTGTCAGAAGTACAGTGGCTTTAGCTTTTAAATCCTCATGTGGTTTACTCACCAGCGACCTTTAGTGCTTCCTCAAATCAAAGGAAGCATTACTTACTTGTGCCCAAAGGAGTCTGGCCATTATTTCAGAAATAGTCCTCTTTTCTTTTTCTTTCTATTTCTTTTTCTTTTTTTCCTTTTTTTTTTTTTTTTTTTTTTAAGTTTTTGCGGTGTCATGCTTTGTTTCTGTAACCTTTTCTAGCACACAACAGGTTCTCACATCCATAGTCCCCTTTGGTAAAAGGAGGAAAGGCAGAGACTGGCGAGCTGGGACAGGTTTGAGCTGAGCTTTGAGATATTTTTGATGCTCAGTCTAGACTGTAGATTTGATTGGGCTGAGAAACTCTGAGAAATGAAGCATACTTCTGGGTGCAGAGAAGCAGTGCTGGAAGGGAGCAAGCTGCCTCTGCTTCGCGCCTGCAGTGACGTGAGCAACAAGTTGCTCCATCAAATATTTGTCAAGATGATGGGAAGCCTGACACAAGAACCTGAAGTGTGAGCTCCTTCACCTTGTGTAGGCGATGTTAGCCATACATACCCAAGCCTACTCATCCCACAGTGTCTTCTCTGAAGAGAGCTGGTGAAACAATTATTAATTGAGATATACTGCTAGCATTAAAGGAAGAAGTTGGGGTATAGTTCAGCATAGACGAGGCTGGGTACTCTGCCAGAATCAAAATAAACACAGGTTTTAAATGGGACCGGGCAGTTACCTTTTCCAACTCTTTGGGCTCTTTCATTGAATAAAACAATCCTAGAATACTTTGCGCCTTCACGCTAGCTTTTGGGTTTCCATTGTCGGCAGCAAGCAGCCACAGTCTGAAAGAGACAAGGGAGGGTTAGTCTTTGGTCGGGCCTTTCAGCAGCACAAACGCTTAACTCGAGGGAAGAGTACCTTTCTGCTTCCTCATCCGATCGCTTCACCCCTTTCCCTTCAAAATAAGCTCTGCCGAGGTTGTAAGCAGCAGCGAATTTCAAGTGCATTGTCTGGGGGCATGAAGAATCAAGGATTTTCTTCATATAGTTCACTCCTTTTTCCTTCCGCAAAGGAAAAGAACAAACAAACAAAAACACTAGTTTCTAGTTTTGCTCAAACCGAATGTCTTTCTTCCTATATCATATAGGGTTCAAGTACTAATAGAGTGTGTACAAAGCACAAATCTATGGTTAGGAGTATAACCAACCGCTCTGGATTTCCAGGGATAAAGACAAGGAAGGAGAGGTTATGTCAGGCATTCCTGCAGGCTGTGGGGTATGTATATATCTTACACTTTTTCTCTCAATCTGACCTATGCAGAGTGCACTCAGTAGTAACCAATGTCCAAAAAGTCAGTCTTCATATGACACTTGCATAGTCGCAAGCCTGCATTTTAATTATAAGTGAGAAACATCTCCCTTGGGTAAAGGCACATGTGAATAAACTTAATAATCTGAGTTTGATCCCTAGAAGCCACACAGTGGAAGAGTTCTCCACTGACATCTGCGTGCGTGCTCCCAGAGCCCAAGTTGGTGGCTCACATCCAGCTGTGACTCCAACTCCAGGATATCTGATCTCCACAGGCACCTGTGCATGCACGCCTGTGCACAAACACACACGTACACAATTAAAAAGAAAATCTTTTTTTAAAGGTCAAAATAAAAGAGCACCACTTAGGCCACCGAAAGGTCACCTAAGTTGACAGTTCCTCGGTTGGCTTCCCTTCTCTCAGAGTCTGCCCCTTCAGTTTTCTAGTCCAGACTGTGTCTATCCCAAGCCTTACTACTCTTTAGAAATGACTTGTGTTCGCTAAACCAAGTCAACTAAACTGCTGGCTTTGGACGGGTTCCTTCCTGACCCATGCACCACAGTGCCCAGTCATTTCTGGGTCTGCAGACATGTTTGTCTGATCTCCTCTCTTTTGATCCTTGGTCATCATTTAAGTCTCTGTTTGAATGTGACTCCTCTGTGTGGCGTCCTGTAATCAGTGCAATGCCCTTTAGTTTCTCAACCAATACCTGCCATTTTAAACCCTCCCCATAGCCCCAGGTTTGTTCTCTTAGCCTGACTGCTAATCCTGGGGGTAGGAGGACATGGCAGTCAGCCTGAGGCTAGGGCCCCTGAGAGAGGTCTGTTGGGAGCCTTGAGTTTAGTTGGCAACTTCAACTGTCACAGCTGGACCATTTGGGAGAACACACAGGTAAGTTGCCAAGGCGCCGTCTTATCACATGTTCAGAATTCCACAATGGTGCTTTCAGTCGCCCCTCTTCTCCTGTTGCTCTCCCACAGAAACTGTTAGTGGGTAAATTAAATCCCCGCATCCTTTTCTTCACTCCCTTTGCTTTCCCTGCCTAAACTTTGTGGTCCCATGAAGCACTCCTTAGTGAAGGTAATACATTGAATCTCCCAGTGTATTATTAAATATGTATAATATTAAATATATTATAACACTAAGTATGTTTTAATATTAAATATAATATTAAATATATATAATGTTAAATATGTTCTGATGTTAAATATTTTATAATATTAAATACACTATAATATTAACTATGTGTAATGTTAAATATTTTATAATATGAAATATAATATTAAATGCATATAATGTTAAATATGTTCTAATATTTAAATAAATTATAATATTAAATATAATATTAAATACATGTGATGTTTAATATGTTATAATATTAAATATGTTGTAATATTAAATACATTACAGTGCTCAAAGATGGAGATGGCTTTGTTTTCACTTTTTTAGCTTCAGCATTTCTATAAAGTAACTACTTTATAGTTCAGAGAACCCACAACTTTTCTAGTTCTATCCTTTTCCTGGTCACAGGTCATCCCCCAACATGAGCAGGAAGGCTTTGTCTCAGAAGTTAGATTCTTTCTGTAGTAAAGTTCCTTGAAAACCCACTGACATTAAGGCCTAGATAACAGTGTCAGCATGGGTCCACAAGGACAGATATTCACCCAGTCTGCTATATAGATCTGACCTGGGCATACTGCAGTGAACAAAACAGACAAACCTCCTGACTTGTGAAGCTGTGTCCCAGGGAGGGGTAAAGAAGTTAAAGAGAAAACAGATCATTAAGTAGCCATTGCAGCTATGAAGAAATAATAGGTGCTATTTTATAGTCCTACTCCAGCAAACTTCTAAGGAGAAGATAGCTTAATAATTACCAGGATGACAAAAGGCAAATGAAAGAATGATGGTGATGCTCTGTGGGAGGAAGATGGGACCAATCTACTTGTCTTCCAGGAGAAGCAAACTGAGCACATAGAAAGAGGCAAGGGCAGGTTAGAAAGGGGTTGGTAAGGTTTTGAAGAATCATGCGATAGCTCCGCCAGGAAGCAATCCCTTATGGATGATAACAGAAATGAACAAGACGCAGGTTAAAGTTGGTGGTTTATTATCTCTTTGGTGAGTTTAAACTGTTCCTTTTTTTGATAAATGCTTTCTGGTTAGATATGAATATTTTAAAGATTTTAGAAAGATGCACCTACCATGACTGTAATTTCCTTAGTACTTATTTCTAAATTCCATGTTAAATGACCCTTTAACAATTGTACTGGTTGAGCCTTGATATGATTTAAATGTAAACAGGGGAGCACTGAGTTAGGAAGCACAGATAAAAATGAAACCAGTACTTAGAATCATTTTCATTCTAGAGAAAGACATGGCAAGTTGCAAAGCTAACATCTCATGAGTATGCTTGTATCCACCGGCTTCCTCACCCATAGTTCCTCTGTTAGGTCTCAATATTTTTAAAAATAAGGGAAAGTATTTTCAGCAGCATGTTGAGAGCTGATGATAGCAAGGAACCTTTTTGTGGTAGATTATAGAAGTTTATAAATGACCCTCCAACACTCACATTGTGCAACCAAGAAAATCTATGGCAAATCGACATCGTAACTTCTCAGGCAAGATGATCAAAACCTCTCCCCCCATACAATGCTGGTTTTCGACTTTGGCTTCTCCAAATTTGAAAACTATAGACATTTTTACTATTTGTAAAGTATGTAAGAATTCTTTTTGTGTAAGTTTTATGTAAACTTTCTAATGTGAGAGTTGATGGAAGAGCTTTAGTCTTTTCCAGAAACAAAGAAGAGCACATTGGGAATCGTGAGAACCATGCTCAGAGAAAGGCTCGGAGTGCTCGCTCTTCCTGGACCACAGTAAAATGAACTCAGTGGTAAACTAGGTTTTCCAGGAGAGATGAAATGGTTTGAAGTGGCAATGGATGTTATCTCACCAGACCTGTTCACTATGTGAACAAAAATATAGAGGCACCGTCAACATGAGGATAACTCCTTCTTGTTCATATGGAGGAAGAAATAATTGGAAAGATAGAGCATGCCTGTAGTAGTTGCAGATTGTCATTCAAGTTCAATATTGTTTCTGACAGTTGAATCTAGTCATGTCAAGAAGCTGCTAATTTAGGTTTGGACCTGAACAGGGGACAAAGTGGGAAGGGACCAAAAGAAATTAACTTTGTCTTTTATATATGTGTACTGTGACATCAGTATCCATTAGAATACTAAAAAGTAAATACTAATATGTTAAAATAGAGATTTTTAAAAATATAATCCCATTGCATCAAGTAGCCCATTGGCAGTAAAATCTTAAACTCCATGGACAAGATGATAACTTACAGCATTTGCAGTGGTGCCCAGCCCATCATAATACATCACTCCTAGCTGATAAATTGCTTGATGGTCTTTCTCCTGGATCTCCTCAAACTGCGCTAAGGCTTCTTCATACCAGCCCTGAAAGCCACAGACAGTATTTAATTTTTTAATGTGTTTATAGTAAACCCAAACAGAAGCATACAATGGTCATTTCTGCCTAAGGACACAGTTAACAAATGATTCAGCCATATTGGAACTGAAGGCCCACACTAAGAAGACAGTGGCTTAGGCCATCAGGTTGTACCATCTCAGAGAGGTTGTGGAAGCAAGCCTTCAGAAGATATTTATTTATAGAGTAAATGAAGGTACCAATGTCAAAAGTTAGAAAAAATAGAGTCTGTGACTCAAAGGACCAAGAGGGACTCTACGCAATCCTTTGGAATCCAATGAATAACTGAAGCTCTATTACTGGGCCTGAAGTGAGAGCACACAGAAGGTTTTTATCTCTACCTACAGAGCTATCCCACCATGATGTGGATAAAGAAGGAAATGGTCTCCTCATGCTATATATGCTATAGGAGAAGCTACTTTTCACACCAAGTAATCAGGGACTTCAATTACTCTTCCTATGCAAATAGCTTGTGAATGATACCTCATATTACAAATAAATCCATAAACTTTATTGTGTAGAGCTGGATCTTTCAAAATGATGCCTTTAGAATAACTTTTCTGAAGAAGGTTCAGATGTCTCCTTAATCTTATATCTGTGTGCCACAACCACAGCCTATGCGATTTTGCAGATTTTCTCTGGCACAGTGTAAGAGACTCATTTGAAAGTTTGTGGGGACCATCTTCTGCCTCTGCTTTGTGTGTGTGATGCTCAGATGGAACCCAGGGTCTTATCAACCCTATCCAACTACTTTCCTAGTACAACAACCCCAACAATTAATCCTAACAATACAATTATACCAAGAAGAAGAAGAGGAGGAGGAGGAGGAGGAAGAAGAAGAAGAAGAAGAAGAAGAAGAAGAAGAAGAAGAAGAAGAAGAAGAAGAAGAAGAAGAAGAAGAAGAAGAAGAAGAAGAAG